>NC_135649.1:4545454-4848484 GCF_053574225.1 Canis aureus
TAGAAAGTTGGGAGAAAAAGTTCTAAAAATGGAGAGAACAATTATTTATACAGAGAAGGTGATAATTGATCAAGACCTTGAAAGATGAACAGGAGGTAAACAGGAAGGGAGTAAAGGACAATGTAATCACAGGCACTAGTATGAGCAAAGACATAGAAGGATGAAAATAACTAGGGATGGGGCATCTGGGTGACTCAGTGGTTGAAAGTCTGCCTTGGGCTCAGGTTGTGATCCTGGGGTCCTGGGATTGAGTCCCACATCGGGCTCCCCACATGGAGCCTGCTTCTCCCTCTGCCTATGTCTCTCTCTCTCTCTCTCTCTCTCTCTGCATCTCTTGTGAATAAATAAATAAAATCTTTTTAAAAAATATTAAAAAAAGAAAATAACTAGACACAATGTCATTCAGGGAAGGGAGTAGCCAGCATGATCAAAACATGTTGTTTGTAGGGGAGAGTCACGGAAAGAAACTAGAATAGTGATGGGAGTAAGACTAGAACATTTGGGTAGGAGAGATCAAATTAGGGAGAACTTTGAATAGAGGGTAAAAATTTTGAAATTTATTCTGGAGGAAAATGGGGGAGCCATCAAAGCTTTAAGGTATTCATATTCTAAGAATACCCTGGTATTATGAAATTGGTGATGGTTGGTGGGTAGTCAATATGCAGAAGAGTATGGGGATGGAAGACCAGTGAGGAGCACTACAGCAATACAAGAGAGAGGTAACGAAGCTGGGACAAAGTGCTAGGGAGGACGGAGAGAAGATGCAAGTCCAGGCCATCTTTAGAAGGTAGCACTGGAAGCATTTGGTAAAAGGTTAGATGTAGAGAGTGAGAGAAAGTTGGACTTAAGGTTCTGGTTTGGCAGCTTAGATATTGTCTAATTCTGTTTGGATTTCAAATACCCAGTTCAGTGCCAAGCACTGTGTAGGTCCTTACTAAATATTTGTTTAATGGGTGAATGAGTTAACACATAACGGTGAACTTTGCTACAACAATTCAAGAGTGGAAGAGACGAAAGTCAGATTGCATGAATGAAGAAATGAGGGGGAGCTGAAGAGGTGAAGCTCATTCCTGCTGACTCTGTATTGCTCTGTAGTTTCTTTTCTTTTTTAAGATTGTATTTATTTATTTATTTATTTATTTATTTATTTATTTATTTATTGGAGAGAGAGAGAGAGAGAGATTACGTGCACAAGTGGTGGGGGAGGGAGAGGCAGGCTATCCACTGAGCAGGGAGCCCAAAGCAGAGCTCAATCCCAGGACTCAGCTGAAAGCAAACATTTAACTGCGTTACCCAGGCGCCCCTGCACTGTGGTTTCTTTTTTTTTTTTTTCTTTTTTTTTTAATTTATTTTTTTTATTGGTGTTCAATTTACTAACATACAGAATAACCCCCAGTGCCCGTCACCCATTCACTCCCACCCCCCGCCCTCCTCCCCTTCTACCACCCCTAGTTCGTTTCCCAGAGTTAGCAGTCTTTATGTTCTGTCTCCCTTTCTGATATTTCCCACACATTTCTTCTCCCTTCCCTTATTTTCCCTTTCACTATTATTTATATTCCCCAAATGAATGAGAACATATAATGTTTGTCCTTCTCCGACTGTTTCTAGCAGCAATGGCCACGATAGCCAAACTGTGGAAGGAGCCTCGGTGTCCAACGAAAGATGCACTGTGGTTTCTATAATAAACCTTACATAGGACTGATTCTTTTACATTTGAGTATAGGCAGATTTGCAGGTCAACTTTGCTTCCTCCTCTTCTCTAAAATATGCTTGGTCCTCTTGTCCACTTCAGCTGCTGACACACTCACACATTTCTGAAGTTCAGTATTTGAGATCATTTCCCCCAGTAGCCTGATTCTTCTGCCTTTTACATTTTTAAAATTGAGATAAAATTGACATACAGTACTATTCTCATTTCGAATGTACAACCAAACCACTTGATATTATATATATTAGAATATGATCCCCATAAGTCTAGTTAACATCTATCACCTTGCATAGGTACAAAAAATTTTTCTCGTGATGAGACCTTTTAAGATCTACTTTTTTTTTTTAGCAGCTTTCAAATATGCATCACAGTTTTATTAACTATAGCCACCATGCTGTATGTTATATTCCCTGGACTTATTTGTGTTTTTTAAAAAGAATTATACAATGGAATATTACTCAGCTATTAGAAATGACAAATACCCACCATTTGCTTCAACGTGGATGGAACTGGAGGGTATTATGCTGAGTGAAGTAAGTCAGTCGGAGAAGGACAAACATTATATGTTCTCATTCATTTGGGGAATATAAATAATAGTGAAAGGGAATATAAGAGAAGGGAGAAGAAATGTGTGGGAAATATCAGAAAGGGAGACAGAACGTAAAGACTGCTAACTCTGGGAAACGAACTAGGGGTGGTAGAAGGGGAGGAGGGCGGGGGGTGGGAGTGAATGGGTGACGGGCACTGGGGGTTATTCTGTATGTTAGTAAATTGAACTCCAATAAAAAATAAATTAAAAAAAAGAATTATCTATTTATTTTAGACACAGAGAAAGTGAGAGTGCAAGTGGAAGTGGGAGAGAGAGGGATCCTTGGGTGGCGCAGTGGTTTAGCGCCTGCCTTTGGCCCAGGGCGCGATCCTGGAGACCCGGGATCGAATCCCACGTCGGGCTCCCGGTGCTGGAGCCTGCTTCTCCTTCTGCCTGTGTCTCTGCATCTCTCTCTCTCTCTTTGTGTGACTATCATAAATAAGTAAAAATTAAAAAAAAAAAAAAAAAGGAAGTGGGAGAGAGAGAATCCCAAGCAGACTCCCCACAGGGTGCAAGAGCCTAATGCAGGGCTCTATCCCACAACCCTGAGATCATGACCTGAGTCCAAATCAAGAGTCTGATGCTTAACTGACTGAACCATTCAGGCACCCCAGGCCTATTTGTTTTACAACTGGAAGTTTGTACTTTCTGACCAACTTCACCCATTTCACCCACTGCCACCACCACCACCCCTGCCCTGGAACCACCAGTCTTTTATCATTTTAATTCTCTTTAATAAGCTCTTTCTTTTCACTGAGGACTTACACCCTTTCTATTGCATAAACTTCATCCACTGGCTCCAAAGCCTCTGAGAGCCTCTGTATCAAGTATCTTTCTGGTGATCCTCTTTTGGAGGAAGTCTTGCTTCTTTTGTTGGACAACTTCAAATTATTACCCAGTAATTGGATCTGCAAGAGATTTCACAGAGTATTTCTGCTTTGTACTGGTACTAATTCCATGGAACTACTTTCAGGTTCATTAATTGCCAACTCCCTTTTTTTACCTCAATTCTCTTTCCCATCTCATTGTATGATCCTTCATGATTTTCCATTTCTTTTTTTTAAAGATTTTATTTATTTATCCATGAGAGAGAGAGAGAGAGAGAGAGAGAGGCAGAGACACAGGCAGAGAGAGAAGCAGGCTCCATGCAGGCAGCCTGATGTGGGACTCGATTCCAGGTCTCCAGGATCACGCCCTGGACTGAAGGCGGCGCTAAACCGCTGAGTCACACGAGCTGCCCTGATTTTCTATTTCTATATCCTCATTCTTCCTCTCCAGTCTGTCAAGTTCCCCACCACATCTTTACTGAGTGTTGATGTCAGTCCTTGACTGGATGAGCTCTTCTCAGCCATAGAATTGAGACTTTTCATTCTTAAAGTCTGACCTTATTCAGTCCCTGAACCATAGAGCCAAGCCTGGTAACAGGGATAAGAGCTTTAACCATCTACCCACCCTACCCTCCACAGCAAGTGGAATCTGGGACTAGTCTTATTGACCTGTTCACTTGGTCCCTTGGGCACCCATCTACCTGGGTTAAAAACTTCATTTACTCTCACCAACACAACTACTGTTTGAGGTCCTGCTTCCACAGTAAAAATCAGCATCTCACACAACAGTGGCCCTACATCATCACTTTTACCTACCTTTTTAAATAGTCCCTTTAGAGTGTTCAAAATCACGGGTCCCACATCAGGCTCCCTGCATGGAGCCTGCTTCTCCCTCTGCCTGTGTCTCTGCCTTTCTCTCTTTCTCTCTCTCTCTCTGGGTCTCTCATAAATAAATAAAATCCTAAAAAAAGAAACAAAAGAAAATCACAAGCCAGGGAAGATTATGCTCACAAGTATGTGAAAGTCATGAAATATACAAAACAAATCAACTCTTCCTCTAAGTCTGGATTTTATCTTTTTAAATGATATGAAAAAAATAGAACACTTTTCCTAATGAGGTCATTTTTGATACTTAATCAACCTTCATGAAGAATGATAAAATGATAAAATGTTAAATCTTATTTCACTATACCCATTTGCTTAATCAAATTCACCTAGACTGGCCTGTGAATCTTCAGGGCCACAGTTTGCCATAACCATCATTCCCAAGTTCCCAGAAAATGTCCACATTTGACAGGAGACTGATATTGCCCAGGATTTGGTGTGGGTGTGAGTATTTGAGCCGCACTGATTGAACTCCTGCCAGAGTTTGTATGTATATATATTCCCAGAAAAGGCTATTCCAGACCCAGGGCTGGTTTCGATCACTAACAGATCTGAGTTTTTCATGGCAAGCAGGGTGTGTATATGTGTGGGTGTGGGTGCAGTGCAGGTGGGGAAGAGGAGGTGCTGGTGGTGGTAGTAGTGATATTTTCACATTAATTCAACTGATTAATAGCTATAATGTAAGTGAACCTTTGGCTTTCACAATTTTTGTTTGTTTTAAACAGAAACAAAAATGTACCTTTACTTTACCTTTCTCTTCCACTAAGGTATTGTCACACTTTTAGCATCTAGATGTAAATAAGTGGTATAAGGTTCCATAAGAAAAAGATAGAGAATTAGACTTGGATTGGGAGTTGGAAGGCTTAAGTTGTCATTTCACTGAGACCTTGGGAAAGTCACTTCACCTCTGTATACCTCAGTTTCCATGTGTATAAAATTAGGGTGTCAGACTAAATGATCCTTAAGAGCTCTTCCAGATAAAAAGATATATATATATGAGTGAGTGGAATATACAACCTAGCTTCTTTTTCAAAGATGGTATTGTTTACTTATGGGATAATCCACTTTTGAGAACAGGTGCAATAATAAAATCTATAAATCCAAGACGTCTCCAGAAACATTGTGTTGATGAAAGTTGAATCTCTTGGAGAGAGAGAGAGAGAGAAGAAAGAAAGAAAGAAAGAAAGAAAGAAAGAAAGAAAGAAAGAAAGAAAGAAAGAAAGAAAGAAAGAATTTCTGTGTCTGTGAGCTGAACTGAGGACCTCAGTGTTCAATTTTATTCCATTTTCCCCTTTATTTTCATTGCCCCTGGAGTTATCTAAGAAAATGAGATCCAGAGCTACCACCTTCCAAAGAGTACTCATTGACTAGGTGCATTCTCCCCCTAATTCATCTGGGCTTTTCATCATCGCTATATGCCCTGCTCTCCACCATAGCAGTCATGAGAAGGTGCATGGTAATGGATGCATTGTTTTGTAAAGTGCACACCAGAGGGGCACCTAGATGGCTCAGTGGTTGGGCATCTGCCTTTGGCTCAGGTCATGGTCCTAGGGTCCTGGGGTCCTGGGATGGAGTCCCGAGTCGGGCTCCCCATGGGGAGCCTGCTTCTCCCTCTGCCTATGTCTCTGCCTCTCTGTGTGTGTGTCTCTCATAAATAAATACAATTTTTTTAATCTTTAAAAAAATAAAGTGGACACCACAGAAAGATACTTTGCTCAGCTCAATCTACATAGAAAATCTTATAACAACAGAATAGAGCCAGGGATTTGAATTCATAGGATTTGCAGAACTGGTCAAGCCATTCTATCCTACTACCTCAGACTCAGTTTAATTTGAAAAATAGGGATGATAATATGTATCTCAGAGGTATTATTTCATAAGGGGAGATAATATGTGTAAAAACACTGTATAATCTCTACAAACCAACAGAGAAATATTGGTTATCCTCAGAACCTTATCCCTGAGAATGACATTTCAGATGATCTGCTGGGGCCTCATTTAATAGAGAAGGAAACTGAGGCCCAGAGAGGGCAAGGAACTTGTATAGGATAATCGTCACAAGAAGTGCTTTTGCTTTCTTCCTTCAACACAGATGATGATCACGGAGTGGAGGAAGGACAGTCTGGGGTAAATATGTCTTTGGCCTTGTCTTCCCCAGATGCAGTCTCTGGCAGAGCAGAGGGGTGTAGGCAAATGTTGACAGCTTTGAACGTTTAGGTGGAATTATCACTGGAAACTCTCCCCTCACAGGACAGAGAAGGAGAGACAGAGTTACAGATAAACAAAAGCTTGGCAAAGAGCTCTATTGCATAAATAAAAATACTGAAGGGACACTAGAGTACCAAGAGTATCCCTTCCTCTTCATAGCTGAGGTTATCCTATGATATATTATACCTTCAAATCCAGAGGACAAATCTAGCATTCCAAAAGTCTGCCTCATTCATTCAGCATTCAACAAATGCTTGCTGCATGCTCACTGTGTTGGGTACTGTGCCAGGTGCTAGGGAGGGGACGGAGGTAAAAATAAATATTTGGAGTGCAAGTGGGCAAGCAGCTAAAACTATATATGAACAAAAGTGCCTATGGGAGTACAAAGGAGAGAGAGACCAGACTACAGCACCATTAGCCAAGAAAAGCTCCATAGAGGAGGTGCTATTTGACCTGGGCTTTAGATTGGGACTCCTTCAGTAGAGAAGGCAGGGACTGATAATAAGTGGTCATGGATCCTACCTCATTTATTCCTACACATTAGGTATCTTTGTTACCTCCAGATAAGAGATGAGGGAAGGGGAATTCATAGAGATTAGGTAACTTGACTCAACTACTTCAAGTAGAAGGCAGAGCCAGGATTTGAACCTAGATATATCTGATTCCAATGCCTGTTATCATAACTACTACTAGCCCATATTGGGAATTTGGTCATAAGGTCCAAAAGCACAGAGGTCTGAAAGAACCAGGATGATTTGTTCCAGAAATCAGAAGTCTCCCACTGGTGGTGGGTGAGGGGACAAGGCTGGACTTAATTCTATAATTGGTGGAGAAGCAATGAATGTTTATATAGAAGAGGTTATATGATCAGATTGTGTTTGTTTTGTTATTTGTTTAGCAACACTACTCTGGATGCTACATGCAGAATAGATTGTAAGGGGTTGAGAGGAAAGTGGAGGTACAGGCAGGATAGGGTGCTTTGGACTAAAGGTAGTAACAGTAGAGAAATAGAGAAATTAATAGAGAGGGCACTCAGAAGATAGAATCAATAAGAGTTGATAATACCTTATATGTGGGTGTTGGAAAAAGAGGTATCTAGGATGACTTCCAGGTTTCTGGTTTGGGAGATTAGCAGAAGATGTAATTATTTAGGACCAGAATACAAAAGAGGACTTAGGGGAAAGACATGCTGAGTTTGGAGAACATTTGGATAAAGATTACCAGGTGGCAGTTGGGGTTATAAGGTCATACATGCAGTTAGTAACTGAAGCCACAGAAATGATTGAGCTTGCCTTGTAGAATCTAGTCTGGATAAAGAAGAGAGTTCAGGGCAGAAGAACCTTGCGAAACATTGGTATTTAAGAGTTGAGCAGAGAAAAAGAAGCCTGAAAAGCAGGCACTTTCCATGAGAATTCATCCATCACTACCTCCATACCCTATGGCAGGAGCATGGTATACATTCTGAGATCAACAGTAGAGAACCACTGAGTGTTACAGTAAACCACAGATGAGTATATAAAGGAACTATAGGGCCAGTAAAGTCCCCCCATCCCACATACCTATCCCCAGATATACTGCAAATGATGTAGATATTGTTACCAAAACATATTTTATGTTCATCCAATAGTGTTTACATTGGTGACCCACCAGGAAAAGTTTGATTAAAACTTTTTATTAAACATCTGATTTAAAAGTTTAATTCCTTCTGTTGACTCAGATGGTCTTTTGGCTCTCCCCAATATTGTCTCCATACAATTCCAAGAGTCTATCTTAGCAAACTGGAAAATAAAAAGTGATTTCATGTAATGGATCGGAGAAGCCATTTGCCTTCATCAATTTTCTACATTTTGGAAGTCAGTATAATCTTTTAAAAATTACCAGTTAAATTTGGAAGCACATTGACTATTCACTATGTAACACTCTCCCCCATTCTAACAAAAATCTTCTTTTCAGGAAAAAAAAATGAATTCAATGTAGAAGGTAAGCAAGCCAAAAGAATCAATGTTGGAGTTGCACTCACATATTGCCGAAGGGGGTGGATTTGGGGTTTGTCATTCTTTCAGACAACTAGCTCTGCTGCAGGACAAATCAATGTTGAGCCACTCTTAGTCATCATTGATCAATTGTTCCATGATCAATTTAGATTTGTTCTCCTGAGAGTTTCTAAATAAATTTAGCTAAAAGGGAACTTGCTGCCTGTCTGTATTAGCTTTTGCAGAACAATCTTTGTCCCTCTCTCTGTGACATGGTGTTGATATATGACAATAACCAGAGACTTGCTTATTTTGAAATCAGAAACTCTAGAGACTAGCTTTTAATTTCAGCACCTTTGTTATGATAAACTCATTTCAACAGAAACTTTCTTGGCCATGTCAAACTTTTCATCACCTCCGGGAGAAGACTTTTTTTCCTTTTAGCCCATTGAGGGGAGGGAGTCAGGGCAACACATAACAGACCTGGGGCTATGTGCTCATCATCAATTCCACTTTTCCAGATATTGAATGATGTCGAGTCAACTACTGAGCCTATAAGCCTATGTTGGGTCAGTGAGGTCAAGGTTCAGGCATGGTTCTTGCCTCCATGGGGGCTCTCTGTATGTGAACTGCAGACTGTCTCCCTCCCTCAGTCTTGTGTGTATTTGTGTGTGTGTTTGTGTGTGTAGGTATGTATGTATGTTGCAAAAGAAAATGAGAAAAGATGAGGATATGACAGATGAATCAGCCAAATCCAGGCCCTGACTTTTAAATTGTCGTCTCAAGGACTTTCTACTCTGGCTTTGCCCCTATGCACTAGTTGGATTCCCATTCAGCTGTGGTGGAAATGACTTGATGCTATCTCAGAGCATGTAGGTTTGGCAGGACAGCAAGGTAAGAGGAGCACCCAGGAAGTGGATGGAAGGCTGAGTTGAGCTACCTACTTGTTAGTTCCACTTTCAAGGTGAGAGTAAGGGTCTCCTTTTCATTCTACTCTCTGAGAGGAACCTCCTACTTGCATTCTATAACTTCCAGTGGTGCCCTGATGTGTGAATATTTGCCCTATTGTGGTTTACATAGTTTTTGATTAGTCCACCAATAACTTAATATAGTATCTCCATGGACAAATGTCTTCAGAGTTCTAAATATGGGATGTACAAATAAACTTTCAGTGCACAGCCTATTTATTAGTAATTTGGTAATGACTGAATGTTACTCAGATACTTTTAATTTGGAAAAATGCTCTTTTTTGGTCTACCTCCTGAAGCTGTGAGCAATTAAAAAGCAGGGCATTTATTACCTCAGAATGTGGTAAGAAAGAAAAGTATATATAGATGAGCTTTGACTACTGTATGTATGACATAAAAACAATGCCAAACACATAAAGAGTGCATCTTGAGTCTCAGGCTCTGTTGTGGATGCTTTACATGTATTAACTTATTTAGTCTTTGTAAAAAAACTTGTAAGAAAGATACTATTATTATCCTAATTTTAGAGATGAATAAATGTAACACATAGTGGCTAAGCAACTTGCTTAAAATTATAGCTACTAGGTGGCCAAGCTGGGATTCAAATCCAGCATGCCTGGTTCCAACTTGGCATTACTACACCTCAGTTTTCTGCCTCGAAATCTTTGCTCATACTGCTCCTTATTCCTTTAATGCTTTCCCCCCATTTGTCAGAATTTCTCCCATCCCTTGAAGTCAAGGGATGCTACCTCTTTCATGTTGACTTTCCAGATCCTCCTCATTGGCATCAACCTCCTTTTCTGCCCTCCTAGGGTTTTTATTTTTTTTTAATTTTTATTTATTTATGATAGGCACACAGTGAGAGAGAGAGAGGCAGAGACACAGGCAGAGGGAGAAGCAGGCTCCATGCACCGGGAACCCGACATGGGATTTGATCCCGGGTCTCCAGGATCGCGCCCTGGGCCAAAGGCAGGCGCTAAACCGCTGCGCCACCCAGGGATCCCCTCCTAGGGTTTTTCAAGCTTCTCTCATGGCACTTTTCATAGTTTACCTTTGATTCATGCTATTTACAAACTTTTTATCAAGTGTGCTAACCACCTTCTCTCATAAGCCATAGTGACTTTCAGAAGAAGGCTGGACTTTGCTCACCTTTATATATCCTCTTTAACTGCCCAGTAGAGTGTCTTGCACAAAGTAGGTGAATAAGACATGGTCCCTCCCTTCAAACAATTTACAATCGCCAACTTAAGCACATCGTTCCTGTTCAAGAAAAACTGAGACCCAATGTACACAGTACATAATAACATTGGCCATTTGAGGGACCAGTTATATATCTTGGAACCCTTATGATGGTCTTTTCCTGGGTAGTCCCTGGGATAGAGGATAAACTGGTGTGGCTTAGTAATCATAGCAACCTTAGAATACTTAATGAAAGTCTTTCTGGATATGAGCTAGAATCTGCCTTTCTCTCACCTCTGGGACCTTATTCCTCATTCCTCCTTCTGCTCCTTAAAATCAAACCACAACAAATATGTCTTTTTCAGTCAATTATTTGTCAGAGTGATCCTGATAAACTCTTCAGTGCATGACGCAAATGACTCAGACACCTGTACTTCGTCATCACACTTACCACATTGGATTACACTTTTAGCTATTTGATGGATTACCTAGCAAATGGCCTCAAGGAGCTAGAAATAATTCATTCTTACTTTTATGTAGAGATATTGTCAAAGGGAGAGCACTGGCTTGTTAAATGCCTAAATGGTAAGATAACATCTATCTACTCATAGTGCAGAACTGTAGCCACCAACTTCTTAGACTCCATGGATCTTTGTGTGAGCACTGTCTTCTTCTTTTCATACTACACAGTGTCTTGGTAGCACATGCTTCTTGCCCATATTCCTTTGGAGTTTCCCATGATGGGCCAGCCCATACTTCAGGGATATGTGGCAGTTGGTGGCCTTGAGGCTCTGGGCAGGCTCAGTTTGCTACCAAGAAAGCTGTCCTGCTTCCCCGGAACCTCTAGACCTCATACACCTATATCTTCCAACTCTGCCCCCATGAAACACAGAGGGACTTATGCAGGTCTGGCCTGCTGACCAGCCCTGGGATTCCAGAGCTCCCTAAGGCACAGCCAGCTCCCAGTGTGCCCCAAGATTATAAATGGATCAATTGATTTACAGATCTTTGGTAATTTTTCTGAATATTGATGAAGTCTTAAGTGTTAGAATAATGACTCCACCTCTAAGATTAAGGCCTACGAAGGAAATGTCCAACTTTAAACTTTGAATAAAAAGTTTTAAAAGCTGTTCATCTGTACATTTTATGTACTCAATGTAAGAGTTATCTTAACAGATGTCCTAATTCCACTGATTCCTTTTTATTTGCAGCTCTAATTTGTGTCTGAGGCAAAAGATGAAGATTGAATCAGGAAAGTGGGTCTATTGAATGAGGTATTATCAAAGAGAGATTTGAATCCAGTTTCAAATGTGACTTTCACTCTTGACTGTTTAGTCTTGGGCAAGTCACTTAACCTCTCTGAGCCTCAGTTATATCATGTGAAAAATCAGGACAATAATCTCTGCTTGTCTACATCAGGGCTGGACTGAGGATGCTGTGAAGCAAAATATGTGAAGATTCTGACTTGTTTCCCTTGAGAAATATCTGGAATAACACAGGGGCTGCTTTCTGGGGCTGCCAATGAGTTAAGGCTGAGCAGTAGAATGATGTCTGGGTCCCAATTCCCCCAACCCACTCCTGAAGAGAATAGTTGCTATGAGGTGGAGGGAAAAAGGGCCTTGGCATCTTCAGACCCTCTTTCTTCATGGTCATTTAAACAGAAAGTGTGTGTTTGTGTCTGTCTTCCTGAGTGGTACCTTTATCCTTAAAACTAGACTTGCCTGAATGGCATGTGGCAGGAGTCACTAATTTATCATCCAGCCATCTGTAATTCCTAATGTCCATCCTAAGGGGTTGGGGCAGGTAGGAGAAGGTGGCAGACAAGCATATATTTCTATGGGGTTTTGTTTTACTTGTGTGAGGAAACAGCAATCTGTTTGATAGAGTTTCTGTTCTGTTTGAACTGTTTTGTTGGAATTCACTAGTCTTCCAGTCACATCTTCTCATATTCTTTCATTCTGTGCCTTCAATCATTTCCTCTCTATCTTGTGGTGGATTGATTAGCCCATTAGCAGTCTCAGACTCTGTTCTGTCCCTGCCTCTCAAGAGTCCCCTTCAGTTTTCTACCATTCGAAGCACATTACATATGGCAATTGGCAACACTCTCTAAATTTAATGAGGTTTCTGGACAATTCCAGAACATCTCCCCTCTTCAAAGTATGTGCTGCCCAATAACAACTCAAGTATAAATTCTAACGCGTTGATTTTCATGCTTCTCCTGAAATAATATCACTAATTACTTTTTGTGACTATTGGAGACCTTCAACTAGAGGTTGAATTAAAACGCTGGTAACAAATATCCATGAGTCATGTAAAAAAGTCCAAAATTAAGTGTTCATTTTGCATACAAAAACAATTTTATTAACATTTCTTTGATCAATACATCTGATATTGTCAAAAGAGTTGTGTTAAGAGAAAATTGTTTATAGAATTATATCATATTATATTTCATTTATATTATATCCCATTGTCTAACACTACAAAAAAATAAGTAAGTGTTCCTGATGGGAAAGAAACAATTTATTCTCAAGAGTACATTTTAGAATATAACAAGATTTTTTAAAGATTATGTATTAAATAGATTTACTAACTTTATTAGCAATAAGTTCTATAATAACACTGGGGGAAATGTGCTAAATATTATGACCTCATTCTGTGAATCACTGATGGGTATTTGAGATGGATTTTTCCTCCCTCAAACAGGCCCCTAAGTGAGCTATTCAGAATGTTTTCTGGTTCATCTGGGAAATCTCCCAGGGCTTCTGGAGTGTTAAACAAGATGCTTTTAACAAGGATTTAGAAACCAAACTTGAACCAGAATGTGTTTTTAGAATGGATGCAATTTGGATGCCAAAATGATCCCTTAAATTAGAACATTCACTTCCTTATAATATTAAATGAATGCTTAAATACACTTTAAAACAAGAGCACCTCCATCGGGCAAGGAGGATAGAAAGTAGGACAGGTTTGAGGCAACAAAAGTAATTATCAACAGCCTCACAGTCTTACAGTCCTATTACTTTATGACAAAAATAGATAAAGAGTCCCCAAGGGATGGATCAGTGATCCTGAGAAAGTCATTAATTACTTCTGAGTCCTCCCCTTGGTGAAAAGTGGCTTTCTTAACTTATCGTCACAGGGGACATCTTTGAATCAATCATCATAGAATGTTGGCATTGGAAGGGCCTTCAAAGCCAGACAACATATCATGAGCATCAATGTGCCAAGACTTGCGCTAAATGCTGGAAAAGTAAAAGCTCAATGAAGCATAGGCCTATCCTCAAGAACCTCTCTATCTAGTTTGACTTCCTAGTTCTGAACACGGAAAACTGATCCACAGAGTAGAAGAGGTTTATCCAAGGTTATCCACTACTTAGAAGCAAGAGTTTCCATTGAACTAGGGTTCAGATGCTCTTTTTCCCTCATCATGTTGTTGCCTTACAGCACTGTCTTATGAGATGTTACCTTTATTCTGGGATTTGTCTTTGTTGAAGGATCAAAATAGCTTGAAAACACCAGAAAAAGTTTTAAACCACTCTTTATCCTTAACCGCATATTGGGCTGCAACATCAGTGAGGAAAAGGAAGACCTTCTGTCTACACCACCCATCACCCTTTTGGAAGCTGTGGGTTCAAGAAACTCTGAGAGGGAGAGCCGTCCAAGAGCAACAGAAGACAGGGGAGGGCATGTGAGTCTTTTCACGGTCCCATGTCATTTTCTGTAGTTATTTCTGGCTAACCCTTGGAGGTGGAAATAAGGAATTTGAGAAGTTCAAGAATTTTTCTTGAGAGAGCATTAAATGTGCCCAAATAGGGACGCCAGGGTGGCTCAGCGATTGAGTGTTTGCCTTCAGCTCAGGGCATGATTCCAGTCCAGGGATCGAGTCCCACGTCAGGGTCCCTGTGAAGAGCCTTCTTCTTTCTCTGCCTATATCTCTGCCTCTCTCTGTGTGTCTCTCATGAATAAATAAATAAAATATTTTTTTAAAAATGTGCCCGAATAGCTTCACTGGTAGGATCTCTGAAGAGCAGAGAGGGAGTCCTCCCATACAGCCTCCTCCTCAGAGAGACCCAAAAAGGTGAGAGGCATGGAGGAAGGCACAAGAAGCTGTTGGGGAGATGCCAGATAGAACCAACACTGGGGGGATCCCTGGGTGGCGCAGTGGTTTAGCGCCTGCCTTTGGCCCAGGGCGCGATCCTGGAGACCCGGGATCGAGTCCCACGTCAGGCTCCCGGTGCATGGAGCCTGCTTCTCCCTCTGCCTGTGTCTCTGCCTCTCTCTCTCTCTCTCTGTGACTATCATAAAATAAATAAAAATTAAAAAAAAAATTAAAAAAAAAAAAGAACCAACACTGGGGAGGAGATAAACCCAAAATATCAATAGAATCATCACCATATAGTAACATACAGGAAAAGAGTGGGAAAGAGGTGAAGGAATTGTTTTCCATAAGGCAAAAAGAATAACAGATATCAAGCTTTCCCACCCTAAAACATGGGTTAATGATTAGGATGAGATGTTTTTGGGAGGAGTTAGAAAAATGAGACCTGTTTGAAGATCCAAGAGCTATATTTTGCTCTCTCCAGTGGGGTGTGTTTGCCTTCTGCTTAGGAAGTCTCTTAACTCTGCAGAGCTAAGAGGGCCAGAAGAGGCTTCATGGATAAAGGCTGCTGGCAGCTGGCCCCTACAGTGGCTAGCATTTATTGAGTGCTTATCATGTGTTTTACATGCATTATCTCTTATCATCCCTACCTTGATCTTTTACAGGAAGGACTTGAACACAGAGAGGTTTTCTTGCCTCCAAAGCCTATCCTTTTGACTACGGTGCTCTACCAACACTGGACAAGAGTCCAGGGAGCAAGTAAGGAAGCCCTCAGGTTTTCCTCTTAGTCACTATCTGGTCTGGTTCCCTGGGCTAGGAAAGGAGTTCCAGGAGACAGAACAGGACAGAACCTCTGGGCAGGAATAAAGAACTGCATTAGGTGGCTCTCCATGGAAAACCCAGAACAGCAAGAAAGGTACAAGAGACATCAGGGCCTTATTACTTTGTTTTATGCAAAGTTAATAGTGGAAGCCAAGTCACTAGATTTAAAAGTGGAACACAACAAAAGTTGGAATGTTTCTTCCTAAGTGGTTGGACAGTAAGTATAGTGCAGCATTAGTGAGCATTGGATATGCCAAATTGAACAAAGATTAAAGATGCTGATTCTGGGGCAGCCCAGGTGGCTCAGTGGTTTAGCACCGCCTTTGGCCCAGGTCGTGATCCTGGAGACCTGGGATCAAGTCCCATGTCGGGGTCCCTGTATGGAGCCTGCTTCTCCCTCTGCCTCTCTCTCTCTCTCTCTCTCTCCCTCTCTCTCTCTCTCCCTCTCTCCCTCTCTCTCTCTGTCTCTCAGGAATAAATAAATAAAATCTTTTTTTTAAAAAAGATGCTGATTCTGGACATGAGTTGCAGAGCCCTTAAGAAAAATATCAGTGAGGGTGACAAAACATGAGAGACACCTAACTCTGGGAAATGAACAAGGGGTAGTGGAAGGGGAGGTGAAGGGGGGTTGGGGTGACTGAGTGATGGGCACTGAAGGGGGCACTTGGCGGGATGAGTACTGGGTGTTTTGCTAAATGTTGGCAAATTGAACTCCAATAAAAAAATTTTTTTAAAAAAGAAAAACTGGGTGAGCAAGTGGCCAGCTAAATCCCCAAAGATTCTATTATTAAAATAAAAATCTAGGTAAAAGAAAAAAAGAAAGAAAAATACCTACTCAAACCAAGAAGATGGATTCCTTGTCACAAATGTAGGACCACATTGGACAGAATTTTTTGAAGTAGTACAGTAGAAAAGCACCAAACTTGGAGTCAAGAGACCAGGGTTCTTGTTTCAACTTTACTTCTCAGTTGTTCTGTGACCTTTGGCGAGGCTGTTACCATCTCTGGCTCTTAGTTAACTCCTCTATTGGACAGTTTCTGAGGGTCTTTTCTGTTTGAACACTCTGGGAGCCAGTGATTCCAAGAGAAATGTCCAGAATCACAGAGAAAGAGATAGTTCTGGCTGAGAAGCTGATGAAGGTGGCTGAGGAAATAGAATAATGCATGGAGGTCTCTTCCTGCCAATCTTGTCCTGGGTATGAGCAATGGTGCCCTTCATGATGAAGACCCTGCACAGATGACAGAGCCCAGGAGCCAGCAGGAAGTATTCTCATTCCAAGAATTGGCTCCTTATGCACAGTCAACAGTACTGGTGTAGGTTTAAGCACTTTCTGAAGCCATCTGTACTTCACATGGAAACCCGTCTGCTGGAAAAGATTTTCAGTCCAAACAGAGCCTTCCTCCTAGCATACAAACTGGAGTTCAAAGTCCTGCTCCAGATGAGAAAGCCTAACTCTGAAGGCAAGGTTGAAATCTTCATCATGGGGAGGTGCAGGTACCGGAAGGGTGCCAAAAGACTTATTTGCATTTTGGCCACAAAGCCCCCAAAGGAAACGTTGTGGAGGCACAATGATGCTCAGCCTGGAAACCATGAAGTCTTTCGAAAGAGAGAAAGTACATTCCAGTGCTTTCCTCTCCACTGCAGTGATAAGCAGCCTGGATGAAGCCATGCAGTCACTGGAAATAGGTCAGGAGACTGTCCAGAAAGCTGTTACCAAAACAGTGTAATTTTTGTAATTAAGACCTCAGTGCAGGGGGGTTGGTCTGTGTCAGGAGCCTTACCCTCAGAGGCCCAATCTGAACTCTGCCTTTGTTCCTGTGGCTAAGAGGAAACCAGTATTTTCAGTGGTTTATCCACCTTTCTCCTGCATAGATAGTTGTTTAAAGATTCAAATGTGAGTTACAATTAAAAAAAAAACTTTAAAAAACATAGATATAAATATATATTAGTATTGTCAAGAAAGGCAATCTTGTTTTTTGCATGCTCCAAGATGGGAAAAAGCTAAGAATCAACAAATGGTGGGTTCTGCTTTTTCATAGTGTTTTATATTAGGTGGGTATGGCTAGGATCTTTAATGTTCCAGGGAGCTTTTGTAGAGAAGGAAGATCTTTACTACTGTTTATTCTATCATTAATACTTATTTTGAAAAAAAAGTTTCATTGATATTAAACAAACTTTATAACCCCCCCCTAAAAAAAGAATAATGGAGGTTGTGACATTGAAGCATGGTGTCTGGGAGCACATTTGGGGACTGCATTAGTTCAGGTCCTCTGGGAAACAGATATTGAGGTGGAGTTAGGAGTATTGCTCCTGTGAAAGATAAACGGAGTAAGAGACAATTTGGGCAGAAATAACCTTCAGAGGGCAATGCAGAGCCCACCTCTAAGAAAGGAATGGGGAAAGGAAGCAGAACTGAGCAAGGAGAACCACAAACTCTTGGCCAACCCAACACAGTGCTTCAGAGCCAAGACTAACCATTTTTTGTGTGTTTGCTTGTTGAGTATTTTATTTAAATTCAATTTGCCAACATATAGTATAACTCCCAGTGCTCATCTCATCATGTGCCCTCCATAATGCCCGTCACCCAGTTACCCCATCCCCCCACCACCTCCCCTTCTGCAACCCTTTGTTTATCTCCCAGAGTTAAGAGTTTCTTATGATTTTGGCTAAGACTAACCATTAAAGAAGTCCCACATTGGGCAGAAATGGCCAAACCCTAGTGACCTTACTGTGTGCAGTCACTGCCTGGCAGCTGCCCAGGAAGAACATGGCCTTGGTAAATCAGCTATAAGCTCCCTGTATGCCTTTCAGCTTAAAGGCACATTCTTCTATGAAGGGAGATCCAGGGGACACAAAGATAGTGGAACTTGCCAAAGTACAGAAAAGACAAGTGAGTGAAGTGTCTAGATTTCAGTTACCACTTTCCTATGGAACTTCACTGAACCAAGATATTCTTTTAGGTCTAGGTCTTGATTAGTTCTAAACTATTTGAATTATACAGATTCAGTTCAATAGAAATAATATTAGGCATTGGAAGTCTAAATATAACAGGTGGTCTTTGGGGAGCTGGGAAACAAGAAGCAACACCAAATCCTTTCTTTGATACATAGAAATCTTCACTATTGGAATGTGACATGGGTAGAGTATCAACCTCTTCATTAGCAGTCTTTTCAGCTCATTAATACTCAGATGACTTTTACCAAATGTCAAGTCTTTCACAAAATAAACACACTGTAACAGTACAACATGGCTACAGGAATGCCTAAAATGATCAAGATAACTGCATCTTTAATATCCTTGAGATATTCAGATGGATTCCGTTTAGCCATAGGCTATATTAAAAACAGCTTAAAAACAGCTTCCTTATATGGGGACCTGTGAAATCATTCAATGAGCATCCAATGATCTGATATTGGAAAGGGTTAGCAGTATTGATTTAGGATTCCCTGAGAAACCAACTTTCAAAATATCAAATGAGACACTTTTTTTCTAAAAGATTTTCATCAATTGTAACTTTATGGTTTAGGCATTCCTTTGTCCTTAAAATGAAAGCAAAGGTGGAGCAATAAGATGAAGGGAGGGGCACACACAGCAAAAGCTCATCAAGTGTTAGGTATTGTTGTTGTTGTTATACTTTGAATTGTGGGTGTGTCCACAATGGCCTTGGAAGACTTCCTCCATGTTTAATACCTGGGCAATGATAATAGTGCCAGTAGTGCTAGCAGTGGTGACAACAACACTAATAATAGTATCAAAATGCTTCCACTTGCATTGTGTTCCACAGCTAACACTAAACCTATGAGGTAGCCAGGGCAAGACACTATATCCCTGTTTTATGGATAAGAAAACTGAGGTAAACAAAGTTAAAGGATTCACCCGAGGCTACAAAGCTGTGCCATGGGCTTTGGATTCTGAATCCAGTGCTCTTTTCAAAATACCTTGTTGTCATCCCAGCGAGAGGGAGAACCTGCATGTGTCTCATCTACAAGACAAATATGCTTTCCTATCAAAGTCCAACTCCTTTGCTCACTAACAGAGTATAATGCTTTTAAAAGCAAGAAATAGCCCCTGTGCTTCCTTAAGGACATCAAATTGGTCGCTGATATTATTATAGCAACAAAAATGAATATGATTTACAAATCCCATGTACCTGCAACAGATGCAAATTAAATTTGTAAAAAGATATAATTATATACTAATATCCTTTGCAGCAATAAGAGAGAATACCAGTAACAAATTCTAGAAAGCATATAGGTAAGGAAGGACTTTCTCAGCTGGAAGATATGTAAAACAGCAGGACCCTTCTGGAAAAATATGTGGGCAGACATTGTGAAGATCACAGAACCTCAGGGATGCCTGGGTGGCTCAGTGGTTGAGCATCTGCCTTTGGCTTAGGGCATGATCCTGGAGTCCTGGGATTGAGTCCCGCATTGGGCCCCCTGCAGGAAGCCTGTTTCGCCCTCTGCCTGTGTCTCTGCCTCTCTGTGTGTGTGTCTCTCATGAATAAATAAATAAGATCTTAAAAAAAAAAGATCACAGAACCCCATTGCCATTTTCCTCTAGAAAAATAAAGCAAATAATATTAAGAATTAAAATGACTTCAGCAGCTAAAAATTTTATTGAAGCAACTTTAAAAGTAATGAGGGGACATCCTTTTTTGTATGGCTTAATAAAGTCTTTTTTTTTTTTTAAGAGAGGGGGAGAGGCAGAGGGGCAGAGAGAGAAAGAGAGAGAGAGTCTTAAGCAGTTTCCACACCCAGCATAGAGCCCAACACAGGGCTTGATCTCACGACTCTGAGAACATGACTTGAGCCAAAATTTAAAGTCAGATGCTCAACTGACTGAGCCACTCAAGTGCCCCTGTTTTTTTTAACTTTTTAAAACTTTTTTTAAATAAATTTATTTTTTATTGGTGTTCAATTTGCCAACATATAGAATAACACCCAGTGCTCATCCCGTCAAGTGCCCACCTCAGTGCCCGTCACCCAGTCACCCCCATCCCCCGCCCACCTCCCCTTCCACTACCCCTAGTTCATTTCCCAGAGTTAGGAGTCTTTCATGTTCTGTCTCCCTATCTGATATTTCCCATTTATTTTTCTCCTTTCCCCTTTATTCCCTTTCACTATTTTTTATATTCCCCAAATAAATGAGACCATATAATGTTTGTCCTTCTCCGATTGACTTATTTCCCTCAGCATAATACCCTCCAGTTCCATCCACATCGAAGCAAATGGTGGGTATTTATCATTTCTAATGACTGAGTAATATTCCATTGTGTACATAAACCACATCTTCTTTATCCATTCATCTTTCGATGGACACTTTTTAAAACTTTTTTGAAAAGATATATTTATTTATTCATAAGAGACACAGAGACATAGGCAGAGGGAGAAGCAGGCTCCCTGTGGGGGATGCGGAACTCGATCCCAGGACCCCTGGGATCACGATCAGAGCCAAAGGCAGATGCTCAACCACTGAGCCAATCAGGCGTCCTGCCCCTGTTTTTAATAACCATGGAAAAATGTACTTCAAAGTTCAAATATATGAAACTGCACCAATTTGCAGACTCTCACATACAATGGGAAGGAAGATGAGTGCTCAGAGAAACGAGAGGTTCACAATTTACCTCTCAAAGGCATAAGACGTAAAATAAATAAAAAGTTATAAAATAAAACTTTTACTTCTGAAGATGTAAAAAAATAAATCAGAAAAACTTTCGATAGCAAAATGAAAAAATAGGGTGATCAAGTACTTTAGAATCAGAATGAAAGAGAAAGGCTAAGACAAAAACGGCAGAATAGTGCTAAAATAATGCTGAGGGAGTGAGAAATAATCACACTGTGGGCCTCAGTTGACAAGGCCATCCTCAGTTAAGAAGTGTGTATGGTCTAGAAGTTTTAATAAAGAATAAAAGATTAACAATAGGCTTTGGCAGAACCTGAAGGGAACCCATAGCAATCACTCATAACAGTAGCTACAGCCATCTTCTGACACTCTGTTCCTCAATCTCTCAGTCACTAATACTTTATTTCCTCCAGTCAAGCACTGGAAGATATATAGATATATATAGAAGACATTGAGATATATAAGTATATATAGGTGCATAAGTATTAAGAGGTACATAGTTATATAAAGATATATAAGTATATATTAAGGATATAGATATGCTCTTCAACTACCATAATCACACTTACAAACAAGAATGGAAATGGCAGGGACAGCCAAGCTGGGCTAAAGGCCCTAATAATAATCCCAGCTCTCCCTTACTCAAGCAGACTATGTATGCTGGGCTTCAGCTGGGTCTTTTACATTCACCTTCTCATTTAATTCTCACTGAGGTCTTATAAGGTGAGCATATCTTCACTCTTGTCTTTCAAAGAAACTGAGATTCAAAGTGATTAAGTACCCTGCCCTAGGTTCTATAGCTTGCAAATGGAAGAGTGGGATTTGAACCTAGTGCTCTCTGATTTCTGAGTCAGTGCTCAAAAGCAGATCATAGTGCTATTCCAGCCCCAATCTCCCCAACAGATGTAGTAAAGTAGCCACCACTACTACTCTTTCTTCTCCTTAGACCAACCTAAGTGTGGAAAACCCTACTTTTCTTAGCTTAATTAGAGCAAGGTAGATATTCTTAGAGAGAAATTTTTACTAGGAGACTCAGAGGAAAAAATAAATTCAAAAGAATAGATATGAAGGCATTCATGGCTATTCAATAGCTAGAGTGCAATAAAAAGAAACGTGATGTGATAAGCACTGGGTGTTACATGCAACTGATGAGGTATTGAACTCAACATCTGAAATTGATGATATACTATATGTTGGCTAATTGAATTTAAATAATAAAAAAGAAAGAAATTGGGTCCCCAATTCTATACAGAAATTCTATACCCCACCCTATACAGAAAAAAAAATAGTTCTAGATGGATTTAATACTCTGATGTCCAAAAGAAAACTACGGATTTTAGATGAAAATAAAGGGAAATGCTGTTGTGACCTCAGTATAAAGGAAAAATTTCTTAAACAAGACACCAAAAAAGCACTAACCATGAAGAAAAAGATTGATTAAAAAACATTAAAAAAAAATTGATAAATTTGACTACACTAACCTGAACAGTAACACAATTTCTCAGAAATTGCTGGTGTATATAGGTTTACCACTTTGAAAAAGAATTCGGTATTTACAGGCAAAGTGCAAAATTTGCATGCCCAAGACTCAAAAGAGCAATTCTTGCACATATGCTCATAAAGACATGTATAAGAATATTCACAGCAGCACTGTTTGTAAAGGCAACAAACAGTTGTTTGGAAACAACCCAAATTCTCGGCAACAGAAGAAAAAATAAATAATTATTCATAGATTGAAATATTCTTTAACAGTGAAAAATAATGAGCTTCAGTTACAAAGCAATATAGATGAATATAATATAAAGTTGAGTAATAAAAAGCAAGTCCCAGAACACTATTTGATGCCGATATCTTCATTAAAATGCAATAAGCCAAACTAAACAATGTATTGTTTAGAAGTACATATATATGGAATTAAACTATTTAAAAAGCAAAAGAAATAATTTAAAAAGCATGGAGTTGATAAACAGAAAATCCAGAATAGTGGTTTTCTCTTAAAGGGGGGTGGGAAGGCAAGGTGATAAGATGGGAGCAGATCACATAGGTAGATGTAAATTCTTGGTAATTCTTGGCTAATTTTTAGGTTGGGTGTTGGAGTCACAAATATTTACTATATATAATTAATAAACAAACAAATAAAAATAAATAAATAAGTAAATAAATAAATAAAATGCTGCAATATCTAAGGATGATGAAGTACCATAAAAGGAAATGTATGATTAACACAATTAATACAATTTGTGTACTGGAGGCCCAGAAAGAAAAAAGAAAGGTCAACATTTTGAGTACTGATTTCTGATCTAACCAAAATACAATCAGAATATAGTTGTTTTTTTAATCCATCATGTTTCCAGTAATACATCCCTTCGTGAGTAATATCAAACTAGATCAACTTTCTGCAGTTAGAAATTGTTGACATTGTTCCAAGAAGTAATCACATTTCTGCCTAGAAGGGGAAGGTTGATGGATAGCAGCCCTGACAGATGTGCTGAGGACACTGTGCTATGGCTACCTGGGTAATGGTTTGACATTTAATTAGAGGATTAAAAAGCATCTTTCTCTCCTTCACTATGCAGAACATACTGAGGAGAAAAGGGAATGGAAAGAGAAATTAGATATACAAAATATGCGGTTTAATCTATTAGAGTAATGCTTCATTTATCCACCAGCATTGCTGGAAATGAGGTATTCCTCAGACATGAACTTTGCACATAACTTAATATAGCCCCTTTTAAACCCAGAAACACTTTAAAAATCATTTTAATCATTTTTGATGAAATCCTGCAAGGTGGCTTACACATTTTCCTGTTACCCAAAGAGAATAATATTCAAAGTCCCACTTTCTGCAGTGCCAAAGGCTCATCATTCTAAAATAAAATTATTGCATTGGGCGGTACACAGGGCAGTGGTCAGGACTCCATGTTCTCAGTAGTCCCAATCTAGTCTTTGAGTTTTTGTGTTAGCTTTGTGTAGATTTTCTGTAAGTTTTCTCCTAACTAGTCTGTTAACCACCCCAACTCTCAGCATGCTTGCCTCCTCAAGCAACACACTCTTTTCAATGTGGGAAAATAGAGAAGCAAGCCTCAAGACTCACTCATTCATTTACTTATTTATTAAACATTTATTGTGATGCTTGGGTGGCTCAGCGGTTGAGCATCTGCCTTCAGCTCAGGGTGTGATCCCGAGGTCTGAGATCAAGTTCCGCATTGGGCTCCTCATGCAGAGCCTGCTTCTCCCTCTGCCTGTGTCTCTGCCTCTCTCTCTCTCTCTCTCTCTCTCTCTCATGAATAAACAAAATAAAATCTTTTTTTAAAAAAAGCATTTATCAAGTGGCCAATATGTGAAAAGTGGGGACCACAGAGAGAGTCAGACACTGTTCCCATTCTTGAGGTACTTCTGATCTAATGGTAGAAAAGAGTTGTGTACACATGTATAAGCAGAGTAATACACGCTGTAAGAGCAGTACAGAAAATGTGTCATGGATATTCTGAGGAGGAAAAAAAAGCACTTATGGCTAGGGTATCAGAAAATACTAGTTGGAGGAGGAAACATTTGAGCTGTGTCTTGAAAATGATATGGTTGGAAACATGAAGATGGAAAGAAGTGCATTTCAGGTAGAAAGAGAACTATAAGCAAAATGCCAAGACCTAATACATAATAGGTCCTCAATAAGTATTTGTTTAAAAATTGAATATAGGCCTGTAGGCAATAAGTTTTAGAGTGTATTGAAAGAAATACAAGGAATTCATTCTAGTTAGAGTATAAAGAAGAGGTAAAATCAGAAAAGAAAGTTGGTCTAGACTATGGACGTCCTTGAATGACAGACTGAAGAATTAAGGCTCTCCTTCTTAGGAAATAAAAATTGAAGATTTTGAGCAAGGGATTAGTAATCAAAATTGTTATTTTAGATGATTGTCATTGAGATCTGAACAATGAGCATAGCAGCAAGAATTGAGAGGAGAGAGATTAGGGAAGTAGAATTGACAGATGTCCACCAATTGTATGGAAGGAACAGGTATAGAGATAGCATTTGACCTTGAGGCTTCAGGCTGATATGGCTATAACAAAAATAGAGATGTCAATATGGGGCAAGTTTGTGGGAGGAGGTTTAAGAGAAAGCAGATGAATGAGTTTCATTTCAGGTACATTGAATTTGTGAGTGAAGGTGAACACTTGGGTGGCATTCTCTGCCCAGCAGGCATTTGGAGCTCCTTACCAAAAAGATTTAAGAACGAATATCACAGATAATAATTGAAGCCAAGTGAAATTATCAAAAGAAAACATATAAAGAGAGAAAAAAAGAGTACTAAGAACAGAATACTGGGGGTGGGGGATCTATATTTAGGGGATGGAAGGAGGAGGAGCCAACAATGAGTCCAGAGAAAGTACTATTAACTTTTTAGAACTGTGTCTAAAGTCCAGAGAATCCTCAATCTACAAATAGAATGTAGGCCCTAGAGTTTATGAATATTGTGACAACTCTTTCCACTATGATAGACTGTTTTTAAAATTTGTTCCTGGATCTCACACGTATTTTCAGATTCTCATTATCAAAGTTACTACCAAGTACTTTCACTTTAAGAAGGGAGAAAGTGTTGCTCTGAGTTTTCCTTGTCTATTTGTCCAAAGCAAGCAAAGGAAAAGAGCTGTGGAGACACTGACAATGTCAGTGATAGCAATGGAATTGGTGACGGCATTGACATTAGTGACAAAAGTGGTGACAAGAACTCAGTAATGGCACAATGTCCAGTTATTCATGCGTGCACACATCAATGCAACAAGCCTATGCTAAGAAGCTGCTATGTCCCACTATTCCAATGATGGAAGTTGAGAAATGAACAAGACAAACAAAGTCCCTGCTGCTATGGAACAGCCATTAGAGTTGGAGTAGGCAGCCCCAAGACACACAAAGATAATCAAAGAAGATAATTTCACATGATTATAAGGGCTATGCAGTATGCAAAAACAGGATAATAAAACTAGAATTGACTGGGTGGTCAGAAAGGCTTCTCTGCAGAGAAGATATTTGACTCGACAGCTGAATGACAGGAGGGCACAAGTTAGGCAAAGATTAGTGGAAAAATTGCTCCAAGCAGAGGGTACAGCATATTTAGAGGTAAAAAATAAGCTTGGCATATTCGAGGACTGGCAAAGCCAGTGAGTCTGGCATGTGATGAGAGTGGCAGGATATGAGGATACAAAGGCCAGATCATGAAGGGCTTTATGGGCCAGGGAAGTTAGTACAGAGTTTGATCTCAGCTATGAGACCCATTGAAAGGTTTTAAGCTGAAAATGATGTAATCATGATGTTATAAAAGGTTTTATTTTTAACTGAGTTATACTAAGTCAGTATATTTCAGAGAGCAATACCAGGCAAAGAAACAGCCAAGAAGATCATCAAGGATAGGAATAATAGGAGAGAGTTAAGAGAATCTTAACTGGGGTTACAGAGGGATCTCCTTGAGGTTCAATATTCTTCTGGAAGCACTTGACTCCCTGCCCATGAATGACAAAAAGATCACATTTGTGTGAAGGTTTTCAAGCCCAGTCACTAAGAAGTCTCTGTCCTTGGGTAATTGGACATGATGTGATTGTTAAATTGACAGGAGGAAAGCAACCGGGTGTACTTTTGTGTGAAAGTGCCCCACTATGCTGTGTGTTTGAGGGTAGAAATCCTGATTCATTTGCAAATTCTCATTGCCTATCTTAGAGCAGAAGCTCAATAAATGTTTTTTGTTTTTTAATGGATGACTAAATAAATGTTGAGTAAAATACAGATTTGGGAACCTGAGGCAAAAGTGGTTAGAGAGGTATTTGTGTTCCTGTTCCACAGTGTAGAATGGGAAATAGTTTCCCAGCCAATGGCTACATTCCCTCATCATCCCTTTCATCTAGATGCTTTTTTTTTTTTTTTTTTGACAATGGGATGTGAACAAATCATATGTGTCACTCCCAGGTCAAGGTAGTTGAAACATTGGGTGTGCTATCCTTTACATTCTTCTTCCCCTTCCAGTTTTTCTTCCCTCAGAATATTTAAGATGACAGCATCATTAAATGGAAGGATCTTAGAATTTCTGAGTCCTGATTTGAAAAAGAGCTACTCAGACAAGCCACCCTATCAGAAACATTTGCATTTCACTTTGAGCATCTAGAAAAAAATTTCGATCACTTTAAGCTACTGAGATATGAAGATATATTTGTATTTGCAACATTAACCTGGTCTATTCCAATACCCCATAGGTAGCTAAACCACAGGACCGAACAGGAATGTTCATGGAGAGTATGAGTAAAGTATCTAGCCCTGGGGAACACCAATGTTATTACTTCTCCTATTTGAAAAGAGCCTGTGGCCCACATAAGGCCAACATTCTTCATGAAGGGCATGAAGAGCTGAAGAGATCTAGCCTCTGTCTTTCAAGGAGCCAAGAAAACAGGCCAAGAACTACTATGATTTCTTTGAGGAGAAAGGGGAGTAAGTCTTGCCACAGCAAAAGCAAGTGTTGGGTTTACAAATTGCTGCCAGGAAGATGTGTCAATTCCTGGCTCCAGGAATAAGCAGCAATTGAGATTTGGTTTTGGCTTTTGCCTTTACAGTCCTATTAATTAAGTGAAGTTTGAGGTACTTATGTACCAGAACATTTTATCTTGCTCCTTGTAACTCATGTTTTATGTGGTCCTGGGCACAATCATATTTAATATAAACCCTATTAAATTGCAGCAGCCAAATTAATTTAAATATGCCACCAATCTGTTTATTCCCATTTTTCAGTTGATTATATCATACACTATAAATTCATGTAAGGGGAACCCATCGGTCCCTGAGACCTAGTCACTGTTTTTGAAGAAATTGTAAAACTGTAGCAACTGACAAAATTTGGACTGGTCAAAATTAAGGGAAAAAAAACAGTATCCACAAAGCCAAGTTTTTAAAAATTACTTTTGTTGCTGTTGTTATTATTTTTCCTATAGATACCATTGTGGTGCCTCCCATTTTCTCCCAAACATAGAACTTAATAAGGACTTTTATAAAGTGCCAGTTGGGTTTTCACAGTTCTCAGGGTATAAGAAATTAGACATTTTTCTAGTTAAACTGATATAATATGGTTGTAACACCAAGTCAAAACAGACTTGATAGAAGAGCCAGTCATTGGGATAGAGACCTCAGTTAACCTGTGAGGGGACCCTAATGAAAACAGAGGGCACATCAGTGAGTCACTCATGAGCATATTTCTCTTCTGCAAAAGTTCTCTTGAACCTGCTGCCCCCACCCTCATCCTGAGGTTCACTTGAGTTTCCAGTCCTGAGGATGTGGAGAGAATCATGAACAGAGTGGGTTGAGCCACTCTCACAAAGTTCCAGGTAGAAACAACATTTTTGAGGTGACACACACTGAGTTGAAAAAGGAGGTTGAGGGCCTTATTTTCCATCTCTTTCTGCTCTTCTACCTTTCAGAAATATCATATTTTATCTTGTCTGGTTTAATCTGGTCTACTTGGTCTGATCTCAACTCATCTTACTTATACATGTTGTCATGCATGCATTCTTTTAACAGTATCTCTTGAGTGACCACTCTACATAAGGCCATCTGCTAGATGAATATTTGAGAGGATACTGACAGAGCACAGGGTCCTGAGATCAGGTTGCCTTTGAATTGTTCACCATCTTTGAAGGAAGAAAGAAAGAAAAGACTACCACTAAACCCACTGGAGGAAGAGGAAGGATGCCATGGACCAACAGAAAAGAACACTCGTTCCATGGTGAAAGTCTGGGAAAGAAGAGAAATCTTAGAGCAGAAAAGGAGACAGACAAGAGGAAGCAGTGACATCCAGGCAGGAGATAGAATGCTGAAAATATTGGGAAATTGTGAAGTCATCTGTCTCTATTATAACTGCAAGGAGCTCAGTAAGGCCAGATAATTGATCAGGTCACAGAGAGAGAGAGAGAGAGAGAAGGAGTAGAAGATGAAGATGAATACGGAGAAGGGAGCATTCTGTGTAGTGCATTATAAGTAAAGAATGAGGTGTTGATCTTCATGCTGTAGGCAGTGGGCCCATTGAAAGGTGTTAAGCTGGAGGAATGACTTGTACAGAGTCACACATCTCATGACCAAAAAACAGAGACTCAAATGTAACCCAACACTGCTGACTTCGAGTGCTGGCAACTTCACTGCTTCACAACATGTCCTTCTTCCAATCCTGTTTCAGCCTGGTTTCTAACACTAGGGCTCCATCATCTATATATAATCCTAATTCTGGCATCTTCAGCTCATCTTCTTGGCTTCATGCTCAGATTTCCCATAAGGGCTGTGTCTCAGACTTGACTTCCTGGCTTGACATCAGAATCTTACTGTTTAGGCTAGGATACTGGGCTCTGTCTAGCTCTGGTCCATTGACCATCCACTGGCTCCACCTGAAGGTGTCAGGAAAAATAGGTTAAAGGTCAAAGCAGTACAACTGAAGTAAGATTTCTCAGAGTTTGTTTACAATAATGGGATTTCTGGGGCAACTACACTGTAGTGTTTAGCAACAGAGGGAGCTTTGGAGTAGCAGAAGCTTACGGAATTAAAAAAAAAAAAAAACTCTGATAGTGAATGTACCACAGTGTAGGCTCTCAAATTCAGAAATACTTCCAGGTGACTCTGAAGCCAGTAGCTCCAGGACTGCACTTTGTGAAACACTGAACTAGAGCATAGGGTGTTTGTGAGAAGGGAATGCTCATTAGGGCCAGAGAAGGCAGTGCCAAGTCACCGGGAGTCTTCAATGGCAGGCTCACTAATCTGGACCTTGGACTTTCTGCTCTAGGTAATTGATGGGAAGCCATAGGAGGCTGTGTGACTCAGGGGAGAGCCAGCACCAGAACCTGGGTCTGGTGAGAGCATCTACTTGGACAAAGAGGGGAGGAGGAACAAGTGTGGGGCCGGGGAGTCCAGCAAGGGCACTGGTGCAAGAGTCCCAGGGAGGGAGTGGTGATGATGAGTGAAAGCCTGGACTGGGACACTCCATCCAAATGCATTCCTGCTGGAGACATGTGGAAAGGAGAGAGTTGTTTCCAAAAACCTGGGCCAGGAAGGAAGAAAAGAAGTTGCTCTTTCCCCAGTGGCATGTGGAATTTTGCTGATGATTTATTGGAATTCTTCCCAAAGCTGGAATTACCCAAATAACTCATTGAAGCCATTCGGAAGGGATCTGATACTACAGTTTGCTTTAAGAAGTCAACTCTGCAGAGATGTACGTGGAGGTAATTTGTTGTAGTTGGAAAGACAAAGAGATTTTCCAAAATCTTATTCTTGGAAGCAGAATATATTAGTGCTGAGCAGCACCTTAAAGCTCACTTAGATCAGTTTTCTAGTTGACAACTAGGAAAATGAACAGCTGTCCCACTGAACCTTCAACTAAATACTTAGAATATCTAACCCAGTGGTCTTTAGACTGTAGGATGCGTTCAAATCATCTAAGGTATCTGTGAAAAATGCCAACTACTGCTCGTCCTCTTCCAAGATTCTGAATTTATATAGGTGGGGAGGAGGCCTTGGATGTACATTTCCAAATCAGTTTCTCCCAGGCAACTCTTATGCAGGTGGTCAAAATCCATAGAATCGTTGCCATATAGAACTTATTCCTCACACACACCACACAATCTTGGTCTTTGTCTTTTCAAGGCTTTGTGTTAAGCACTCTGAGGAGTTTCCAGGGGAAGAGGCTGAGTCCCTATCCTCAAATTGTTCCCAGTCTCCAAGGCAAACTGCTTAAGCACAAAACTGAATTTCAAGGGAGAGAGTGACAAACATCCTAAAATGGGCAGAAAAATAATACCAGGATGGTTCAAGCAAGGGAAAGAGCTTATTTACTAATCCAATGAGACTAGTTGCAGAGGTGATGTGAAGGTAGGCAAATAACAAGACTATGTCTAAGTAGTGTCTTTCACAGGCATCCTTTGAAAAACACCAACTTGTGTCAGAGAGCTCATTAAATAAGGAAGAACAAGAATGGCCCCCTGGGGAACTTGAAGAGTAAATCTGTGTGGTAGTGGTTTCTTCCATAGCATTTTAACACTAGGCTTTGATAATTCTTTTCGACTCAGCTGGCAGTAATAACAGAGGTCACCCAGACATACTTCCTTCCATCACAGCTATGGCAACTGAAGCCTGAAAGGTGAAAACACTTAACCAGGTCACTTGGGATGTGGAGTCAGTGCCAAAGCCCTTTCCAAATTCCTATATGCCAGGAAGGAAGGGGCTTGGATGATTCTTGTTCCTGCTAGCCCCTGGCTCTCCACCACCTTCTAATTGCTCCATTCAAGATGCTAAATACCTACTCAGTGTACTCAAAATGGACTTCTTAGTACTTTCTCTTTGTGCTTTCTTAGTGATGATAACCATACTAGCTAACAGTTTTGATCACTTACTGTGTGACAGGAATTGCTCTGATTTATCTGCAAAACCTTATTAATACCTCTGCTTTAGAGATGCGGAAACTGAGATACAGAGAAGTTAATGAAATGGCCAATTTGCACAGCTATTAAGTGGCAGAAGGGATAATCAGATCACTGGGCAGAGCAACTCTAGAGTCCATGTCTCTACCTGCCATGCTGTACTACCCCATGTAACTATTCTGGGACTCAAGTCTGTCACCCCTACCAAACCATGAGCTCTGTAGGTCCATAGGGACAGGAACCATGTCTATCTAGGTTACTGCTATATCCCTAGTACTGGATACAAAGCAGGCATTCAATAAATATTTGTTGAATGAATGAATAAATAGCATTGGCTAAGCTGACAGTGATAAAAATCATTCTGTATTGTTTTTAAAAAATATTTATTTATTTATTTATTTATTTATTTATTTATTTATTTATGAAACACACACAGAGAAAGGGAGAGAGAGGCAGAGAGGCAGAGAGGCAGAGACAGAGGGAGAAGCAGGCTCCATGCTGGAAGCCTGATGTGGGACCAGATCCTGGCCCTGGGCGGAAGGCAGGCACTCAATCACTGAGGCACCCAGGTGTCCCCATTCTGTATTGTCTTTAGAACCATTCTTGTTTCCACCAATAACTCCTATAACCTTTGTTATGGCTCTGCCCCTTCTGGACCTCAGTCTTACCATCTGCAGAATGAAGGTGGTGCTCTGTAAGGGACCTGTCATATGTGACAGTCTAGAAACCTCCCCCATTACTAAATTCAAGCCTCTAGGGACGGGCAGGCCAAACCCACGGCCTGACCTTGTCCCTGGCCTGAAACCCTGCCTGTTAGGCTCCACATCTTGATGCTGTATTCAAAAGTATGAGATAATAAGGTGGAGGAAAGGGAAGAAGTTAAATATTTGGGAGTCGGGGAGATGAAGAGATTCTTGGGCAGTTTAAGACTGAGATGGAGAGGACCAAGAGAAAGTTTGCTGGTAATTAGCAAAAGGGATCTATCCTTAGAGGCATTTCTAGCCAGAGAATAAATGTATCAAGCAGACTATCCATGTGGTAATCGAACACCCTGTTTATTGATAATGCTTCCAGGGTAGATTTAACAAAAAGGACAACAAAACAAACAAATATGCTTGTTATGAAAATGCAAGATATTTAGAACTCTAAGACCAAAGATCAACAATTCCATATCTCAGCCGATAAGCCAAGCTGCCTTCACAGCTTGTTCTGGGGGTAACCCAGCCATTAAATGGATGTAAAACTTTCTGAAGTTTGGGCGGCCCAGACCAGAGGGAGTGTTGACATGATCTTCCTAGCTCTTTAAAGAAGAGAGAAAAGTGAAAGAGCTCAGATTTTGAAAGCAAACTGTCTGCCCCCTCACCTTACAGATGAGGAAACTGAGATTCTGAAAAGTGAAGCAACTTGCTCCGTATCACACAGCTCCTAAGTAGTATGTCCCAGAATCAAAGCAGGGCCTGTGTGACTAGAAGCCCCCCTCTCCTGGCTCCAGCATGCTCTTCTGCTTAAACCCTCTTTGGCTAATCCTTAATGGCTAATTAGTTGTCCCATCATTAAAAAGAATGAGAGAAAAGCAAAGGAATGGGGCTCCCATGACCTGTTGACCTCGTTGTGTCATTAAAAGGAGATGGCTTTGACTCAAAACATGGTGGATTTCTTCTATAAGAGTCTCATATTATCCAGCATCCTCTCACTTCTGAGATGTGCCCCTCCCCTCTACCCCCCACATGGAAATACTTTATTACTTACATTTTTCTGTTCTGGGAAAATGAGTTAATATTAGTAAAGTTCTTAGAAGAGTGCCTGGCATATGTAAGTACTATCAGAATGTTTGTTAAATGAATAAAATAGAGTAAATGTAATTATCATTGAAGCATTTTTAGACAAAGAAAAATTTATAAATAGGACAATGAAAATCACATAAGTAAAATTTTGATGTAGATGCAGGCTTTTATCATGGACAAATAAAATTTTTCACAAAAATGAAAGATTATTTTATGTGTATTGTTTTTGTAACCTGATTTCCTCCTGTAGTAATATGCTGAGTGCATTGTTTAATATTAGTACATTGAGATTTTCATCATCATTGTAATACATCTATAATATTTTTTGTATCGGTGCATGAATAATTTAGTTTACTAAACTCTACTAATGGATATTTCAAGTTTTTCTTATATGTTGTTTTTTTGTAAACAAGGCTCTTGCATCCTTGTCTGATTCACACAGTCCTCCAGATTGCCCTGCAGATGATTTGCAAGAATCTATACTCACACCAGCAATACACTTTTCTGATTAATAGTTTGATTGAACATCTTTTCAAATTTTTATTAATTTTGGTAACTTTTCCATTCATGCTCTTTGCTCATGTTTCTGTTGAGTTGTTTATGTTTTTTTATAGATTTTAAGGCTTTTAAAATATTAAAACTATTAAGTCTTTTTTTGTCATGTATGTTGCAAGTTTGTTTGCAAGTTGTTGTTTCTGCATGCTGTGCAGAAGTTTTAGAACTGTGTGTAATAGAATCTCTCAATCTTTTACTTTATGGTTTCTGTCTTTAAAATCATTCTAGAGGGATCCCTGGGTGGCGCAGCGGTTTGGCGCCTGCCTTTGGCCCAGGGCAGGATCCTGGAGACCCGGGATCGAATCCCACATCGGGCTCCCGGTGCATGGAGCCTGCTTCTCTCTCTGCCTCTCTCTCTCTCTCTGTGACTATCATAAATAAATACAAATTAAAAAAAAATAAAAAAAAATAAAATCATTCTAGAAAATTTTGCCTTCTGTACTTCGAGAGTATAAAAATATTCACCTATATGAACTTCTACTTATTATGATTTTATTTTTCACATTTAAGTCTCTGGCCAACCTGTAATTTGCTCTGGTGTATTTCCGGGGGATTTAAGCCAGTCCTTCAAACCCTGGCATTAAACTTCTAACATACTCATTTCTTGAATGAGTACAAATGAGGATTTCTGTATGTCTGAAGGAAAAGTGCAATACAGACATTGACCAGCATCTTAGCCTACCTTCCAAAGACATGTAGTACTTTTTCCAGAATGGCATACAAAATGCTACTAGTGATTGTAGAGCCTGCTCACCCCTCTTTATACATAGTTTCATCAACTTGAAGACTTTGTTTTCTGACTTTGCTGAGTATTCCATCTGAAGATACTGTGCCTTTTTATTAAGGAAAAATATTCTAGGGTGGGAGAGTGGTAGAGGAGAGAGAGAAAGAGGGCAGGACAAATAATATGGGTAAGGAGAATCTATTAAAAATAGGATATGGGAATACGGAGGAAGAAGGAAATGAGTGACAAGGGACAGAGCTCTTTAAAATCTACCTTGGGGGAATGAAAGCCAGAGTAAATAAAGAAAAATAGCAATTGCCAAAAGCAGTGGTATAGAGATGGTGAAAAGTACTAACCCAGGAGTTGGGAACCTGGGACTCTGATTCCAGCTGTTTCACCATGGAACTTAAACAAGTGCGCTCCGTTTTCTAGGCCTTGATTTCTCCCTCTCTAATGTATGAGTGTGGGAGGACTTTAGGTGAAGGGGGATGGATTACACTCAATTCAGTGAACATTTATTGAATGGCAATTAGGGGCTAGGTACAATTCTAAGTACTTAGCTAACTCTAATGTCTTCCAGCTCAGCTGGAGTAGATAAGAAACCCTAAAACTTTCAGAAGCTGGACCTTCTGGAACTTTCTAGCACGAAGATTGGTTCAGGAAAATAGCGAAGAGGTAACTAGAGCAGATGTGAGGAGGAACTTAAGTGGGATGAGAAAGAAGCAACCAGCTGGATTAAGCACTGCAGAGTCATATAAAACACATAGGAAATAGAGTTTGAGGAGCTGCCAGCCACTTATCACTGGCAGGCCTTCTCTCTGTCTGTTTTGAAATCTACATAATGACCTTCCAACAGGCTAGGTGTTTTGTGCTCTGCTCCCAAAAGAGGATTTCATCACTTATTCACTCATTCATTGATGAAGTAAACACTGAGGCAGCATGTGCAAGGCACTGTCTGCCTTTTGTTCTTTTTCTTTGAGCTTCAGCAGGGGAACCCTGAATATTTGCTTGCTTTAGTTTTTTTCTTCACATTTTTATTTTCATTCTAGTCAGTTAACAGGCAGTGCAATAGTGGTTTCAGGAGTAGAATTCAGCGAGTCATCACTTACATACAACAACCAGTGCTCATCATAATAAGTGTCCTCCTCAATACCCATCACCCATTTAGCCCATCCCCCACCTACTTTCCATCAACCCTCAGTTTCTTCTCTATTGTTAAGAGTCTCTTATAGTTTGTTTCCCTCTCTCTCTTTTTCCCCCTTCCCATATGTTCATCTGTTTTGTCTCTTAAGTTTGACATATGAGTGAAATCATATGCTATTTGTCTTTATGTGACTAATTTATTCCACTTATCATAATACACTCTAGCTCCATCGACATCATTGCAAATGGCAAGGTTTCATTCTTTTGATGGCTGAGTAATATATATATATATATGTGTATATATATATATATATATACACATATATATATATACATACCACCTCTTCTTTATCCATTCATCAATCAATGGACATTTGGGCTCTTTCCATAGTTTGCCTATTGTTGATAATACTGCTATAAACTTTGGAGTACAAGTACCCCTTCAAATCTATATTTTTATATCCTTTGGGTAAATACCTAGTAGTGCAATTGCTGGGTCATAGGGTAGCTCTAATTTTTACTTTTTGAGGAACCTCCATACTGTTTTCCAGAGTGGCTGCACAATTTTACAATTCCACCAACAGTATAAGAGGGTTCTTATTTTTCCACATCCTCACCAACACCTGTTGTTTCCTGTGTTGATAATTTCAGCCATTCTGACAGGTGTGAGATGGTATCTCATTGTGATTTTGATTTGTATACCCCGATGATGCGAGATGTTAAGCATCTTTTCATGTATCTGTCAGTTATCTGAATATCTTCTTTGGAAAACTGTCTATTCATGTCTTCTGTCCATTTCTTAACTGCTTTATTTTTTGGGGGGGGTTTGAGCTTGATATCTGCTTGCTTTATTTGTTTTTAAGTTTTTATTTATTCATGAGAGACAGAGAGAGAGAGAGAGAGGCAGAGACACAGGCAGAGGGAGAAGCAGGCTCCATGCAGGGAGCCCAATGTGGGACTCAATCCCAGGTCTCCAGGATCAGGCCCTGGACTGAAGGTGGCGCTAAACTGCTGAGCCACCAGGGCTGCCCTATCTGCTTGCTTTAAATACTATATTGCCTCTTTGTCTACCAGAGCTGCTCCTTGTGGACAAAGTATGCATTCTCAAAGTCACTTCCAGGTGTGAGTCACATTCCTACAGATCTTGGTGACTCCTATGACATTATATTTCCCTTTTTGTGTTTAAATATCAGTGCTAATGCCTTCATGTCCCATGCTCTATTGGTATACTGACACCTGAGACCATATGTTTTGTTCTCTAGTCCCTTTATAGTTATGTTCTCCTAAGAATTACTGGGCATCTTTGAGGTTGTTTTTCTTTTTCTCTGCCATTTTCAAAGTCCTCCAAGGCACCCATATTTATGGAACAATTTGAACATTCCATCTTTTTAAAAAAGATTTTTTAAATTTATTCATTTGAGAGAGACAGAGTGAGAGCACAAGCAAAATGAAGGGTCAGAGGGAGAGGGACAAGTAGACTCCTCACTCAGCAAGGTGCCTGATGCCAGGGCTCAATTGCAGAATCCCAGCATCATGACCTAAGCCAAAGGCAGTCACTTTACTGACTGAGCCACCCAGGTGCCCCTTGAGCATTCCATCTTTATCCCTGGTTACTTTTTTATTTAGACGTTTATAGGCAGCGCAGCCACTATGTGCAAAGCATTGTCCTGAATACAGCAAATATGGCAATGGGAAGACTCACAAGGTCTCTGCCTTCATGGAATTCCATTCTAGTGGGTGAAACAGATAGTCAACATGTAATTGAATAATATCAATTTATTACCACTTTAATAGATTGTCATTAAGTAGGATGAAGCTATCTCTAAGTATTCAAATATCTAACCACAGTAGAGAAACAAAATTATACTTTCATACCATCAATACATTTCCATATCTGTTTCTCTTCTTATAAGCTTGGAGATGTAATAAAAAAACAGCACCCATGTCCCTAGTCCTTCAAATGAAGCTCAAATTGTACTCTGCTCTCTAAAGTTCTTATGATGTTGTGGCAATTAAATGCCATCTAGAAGAAAATTGGTTCAGAAGCAATGAAGGCCTCTGTTCAAATTTTAGCCAGACCTTTCCCAGGAGCTCTCCAGAAAGATTGTCTTCACGGATTTGGCTTCCCTTCCTTCCACTGATATGTGCACTTACCCTGTCTGCCATGACTCAGTCTCCCCTCCGCTCTGCGTCCTATTCTGGGCCCTTATGGTGGTCTCACTTCCCACTGCCTCCCATCCCATCATCTTCTCAGATACACAGACCCCTTTGCCCCTTACCCTTGGCCTCCTTTAAATGCAGCTGCTCTCCCAAGGCCTTCATACTTCCAAACTTTGTTCTGCTCTCAAGAGTTACAAGCCAGAAGAGCAACCTCTCCCCTCTCCCAGAGGCTTCCCTCCTCCCTTCCTCCATTAGTACTTCTCTCTCTAGCTGAGGTCCTAAGCACAGACTTCTCTATTAGCACAGGGAGGCTACCTACAAGGTCCTGGCTCCTGTCCTTTCCATGTTCTTGTCATTCCAACCCTTGGTTCTGAGAAATCCCCCTTGGTCCCCATCCACACTCCTGGAAGCTTCTTTGTGTCCTTCTGATACCTAACATTGTCTGGCACTGTCTGAAAAAGCTACCTTGTCATCCAAATTGCGTCCATTATAAATTCAGTTGACAGAGTCTAGGCGGGGTCTTCACAGCTTCTCAATAATCCTTCATTACCTGCATTCTCGCCTTGGAACCACCTTGCCCACAGTAATTGTTCCTCATCCTTCAAGCACCTTCTCACTCCTATCATGGAAACCAAAACAAGGTGTCTACAAAGAAAAAAAAAAAAAAACAGAGGATAGTGGTAGTCACTGTCACATGGAGGTTAACAAAATAGGCATGAAAGAGTGCTTTGAATTTTGTGCCATGGGAGTCATTGGTGATGTCGTCTAGAACAACCCCATGAGGTAATGGGGCTTGAAATTTGATTGCACAAGGCTGAGGAGTTGGAGGTGAGGTGGTAGAAAACGTGACTATAGGTAACTATTTTGAAAAGTTTGTGAACAGGGAGGTTGTTAAAAGGAGTTTGAAGTTTAAGGGAAGGAGTTTTAAGATAGGACAGTCTTGAGCATATTTAAATGCTGTTTGGAAGGAGTTGGTAGATAGAAAAGATGGAAAATACAGCAGTACAAAGATAATTCAGTGAGTATATCCTTGAGGACTGGGATCCAGGAAACAGGTCTCAGGACTGGATTAGATAGGAGAAGGGACACCTTCCATTGGAAGTTGAGGAAAGGAAGTGTGTACACATGCTTGGCATAGTGGCTGGAAATTCTCAGTTGGTAGCATCAATTTTCTCTGTGAGGCAGGAGACCAGGTCATCTAAAGTGAAAGGGAAGTAGAGAGGAGTGATTGAAGGCTTGTAAAAGGTGGATGTTTAAAGAAATAATTATGAAGAATGGAAGAGCAAAGCACATTAGAACAGTAGGCCCCAGTGAGGTTAGTGAATATATCTATCCATCTCTGTATGATGTGAGTTTTTTCCCTAGTATTACTCAGCTGCTTAAAGGCTGTCTAGGGATGCCTGGGTGGCTCAGTGGTTGAGCATCTGCCTTCAGCTCAGGGCGTGATCCCAGGGTCCAGGATCGAGTCCTGCATCAGGCTCCCTTGCAAGGAGCCTACTTCTCCCTCTGCCTATGTCTGCCTCTCTCTCTCTCTCTCTCTCTCTCTCTCTCTCTCTCTCTCTCTGTCTCTCATGAATAAATAAATAAAATTTTTTTAAAAAATTAAAAAAGTAAAGGCAGTCTAAGAGGAGGCTTATAGTTGGATTCATGCAAGCCTAGAATTTTTCAATGTGTTGCTGCAGGTGGATAATGAGTGTGGGGGCTGAGAAGGCTGGTAAAGTCAAGGCTGTCCCTAGGATGTTCAGGGCACCAAACAAATGTTCTTTGTGTGCCCTATAAACAAATTCATTTGTTGCCTACAGTTTAACACAATAGAGAGAAAGGAGAGATTTCCCTGTTTGTTTCTTGCCCCATCAGTGTGTGTAAAGGTTCATGTAGGATTCAGGCCCCATGTCTTCCTGTTTAGGTCCAGGAACTGCGTTTTCATGTTCCTTATTGTCCAATGAACTGTGCATAGATATTTTCATATCTCCCCATGGAGAGGAAAAGGAAGTATTGGTGTTGTTACTCACATGCCCTGGCTTTTCAAAACCTGCTGCTGTTAGAGGAACCTAGATCTTGGCTCTGCAGGCCCCTGACACCACGAACTTCATGCTGGCTATACCATTACTTGGAACACTGTCATTATCCATTGGGCCACGTCTGGGCACTGGCTACCAACTGACTGTCAGACATTGTTACTGTGCTTCGTTGATGACCCCAAATGCAAGCCTTCCCCAAAGTATGCAGGAACATGTGAATGACAAGTTGTTTTCTGGTCATATTCAATGGACTGTTTGGCATTTTATAGCATGAATGTACATCTTCCCACCATGTCCTCTCTTGAGCTCCCCAGGATGTCATCACTGCGTTTCTAAAATGTGTTCTCTTTCCATGTTAACTTCACCCTTGCATTCCATACACTGCCACCAGAAGGAAGGAGGGGTGAGGGGCCCACTGGCAAAGCATGAAAATGAAGAGTGGTCCCTTTCATGTAAGAAAAGTCTATCTTCTGACAGGGTTTAAGACCAACCAGGGAGAGCACATTATCATATTGTTTGGGATGAGTGAGAACATTAATTGGAAAATTTTGTTGGTGGTGCAGAGCAATGGTCTCCAAAGTCCTCAGAGGAGACAGGCAGAGCCATTTCCATAAGAGAGCTTGACAAATGATGCAAAGCCTACAGGATGGGTACAGCGATGCTCTGAGTGTCAGCAATGGTTGGTGGGGTGGGTGAAGGAGACGTGCAGGATAAATGACACTTGCCACCACTTTCCTCTGCCATTGGGTGTGAAGGCAGAAAGTGGCACCAAGGTCTGAAAGTGCACATATGGCACAAACCCAAGAGTCAGTGGTGCACCATCAGGGGCCCAGAGCCCTGAACCCATGCTATGTCCAATGTAAGTAAGTGTTACACCAGATCACCCTATTAACACTGTTATGGCTGCCTAATCTTGTCCACTGCTATGAAAGTAACACCACAGTGTGAAGTCAGTGTGAAGCATCTTCACATCAGGCCTCCTTTCTAGAATGAAGGCCCAACCCTGTAGGCATGCTCTTTGTGGCATCTTGTCAACCCCATGTGTGGGTCAGAGTGCCCTCAAGAGAAGGAATGGTGATTAAGGCCCATGAGGGTCTTGATTCAGGTTCAGGGCACTCTGCCTAGATAGCAGTGCTGGCCCTGACTAGTACCTGGCATGGGAAGAAGACTTAGAAAACATTGTGAAGGTGCTCCAAAGCATGAGACTTTCTGGAGCATAGAACCAGAGCAGGACTCCACTTGCCATGAACTAGAACAATGCTGGATGAATTGATGGAACATGCAGGGGCTACATTAGGGGAGGGGGAATGAAGACATGAGGAGAGAGCCAATGGATAAGAAAACTGAAGCGTCATTGGTTGGAAGTACTGAGATAGTTGAATAACTGATATACTGTGGATTCATGAGCAGGAAGTTGAAGGTCAGGTAGTAAGCCACATGAATTTAATTTCAAAGGTGGAGCAAATGGGAGTGAGATACCTTCCAGTGTCATCATGGCCATGATGGGGTAGATGAGGAACTGGAGACAAGGAGATCAGGAACATGAGGTGTGGGTGCCAAGTGGGCCATTCTCACAGAGGCCAAGGGCACTATAGATTATGGCAATTTTGGGGAAGGAAAGACTTCAAGGAAGGGGCCAGAACTGTTAGGATATGAGAGGAGGTGCTGAGGAGAGCAGAGGGGCTTCTAAGTCCCATAGCTCCAGGTAAATGGCTCTAAGGAGAAAATAGCATCTTCCATCCACTCATTTTACAAGCACTTATGAAGTACCTAAGGTATAATATATAAACAAAGCATTATCCTTTCTCTCTCATTTGATTTTGTGCTTGTTAAGTGCAGGGAGCTAATTAAATGTTTGTTGTGTATGGTGAAAGAGAGTGGTCTAGTTTCATTCTTCTGCATGTGGAATATAAATAATAGTGAAAGGGAAAATAAGGGAAGGGAGAAGAAATGTGTGGGAAATATCAGAAAGGGAGACAGAACATAAAGACTGCTAACTCTGGGAAACGAACTAGGGGTGGTAGAAGGGGAGGAGGGCGGGGGGTGGGAGTGAATGGGTGACGGGCACTGGGTGTTATTCTGTATGTTAGTAAATTGAACACCAATAAAAAAAAAAATAAATAAAAAAAAAAAATAAAAAATAAATGTTTGTTGAATGACTAAATCAATGTCAGGTACACTATTGGTGCTGGCAATTAAAACAAATGAATAAGATGCAAGCCTTAGCATAAGGAGAGCATATTCCCCTACATTATGTCTTTGGGAGCCTACCAATCATTCTGAGCTATAGACAGGAAGGGATTATTATCTAAATCTTGCATATAAAAAATAGGCTCAGGAGCATGAAGCGACTTGCACAAGGCCACAAGAGTTCATAAGCATCAGAGGCAGGATTCCAAGTTTTCTCTCTTCCTGCCATTTACCTAATTGGTCTCACCGTGTCACCCTATAAAACACCCCTTTTTCAATGCCAGGAACATCACACTTTTGGGAGGTCTGTCTGGATTCAGGCTCCCTCTCCTCTTTTCCTTTTTAAAGCACTTCCCTTGAACACTCCCCACAGTCACTTTACCCAGTAAACAAATGAGTACAGCAAGGTCCATTTAAAAGTAACTTCAGCATCCATTCAGAAGTCTAGAAAACACGTAGTAAAACTATTCTGAACTCCCTTTTTGAGTTTCATTTTTCCTAGCGGTCTTCCTACTAAATCGCTAGTAGCTACACATAGTGCATTTAGCAAAGTGCTGCCCACAGAACAGGCATTGAAGCACAGGCTTTGGAGGTTGCGAAGCAACGTATGGTATTTAAAAAAAAATTGCACGTCCATAGGAAAGTTTGCCTTTCACTGAACCAAGTGTTTCCTCTTGCATTCTCCTGGACCTGCTTTCAAACTCTGTTCTTTGTTGCTTTACAAAAAGATTGTTTCTTCATTAGCCTTTAAACTGCGCTGATAATAGACTCTGGAATTCCTTAAGGGCTGTGTGGTGGGGAGGGGAATGAGGCGGGTGGGCCATTGAACTATCAGCATCTTACTAGGCCATCTCATTCTTGTTCTGTGTTTTCCAATAATTAATATCCTATAAAAGCAAATGATAGTTCCTGTTCAGTTTCGGTACAAAATCCCTCAAATGTGCAGTTGTCAGTCCAAATAGATTAATTCTTTTCCTAAGCCTCAGAGTTATACTCCAGTGTCAATTCCCAAGTGGATTTACAAAGAATTCTCCAAGGACTATGGGAGTTTATTTGAATAAGCAGAGTCTCGACACTCTTTAAGAAAGCACTCAGCTGGCCTGCTGCAATGGCCTCCTAACTGGACTACTCCTCTCCATTCTTGGCCCTCCCCCGCCGCCACAGCCACTAGGTGTACCCTGCCTGAGCTACTTCCCCAAGGGTAACTTTTGAAGGCTCCCCGTGGCCTAGAGAATGACCTGTAAGTTTTAACCTGGCACACAGGGCTTTCCCCAAACTGATTTGCATCTACTTTTCCACCTTGCCTCACACCATATCCTGTCATATACAAAACCACTATCTTAACTCACGGGTCTAGTCTGACTCTCTGAGAGAGTAAAGTCTGAATTTCCTGATGTCTGGACCCCAGACTTTGAGGAATGATCCAATCCATTGCTAGTACCTCAGCAATGGACTGATTTCTCTTGCTCTCCCTTCTGACTGATAGTCATTTGAGGGAAGCTTGGCATTTTTCAGAGAAGGATGCTAACCAGGAAAGTCAGAGAAAATTAATGCAGACACGAGACACAAATCTAAGAACAGAGAAACAGTGGAATTCACAGAAGGCGCTGTCCAATCCTAACCCTAGTGACTTGACCTCAGTCCTCTTGTCAAGAAGAGCTTATGAGGGAACACAACCTCCTATGCCCTTTTCTTTGGGTTGCATGCTGGAGGACAGGCAGTAGACCAAAATACTTGAGCATGCACCTTGAACAGATTAAGGTCTGATGGGATCTTCAGTCTTCTCTGAACTTGCCTTAAGATGTTCTCTTCAAATATGTTTCTGACTCCAGATTATCCTTCACTTCCATTCTACAAGCACCAGATTCTATAAGCTTCTTCTCCATATCAAGACCCAGGGAGAGGAAGATTTTTCTCTAGCTGATTAACCAAAGCCTTCCTTAGTGAAAGGGATAGATGAGTCCTTTGTTGATGTCCTGCTGACTGGGGGAGCCACTAGTATATAACAGAAAATTAAGGGGTCAGTGTTTGTGTGTGTGCGTGTGTTTGTGTGTGTGTGTGTGTGTGTGTGTGTGTAATTGCCTTGCTTTTCTACCAGACTCTTAGCTGGCATTTTGAGCTTGCTGTGCAGTCTCCATTGTAGGCCCCTGAGTGGTCCCCAGGGATACTGTCCTTGGTTTTTGGATTGGTCCACAGCCTGGGAGTCCCGGCCTGCTTGTGGGGTGTGTATACAGAATATACAGTGCCACACCATTGCCCATAACCTCTAAGGCACTCCTGGAAGGGAAGTGCACACACCTTGGTGATTTAATGGTGCAACATCCATTTTCATGACTGGGAGACATTTGATTTTGAAAGGTGGAAGTTAGGAAGTGTTTTTCTTTTTCTTTTTTGCTTTTTCTTAACTATGTTCTGGAAAGTTAACATTATTTGATTAGGGATTAAGTGAGTTCTCATCCAGATAATTAGCACTTGCTTCAGCAAGTCTTTACCTTGCTTCATTCCATCTCAAGATTTGAATTCAAATAACTTAAACAACAGATATTTTTCTCCCAAGTATTTTTTGAAAGATTTTATTTATTTATCCATGAGAGACACAGAGAGAGAGAGGCAGAGACCTAGGCAGAGGTAGAAGCAGGCTCCCTGCGGGGAGCCCAATGTGGAACTTGATCCCAAGACTCCGGGATCATGCCCTGAGCCAAAGGCAGATGCTCAATCACTGAACCACCAGGCACCCTGATATTTTTTCTTTCTTTCTTTCTTTCTTTCTTTCTTTCTTTCTTTCTTTCTTTCTTTCTTTCTTTCTTTCTTCTTTTCTTTCTTTCTTTCTCTTTCTTTCTTTTCTTTCTTTCTTTCTTTCTTTCTTTCTTTCTTTCTTTCTTTTTCTTTCTGTTTCTCTAAAGTTTTTACTTAAAATATGTTACTCTTTACTCCACCATAGGAATTCTCTCACATAATTGCAAGGAGGCAGAGTGGACAGAATGGAGCTGTTACTATTCTCTAGGACTTCATGTGTTCAACTTTCTTCTCTATAAGATGCTTCAGAACAGGTGGAAAAGATCCATTTCATTGTGTAACATTAGGTATATGCCACAGGGCACATGTTTATGGAATCTCTTCTTCTTACATAGAAAGGTAGTCCCTCTCTAGGAAGTATATTTAATAATGAAAATTACATTACAAACCTGAAAATAGGAAAAATAGTAACTCTGGACTTCAGAAGCAAGAACTAGTAAGACTATCAGACTCATCTAACCTAAAGCCCTCATTTTACAGAAAAGGGAAACTGAGGCTCCAAGGGCACCCTTTTTATCCAATATTATACAACTAGTTGGTGGCTAAACCAGGCCTCACAAAATCTAGGATAATCTCATCTGCTGAAAATGTGAACTGAAGTATTTACCAATGAAATGATATGGTGTCTAGGGTTGGCTTCAGAGCCATCTAAGGCAAGGGGAAGGGGGGTGCAAAAAGTGAGGCGAAGGTAGAGGTGAAACAAGTTTGGCATGCACACTTATCATTAAGGCTGGATGATGGGTATATGCATAATCATTATGTTGTTCTTTCTATTTATGTACATGTTGGAAGTCTTCCACAATAAAATGTTTTTTAAATGATGGGTGATTTCGCTCCACTGGGAAGCTCTGTACTGTACTCTCCATAGTGTCTTCTAAGCAGTAAGCACTCAAGCATTGGATGTTGGTGGCTGGGCTGGTGAAGGATACAAAAGACAAATATATCATGGAGATTACAGACTGCTAGACAACTCCCTCCTATGAAGCAGAGATAATGTTGTTGCACAATAGTCAGTGACTATTAATTTAGACATTGTGCATCAGCTCTGAAGTAAAATAACACCATCTTTCCCCCATTAGTAGCCATAGTAGGCAATGTAATGGACCCTCCAAAGATGTCCGTCTCTAATCCCTGGAACCTGGAAGTCTATGGTGACAGATCCCTTCTGAAGGGCTTCAGTGAGTTATTTGAATATTATTTAGGCTTTGGGGAGAATTCTAATAAATCATCAGCAAAATTCCACATGCCACTGAGGAAAGAGTAACTTCTCTTCCTTCCTGGCCCAGGTTTTTGGAAACAACTCTCTCCTTTCCACGTGTCTCCAGCAGGAATGCATTTGGATGGAGTGCCCCAGTCCAGGCCCTCACTCATCACCACTCCCTCCCTGGGACTCTTGAACCAGTGCCTTGCTGGGCTCCCTGGCCCCACACTAGTTCCTCCTCTCTTCATTGTCAAGGTAGATGCTCCCACCAGAGCCAAGTTCTGATAGTGGTTCTCTCCTGAGTCACTCAGCCTCTCATAGCTGCCCATCAACCACTTAGAGCAAAATGTATATCACTAGGAAAAACGAAAAGCCATATGAGAGGTATGAAGAAGAGTTATGGAAATTCAGAGGATGTGGAGTGTTTACAGTTGTTGAGGGATGGGGAAAAACTCTCAGGGAGAACTTTCTTGAGGAGGAGTCAGTGGAGCTACACTTTGAGGATGAATGAAGTTGGAACAGATAGGGAGGAAATGGGGAAGAGGAAGCATCCTTTCATTTATAAAGCCTTCAGTAAGAGATTCCTCCTAAATAACTAGCTCCTTTATTATATTAAAAATATAACAAAATAAACATGGCAAAATCTTGTTAATTTTGAAGCTGGGTGATAAGCATATGGAGTTCATTATATTATTCTCTTTATTTTTATGCATGTCTGAAGATTTTCATATGAAAATTAGTTTGTATGTGTATATGTGTATGTGTGTATTTCAGAATGATCAAAAATTTTGTTAATCCTCTCTAATACAGCAGAAGAGCTTTTAGATCAAAAACTATTTGGGTATTGGAACTGGAGGGTATTATGCTCAGTGAAATAAGTCAATCGGAGAAGGACAAACATTATATAGTCTCTTTCATTTGGGGAATATAAAAAATAGTGAAAGGGAATAAAGGGGAAAGGAGAAAAAAATGAGTGGGAAATATCAAAAAGGAAGACAGAACATGAGAGACTCCTAACTCTGGGAAACGAACAAGGCGTGGTGGAAAGGGAGGTGGGCGGGGGTGGAGGTGACTGGGTGATGGGCACTGAGGGGGGCACTTGACGGGATGAGCACTGGGTGTTATTCTGTATGTTGGTAAATTGAACACCAATAAAAAATAAATTTATTAAAAAAATAAAAAATAAAAAAACAAACAAAAGAAAACTATTTGGGTATTAAAAGCAAGATATTTTTCACTTTGTCTACTAAAAGTAAAACATTTTCTTCTAGTAAGTCAGGAGCAAATATGTCCTCAGAAGAGATATAATACAAACACCAGCTCCTTAAGTTGAAACTGTTGAGGCACTAAGTCCATAGGGAATTTGAGGATGTGACAGAAAGGAACTATTGGCATCCAACATCTTGGGCCTTAGACACTAGTTTCCATACTATTGTATGCTTGGCCTCCTTTGGATGTTTCTAATTTTCATAATGGCTTCTACTTTGGTTGTTTTTCAACCAGAGGACCATAATATTTCATTGATTAACTCTAAAGACATTTGGAGAGTCTTAAGGGGGAAATTTGCCTTAACTCTGTGGCATTGATGCCTCGTTTTCTGCTTATTTCCATGAAATCTACATCCATTAAGTAGAATGAGGATAAAGAAAGACAAGAGTTTGACTTTGTAATCTAGAAATTGAGTTTTTATATTGACATAACCACAGAAATACATTTTTTTCTTACAGTAGTGGTATAATTGTATGTATATATACATATAATTATATATAATTAAAAGTTTTATTGATACAGGGATCCCTGGGTGGCGCAACAGTTTGGCGCCTGCCTTTGGCCCAGGGCGGATCCTGGAGACCCGGGATCGAATCCCACGTCGGGCTCCCGGTGCATGGAGCCTGCTTCTCCCTCTGCCTGTGTCTCTGCCTCTCTCTCTCTCTCTGTGTGTGACTATCATAAATAAATAAAAATTAAAAAAAAAAAAAAAAAAAAAAAAAAAAAAAGTTTTATTGATACAAATGTGTAGCACAGAACCTACAAATAAAATATACAATGCTGTTTTTTGTACATTGTATACATTCAATTGATTCTCCTAGAAAACTTGATTTTTGCCAAGCTCTTGTATCCATAGCCAACCTATGATTATAATTTTAGTCAAGTACAAATTGACAAAAGTAATTGCATCCCAATCTGCTAACACTTTTCCCAATAAGTTTGTTGCCATTAAATTTGATTTATGATTAAAAACATATTTCACTGTTGTACTAATTACATTCATTAAACTGCAACATCTTCCAGTTCTGCATTATATATGGCAGAAATTCACTTTTTTTTTTATCACTGATTGAAGGACTTTTTGCTGAATCAGATGATAGTTTCCAAATATTGGAAAAATACTTCTTTAATTTTTGAGCTATTCACAAAATATAATGTCTATGGACCAAACACATTTTTAGGTTTCATTGTATTATTAATATTTTCACCAGCACTTCCTTCAGTCTTGATGATATATCTAGTCCTAATTTATTGTGTTTTCTGATTCTCAAGATGTGAATACTGTTGTTATGGCTGATTTCAGACTACCAGCAAGATATTGCTGAACATGAAGTCAGGAAAAGATGCACCATGGCATACTACCGTAGAGCGCTTCCATCATACAGAAACAATAGAAATAAATAATATTAAGACCATACATAGTAACAAAACAGGTAGTTTTGAATTTAGAATATCCACTCTCTTTGCTTTTAATATAATTTACTTATAGTTTTATATAGTTGAATTTTTAATAATGACAGTATTTTTTAAAATAATGACAGTATTTAATAACCAACTCACACATGCCTGAAAATTTAACAGTTAACTCTCATGAGTGGGTATGAGCTGGCTCCAGCACACCAATTTTTTATAGTCATGTAAACTTCATTTCTAGGAAGTCAGAATTCTAGGTGGATGACCTGACCTCTTTTTAATAATTAAAAAGTACAAATATATGCAAAAGTAGATATAGAATAGTATAATGAACCTCCATGTACCTACCATTCAGTTTTGACAACCACCAATATTTTGCCAAACTTATTTCATCTATCCTCTCTCTCTTATATTTTAAAGCAAAGATCATCTTTTGGGTCACAGTGTAGCACAGAGTAGCAAGAGAACGTGACCCACCTATTGAGGACAAGACAGGTGTTTGTAAGGTTAATAACTACAGATGCAGGTGGTGGCTGTTGAAATGGATGGGGATTTGTGGCCAGTGGCCAAGAGCAGCAAGAGAAGATGAAATCTAGATGACTATTTGACCCCAAATGCAAGATGAAGTACTTGGATGTCTTAGCAGGGGGGAAGTGGTCTCAGAATTAAGGCATCCCAGAGAGGGTATTCCTTGGGAAAGCTGGCAGATGGGTTTCAGTGCTTAGTAGGACCTCAGTGCTCATCCTTTTTTTTTTTAAGATTTTACTTATTTATTCATGAGAGACACACAGAGAGAGACAGAGACATAGGTAGAGGGAGAAGCAGGCTCCTCACAGAGAGCCCAATGTGGGACTTGATCTTCAGACTCTGGGATCACACCCTGAGCCAAAGGCAGATGCTCAACCACTGAACCACCCAGGAGGCCGTCAGTGCCCATCTCAAGAAGGTTGAACCAAACATAATATAGATCACTCCCAAGAGAAGCAGTGTTAGAAACTAATATATGCCCCCAAAGCAGCTATTCTCAGACTTGAGTGTACAGAAAAATCACCTGAGAAACTTCCTAATGCAGATTCCTGGGATGCACCTCAGGGAGTCTTCCTCCATAGGTTTGGAGGGGACTCAGGAGTCTGCACTTTGAACCACTGACCCTGGGCATTCTGGGTCAGGTGATCCCAAGTACCTTTTGAGAAAATTTGCTCTAAATCTCAAAAGAGTGGAGGGCCTTCCTTCCTTATCATACAATTGATTTTTCAATTCTTCCTGTAACATGTCTGGAAAAAGTGTTCTTTCACTTGACATGACTGATAAGAGAATGAATCTGACATACTTCATAAACTGAGAAGCTGAAAGAAAACTAAACATTACTGAGCATGTATTTTGTCCCAGGCACGGTGCATGGTGTTTTGCATGAATTAATCCCCAAGATAAGAACTTATTATTCAGAAGCAGCTGTGGGAAGTGTTAGAGGCCCACATTTATTGAACGCTTCTTCTGTGTCAGTACGTAACAAACATTAACTCCATTTCTCCCATAACCTCTTAAATAGATACTATTATTATTATTATCATTATGCCAGTTTTACAAATAAGAAAACCACTCATCTGAGCTCCCATACGGAGTAAGTGGTAGAGCTGGGATTAAACACAGGCATTCTAGCTCCAGAGACCACCAAGGTCTCCAAAGAGTGGCTTCTATACGCAGGTCTCTGGATTTGTCCAGACTACATTTTTTTTTAATTGTGGTAAATAGACATAGAAGTTACCAGCTTAACTATTTTTAAGTAAACAGTTTGGTGCCATTAAGTGCAACCACACTGCTGTGCAATCATCCCTATCATCCACCTTCAGAAGTCTTTTATCTTCCCAAACTGAAACTCTAAAGATATTGTGGAGACTCATTTTGACTATTGGGTAAGATGGACCTCTCTCCAGTTGCTTTCAGCCCATCCCTGCAGGGTAGCTACAGTGGAAATCCACTTTCACTTTCTGTATTTCTCCTTATTTGGGGACAATGTGTGGTTTGCTTAAATCACATTTCCCTTTCTTATTTATGTTGCTTTTTGAGCTCACAATGCTGCTTTCCCCTCCCTAATTCACCTTCACCTTCACAATCGCACATCTTGAAACCCTCATCTCACAGGTCCTAGAAAATGCTAACTGCGTGAGAAACCCAGCTTCCCCTTCTAGCTCCCCTCCCACAGCCCCTTGTGAAGAGCCCCCAGCCTCTGGCCTCCCCCAACAATACACTGTCCTCTTTGTATTCAGCCTTGTCCTTATAGTGAAGTGACATCCCTTTTCTCTCCTCCCAGGGCCCCAGCGGCTACCTCTCTGGCCTTCTGCATTCTTAGTCCACTTGTTGTACAAGTCCCTATGCTAAGTTGTGATTTGTGTTTGTGTCATTTTAATGAGTCCTTCAAGGCTTCCTTTGAACTCCCTGCACCTCCCTCCTTCCCCTCAGCTCTTTTGATTTGCCCTACCCCAGGCTGGGGGCAAACTCCCTTATGCTGATTCTGTCTGGGCTGGGTCTGCTAAACTTATTCTCTCTGTTTGTCCCCTTCCATGGATCCCAGAAGCCCTCCTCCCTACCTCTACCACCCCCTACATCCTAACCTTTCTTGCTCAGTGGATTCCTGCAAATTGGTCTCTTCCTGAGGAGGCGAGACCGCTGTCTTTGGCCCAGCTATCACTTACTGAGATCCCTCTGTCCCTCTCAGCTCCTTTACGGGTTGAATTCAGTTTCTCTCCCACTGAAACTTGCAATGTAACTTCCTCTTTGTTCACCTTCCCCTTCTCAGAGATGCCTGGGCCACTCTGCTTTTCCTTTTCTCCTTTCCCTCTGGCACTCAAGGCTGCCCTTGTGGTCCTGCCTCTCTTCCAAGACAAAGCTTATGCCCCAAATCCTTTTGCCAATAGCACAGCTGAGACACCAAAGCTCCTTGTCCCACCAGTGATTTCTTCAACACTCATGTCTTGTCTTTGGGTCTCCTCAACACCTGCACTGAAAAGAATTTCCAAACCAAAATTGGAGTGATGACCACTTTATTCTCACTTAGGTCTTGCAATTATGAGGTGTCCCCAAAGCGAGAGAGACTCAATCCCCCTGAAGTCTCATAATGTGTTCCATGTGTATGTTCTGGGAAATAAATCCCCAAAAGCAGCAGTGCTCCTTCCCCAGACTCAACCCTTGCCTGTTTCTTTCTTTTTTTTTTCAAAAACAAATTTATTTATAAAATATATGAAAAGATTTGACAAAAAAAAAAAATAAGGCTAGAAAACTCCCATAATCTTCTACATCTCAACATCACTTACCAGCCAATAAGCAAGTCTAATTCGACTCCTGTTTTTTTTATTGGGATTCAATTTGCCAACATATAGCATAACACCCAGTGCTCATCCCATCAAGGGCCCCCCTCAGTGCCCATCACCCAGCACCCCCTGCCCACCTCCCTTTCTACCACCCCTTGCCTGTCTCAAGCTGGACAGCCCCTACCTGCCCCTCTGGGTCTGGGTCATGCTTGCACAGTCAGTCTAGCTCTCCATGCTATCTGCTTCTTGTCCTGTAACTGTGAATGTGTCTACAACAGCCCCCTGATCAGGTCAGTGTTTCATTCCTACAGAAAATGAACAGATTCCCTGGCTATGGCCTGCCAAGTGGAATCATCCTGCCGCCACTCTGGCCCCTTTTCTCCTGATATGGTTTCTACCACAAATCAAATTTCTCTGCTCAGTGAAGCTCCCAGCAAACCTCTTACTCCTCAGGATGTGAATTACTGTTAATCGCTCTCGTGGGTCAGTTGCAATCAAATTAATCAGCAAGGTCCCCAACAAATTGTCTCGGGCTGAGCAGCTCCCCTTGTCCTCCCATTGAATCTTCCCCTGCAGGGGTCTCTTGCTTGTCTTGCCCACCCCGGGGAAACAGGAGAGCTGCTTCTCACTTGCCCCTGCCTTTCCCTCCTCTTGACGCCTTTAGTCAGGCAATATTACCCTCCTTTCCTTTCGTACTTCATCCTCAAAATTCTTCACATTGCCCTCCCTTCCATGTGCCCCAGCTCTTGGGGTTATCTTTTGTCTTAATTCTTCTAAGGGTCCTTGCTGGCAGCTGGTTCCCACGAGGGTTTTGCAACAGAGTTTCTTTCTGCAGCAGGATTTATTCCTACCCTGTCTGTCGTCCTCTTCCAGCTCTGGGTGGCAGCCCGAGCTGCTCACTGTCCTTGTCGCAATGGCCATGCCATCTCCCGGCATCCCCTGCTGTACTCACCTTTTACTTGGAACTGACGCTTGCCCTAGCCATCCAATGTCCCTTTAGGTAAATAGGGCAGGAATCGGGTAGCATCTCAATTTTGCATTTGAGAAAGGTGAATCCCAGAGTGATTTCATGATTGGCCCCAATTCCCTTGGTGAGTCGGAGTCAGGGGCATGACTGTGACTCCGGCTTCCTGGCTCATAACTGGGTATTTCTGTCCAGTAGATGCTGCCATGGTGCATTATCCAAATAGCTTCTGACTTAGACCAACCATCTGTGAATGACCCTCATTTCCCGGACCGGGCTGGCCACGGAGGAGCTGAGGGTCTGGTTACAGTTAAGAGTCTCTAAATGACTTAAGCTTTTAATAACAGACCTACTGCAGGTAATTGTGTGTTAGCGAAGTACCCCATTCAGGCTCCGTGCCCTTTTCATAGGAATTTCTGGGAGCAGAAGAGGGGCCTTGGGGCATGATAGTCCCCCTCACCATTCTTTCCATCCACATTATTGGTTTATCAGTTTTTCCTTCCTTTGCAAAGATTTGTTGGCCTTCTGTTCAAAATATCCTTATTTTTTCCCCTCTTTCCCTCTCTCTATCTCTCTTAAGAGATAAATAACCTTAACCCTGTCATCAATTTGTCATATGACCCTGAGATAATCATTCCATCTCCCTGTCCCTGGTCTGCATATCACATCCCTCATTAAGAAAATAATATCATCTATTTTACTTGGACAGGTCCAAACAGCAGACCAGAGGCTTGATGAAAAAGCAAACCTAGATATTTACCCAAAGGATACAAAAATATAGATTTGAAGGGATACATCATGCCCCCTGATGTTTATAGCAGCATTATCAACAATAGCCAAACTATGGAGAAAGCCTAAATGTCCATCGACTGGTGAATGAATAAAGAAGATGTGGTATATATATAATGGAATATTACTCGGCCATCCAAAAGAATGAAACTTTGCCATTTGCAATGATGTGGATGGAGCTAGAGTGTATTATACTCAGTGAAATGAGTCAGAGAAAGATAAATACCATATGATCTCACTCATATGTGGAATTTAAGAAGGAAAACAGATGAACATATAAAAAGAAACAGGGAAACAAACCATAAGAAATTCTTCATGAGGGGCGCCTGGGTGGCCCAGTCAGTTAAGCATCTGCCTTCAGCTCAGGTCATGATCTCAGGGTCCTGGGATCGAGTCCCTCATCAGGCTCCCTACACAGCTTCTCCCTCTCCCTCTGCCCCTCACCTCACCTGTGCGCGCGCTCTCTCTCTCTCTTCTGCACTCTATCTCTCTCAAATAAATAAAATCTTTAAAAGAAACTGGTAATGATAGAGAACAAATTAGGGGTTGATGGAGAGAATTGGGTGGGTGACTGGCTAGATGGGTGATGTGTATTAAAAGAGGGCACTTGTGATGGCCACTGGTTGTTGTATGTAAGTAATGAATCACTGAATTCTACTCTAGAAACCAATATTATACTATATGTTGACTAACTGGAATTTAAATTAAAAAAAAAAAGAAAGGCAAAAAACCTAGAAGGATTGAGAGGATAATTCACATTTTATCAAAGAACACACAAATGAATGAATGGAATGACATACCTGGTTCCTGGAGAGAAAGACTTAATATTACCAAGATGCAGATATTTTGAAATTAATATAAAAATGTGATTCCAATCAAAGGATCAGTGATGATTTTTTGGACTTTACAAATTGATTCTGAATTTCTTCTGAGAGATTTAATATAGTTATAAATTAGATATTTTTGACAAAGAAGAACAATAAAGGAAGACATATGTACTAGATATCAAAATCTATTATAAAGTCTCAGTAATTAAAACAGCATGATTCCAGCATAGAAATATGTGCTGGATCAATGAAACAGAGTGAGCATTCTAGAAACAAACATATATCTATGTATGAATGTAATATATGATAAGATTGACATTTCAAATTACTGGGGAAAGTAAGGTTTATTCAGCAAATAAAGTGCAGTGATCATTACCTATTTGGGAACAAATATAGGGTCCTGTTTCATTAAAAAATATTCAGGTAAGTTAACAATTAATATGAAAAAAACATGGAGTTTGAGGAGAAAATACAAAATAATATTTTCTTACCCTGAAGTAAAATGTTCATACCCAGAAGCCATAAATTGAAATATTGAAAATATGACTATATAAACAATTGAAAATGACTATGTCTACAGTAAAATACATATAAACAAAGCTAAAGGACAAGCAATAGACTAGGAAAAATTTTTGCAACACATCTAGCAAAGGCAAAGAATTTCTACAAACAACTCAAAAAAAAATTGATAAAGAATACCAAGATGTCGGGATGCCTGGTGGCTCAGTGGTTGAACATATGCCTTTGGCTCAGGACATGATCCTGGGATCGAGTCCCACATCAGGCTCCCTGTAGGGAGCCTGCTTCTCCCTCTGCCTGTGTCTCTGCCTCTCTCTCTCTCTCTCTCTGTCTGTCTTTCATGAACGGATGAATAAAATCTTTAAAAAATATTGCTAATATGGGGGTGTCTGGGTGGCTTAGTCGGTTAAGCATCCTACTCTTGGTTTCAGTTTAGGTTGTGTTTTCATGTGTCATGGGATAGAGCTGCCTCAGACTCTATGCTCAGCTTGAAATCTACTTGAATATTCTCTCCCTCCGCCCCCGCCACTCACACTTTCTCTCTCTCTCTCTCCCTTTCTCTCTCTCTCTCAAATAAATAAATCTTTAAAAATACTGCTAATATCAAGTATTATTGAGTACAAAAGGGACTGGGTATTCATGGACTATTAAGGTATATGTGTGTTTACATATGAAGGAAACTAGGTAATGTCTACTAAAATTTTAGATCCATATGCTCCACAACACTAAAATTCCATTTCCAGGAATCCTTAATTAATTCTATAAAAATATTATCACAAATATGTATAAGGTATGCATTTGAAGATGTTTGTTTCAGCCTTGTTCTTAATAGTTAAAAAAGGAAGGTGAACAGCCTATGTCCCTATCAGTAGGAAATGCTTCAGTTTATTATAATGCATCTAGATAATGGAATCTAGGCAGCCATAAAAAAGCAGAGGGTAGATTGACATGTCTTATAAAAACACCCATGATGCCTTTTTAGGTGAAAGCAATCTCATACATCTAACATGATTGCAGTTTAAGTTTTAAAAAGAACATATTTAAGCATAGGACCAGGTCAAGAGGTTTAGGCACCAAAATGTTTCAAGGTTTAGCCTCACCCTCCCTTGGAGTTATTAAAGAGGCTAAAGTGGGTACTCTCAATGTTAATTTTATATTATTTCCTCAAAAGGTGGCAGAATGAATGCAATATTTGTATTTTTCTGTTTTAAAAATACAAACAAAATCATTAAAAGAGTCAAAAGAATTAATATGAATAAAGAGTTAATAATTTCATTTATGCATTTAATCAACATTTAAGCATTTTCTTGAGTTCTGGGGCTACACTGGTGACTAAATGATGGTGCCTGCCCTTAAGGAGGTTACATTAACATATGCACACATGTGCATGAGTGGGGAGGAAGGAGAGAGAGGGAAAAAGAATGAGAGAGGGAAATAAGCACACAGTGATGATAACTCTACTGGGAGAGTAGAAACACAATCAACTGAAACAGCTAATATGGAGACAGATTTTAGAAGCTGAAGGTGATGATAAATTTGGTTTGGGACATGTGGAGTTGGCAGGTGCCTGGGGGACATCCAGGTGGAAATATCCAACAGACTGATAGATGATCCTAGGATTTGAAGGGAGAGATTGGGGCTAAAGATAAGTATCGAAGAGCACTCTGTCAGAGATAATAATGGAACTCATGAGAGTGGGCAAGGTCATCTTAATAAGATTGTGAACAGTGAGAAGAGCCCCATTTGGAAACCTAATCTTGAAAGGACATGCAGAGGAAGAATGACCGGCCCTGACAAGTGGAGACCTACAATGAATCTTCCACACTTAGTAACTGAGATGCCATTAGTGGTGTTGATGAGAACAGGTCCCAAGGTAGAATCCGGATTGTGATGCATTAGGAGTAGAAGAGGGATGAGTTTGTGGATTACTCTTATGAAAAGTTTGGATAGGAATGAACGAAGAGGAATCTTGGACAGAAAGGTCAGAAGAGTTTTTTTAAGATGTGGCTACCCACAGGAGAGAGTAACCTTGATTCCTATTTTGTATCCTGTTTTTTCCTTCACTTTCTATAGTATGAGCATTTCCTCACATTAGTTGTATTTCAGAATATTATTTTAAAATTTTTAAAAAGATTTTATTTATTTATTCATGAGAGACGCATAGAGAGAGAGAGGCAGAGACCCAGGCAGAAGGAGAAGCAGGCTCCATGCTGGGAGCTTGATGTGGGACTCGATCCTGGGACTCCAGGATCATGCCGTGGGCCGAAGGCAGGTGCTAAACCACTGAGCCACCAGGCGTCCTATTTTTTAAAATTTTTAAAAATTTTATATTTTTACATATAAATGTAGGATTTATATGTAGCAATAGCATAATTACTTAACCAGTAATATATTTAACTATTATAATGAACTAAATGACAATTGGTGGACATTTAAGTTATTCCCAATTTGAGACTCTTTTGAGTAACACCTTTATATATAAATCTTTGAATTTATCTCTGAAGCAGCTTAGACTGTGTGCCAGTGAGAGAATTCCTGGGCCAAAGTCTATGAAATATCTTAAATCTCTTGATACATATTGCCAATTGCCTTCCGGCAGTGTAGGTAAATTCCCTTTTCCTCACACCTCTACCATAACTGGGTGGGCATTCTCACTTAAATAAAAGCTTCCATTTGGTAGACAATAATGATAGTATTTTTAAATTTGTGGTTTTTATTACTAATGAGATTTTTATATCTATTGGCCTTTTGTATTTTTTCATTTTGAATTGTCTGTTGCCTAAGTTTCTGTTAAATTCATCTTTTTCTTATTGATTTCCCAGAATATTTTATATTTATGTGCTGCAAATATTGTTCTGAATTTGTCATTTGCCTTTAAATTTTATTTTTGGTGATTTTCTTGATTTTTAGTTCTTCCTTCTTTATGATCTTGTTTATCAAATGTTCTCTTTATGGTTTCTTCCTTTGCTTTCATGCTGAAAATGTTTTGTTTACCCACGAATCATATTATTATTCACCTTCAATTCCTCCTCCCTTTCTTATGTCTTTTTGTACGTGTAACTCTTTTTTGCTCTTCTTTATTTCTTAAACTTAATGTGTATTCCATGCTTATTCCAAAACATATGCAGATTCTGTGGGATTTTTTGTTTTTATGAGTATATGTCAAAATGTCATTGCAATATGTCATGCAAGGGAAAAAGTATCCAATAAACTAATGAATAATTTTTAATAAGGACATTTTATTTATATAGTTTTTATCTATAAAGTTTTCTCAAAAGAGGTCTTACTAGACATATTACTGTACAACAGTATCTTTTTTTTTACTTGGAAGTTCTGTTTATTTGGGGGAAGGTTGTTTTGTTTTTGCTTGTTTGTTTAAGATATGTGTTTTTCTTTTTCTTCTTTTTAGTAAGTTTTAATTTAAATTCCAGTGAGTTAACATACAGTGTTATATTAGTTTCAGGTATATGATATAGTGATTCAATACTTCCATGCATTACCTGTGTGCAACAGTATCTTAAGATGAGTCTTCCATGTTTATACATACTCACCTATCTCATTTTTTTAATGGTCACACATCAAACTCCTTAAAAAATCAGAATTTGTTCTGATCAGTATCATGTGAGGTCTATCTTTACTAAGAAATTTTGATACCAAAGAGTTAACCAATTATCCAATGCCATTTATGGAATAAGTAAGTCTTTTTCCCAGATCAGAAATGACACTTCTAATGCAAAAGAAATTCTTGTATACTAGGGCCTGTTTCTAGACTTTTTAGTTTGTTCCATTAATCTATGTCTATCTCTTACAGTGATATCACACTTTTTTTGGTATCTCTATAATACCTTTGGATGTCTAGTAGCACAGATAATAGCAGCAGGGAGAATAGAAGAGGAAAATGAAATCCTTACCCTAGGCACAACTCAGCGAACCTCTGAATATTCCAGTGATCCAACAATACCAGCCCAACTTTTAACTGTGGAGGGTTTTATTTATTGTTTCTTATTTTGATTTAGCCTGTTGTTTTGGTTTGGTTTGAACCAATGGACTTCCTTGTAGGACTTAATGGCAAAGAGCTATGCTTATTCATTCTCCAAATGTTGGATCTGCCAGGACAGAGAAGATATGCTGGCTGGCTCCTCACTGCCCTGTGTAGGGAGAGTACAGGTATACTTAGTTTGGTTGCACTGCCCAAGCCCCTAAGGCTGACTTGTGCAAAGTAGTGACTCTTCTTACATGAACAAGAATTAACCACAACAACCATTGCATTTTACTGTATTAGGGAAAGATGGAGGGGGTGGTAATCCCCAGACACAGAGGCACACACTTGCTTATCATGTCCAACACTCATCACATGACATGTTCAAGAAGGCACCAGTGGGGTTTTCAAGGACTTCAGATCAAAGAAGCCTAAACTGGGTTTTGTAAACCCAGAGAAAATTTTACTTCCCACAAATTCAAATCAGGACTCTCTTCTTCTCAATACGCCAAATCTACATCATGCTTCCCAGGCTCCCCATCATTATTAGTTTATAAAGATTCATTGATATTCAATTAAGTAGTTCTAATGTTCTCAATGCAGTCCTAGACAGCACTTTATAAAAGAATACATCCGCCCTCTGGAGACAGCTGGGGAAGCCAATTAGTCGGGGTAAATTTGCATATCAATCCAGCTGTGGAATGAAGTCAGCCTTGTTCACCAGTCACAATGTGAAGAGCAAAGGGGGGAATCCAAGTGCTCCCTTGTCCTTTATTCCCTCACCTCAAGTGAGCCACAGCTTTCATTAAAAGGCTGTGAATAGTGGGAGAGAAAACCCATAAATGCTCCCATTCCCTGCCAAGTATGCACTATCACTTAGAAGCAATTATTAATGGGGAATGTTTAATGCCCTCCCAAAGGTTGGTACTAATTCACATAAATATTGTATCACTTAACAAAGGATATTTGTTTGAGAGTTTGAAAAATTGGGTAGTAATTCTATTGTCGAGTTAAACTTCAGTATAATGAGGTTCCACTTTCTAATGATTCCATTATATAGCAAGGATTCAATTCAATTCAACAAACATTTAATGAGTCACTACTATGCTAAGACCACTCACAAAATGCTAGAATGTGAGGAAGCATTTTGCTAAGGCACCAACAGTAACTTGCAATGATCATGAATTCAAAGACCATGAGAGTTGGAAGGGTCCCTAAATTCACTGAGCCCAACCCCAGATTACTTTCAAAGTTCTGCCACTAGAAGCCTCCCAAGATAGCCTTGCAGATCTCTGAGGTATTATTTCTCCACTGGTTTCCTTTTTGTCAGGCTAAATTGAAGCTCTTCTACATTTGGCAGAACTCTGGTAGCCCTCTACACCAGTGCAGGCCCTCTGCTGAACACAGTGAAGTTTGTCCTCAACCCCCCTAAGAGTGTATGTCCCAGAACTGAACACAATACCTGACAAATGTCTGACTAGGCTCTCATTCTTCTGTTTCTGGAAAACATACCAATTAATGCAGCTTATGATCAACATCACCTTTAGCAATCAGCACACTGCTGAGTCACACTGGATTTTCAATGAAAGTCCTAAAATCAGCAATATGGTATAAGAGAAAGCATGCAAGCTTGTGAATCAGTCAGATCTAGGTTTGTCACACCTGTAACAGTTAATTGTAATCTTGTGCAAGTTAATTCACCTCTGTAAACCTAAGTTTCCCCATTTGTCAATCCCAATCTTTATTTAGCATCTTTTGAGAAGGATGATTAGACATTAGTACAAGTATTTTTCAGAGCAGGATGAGTTCATTTGGACTGTCAGATAAATTTAACATATTTTTTCTATTGATTTAGTGATTTAGCCTGGTTGACTTGAGTTTTAGGATATAAGGAGCTTGTTTAATACAACACTGATAAACTCTGAATGTTGGTCATTATATTTTTATATAAGGGTCCATCCTGGGCATGGGAGAAAGAAAGACAGCAGCCTCTGTTGACTGGGTTGTGTTTATGCTGGGGCAGGCCCTGGACCAAGCACTTGTACTAGCATTATCTCATTTAATCTTCTGAACCTGTTATCCATACTTTGTAGCTGAGAAACTTAGAGAGAGTTATACTGGTATCCTGAAAGCAAGGGCAAAGAGAATTTCAAGAAGAGTATATTATCTTTAACTTAAATGGAAACTTCTGATTTTTTCCTTCTTGTATCAACATTATTGAGATATAATTTATACACAATAAAAAATACACCACCCCTTTTTAAGTGTTCAGTGCAATGAGATTTACAGAAGTAAACACTGATGTAATCACCACTATAATTAATATATACAATCTTTCCATCACTCTCAAATATTGCCTCATGTCCCATTACAGTCAATCTGCCTGTCCATACTTCTCAACAGAAGACTGTTCTAATTCCCTTCACCATAAATTAGATTTACCTGCTCTAGAGTTACACATAAGTGGAATCATATGACATATACTCTTTCATGACTGACTTCTGTCATTCAACATAATATTTTGGAGATTCATTCATATTCTTTATATATCAGTAACACATTTGCTTTTAATGAGCAGTAGCTCACCATAAGGATATACCACAGTTTATTTATCCAGTCACCTTTTGATAGACATGTACTTTTTTTCCAGATTTTGTCTGCTATGAATAAAGTTGCTATTTTGCTCTATCATGATCTTGCCCTAAATGGAGTAAGGAAGGGCTCAGGCCAGAGAGCGCTCGGTGCACAGTCTGGATGGTGATAGCCCAAGATTTTCAAGGGCCAAGATGATGTAACTCTCTACCAATCCCATACCAACATAACTTCAGCTGTTGAAGTGGCTGCATTCATTGTCTCAGATTCAGGAATAAATGTACTTCCTAGCCAGATCAGAATTATGAGAGGCCTAGAAGCCTGTGGTAAATGGAGTTTGAACAACAAATCCAAAGAATACTGCTCGTATTGGATTTGACTCAAGAACAAGCCGAAAAGGGGAGTCAAGGTGGAAATATCTATAATTCCATCTTCAATTCATTTCACTTTTTTCTTGATTATATGGTTTTTTGCTGAATACTTTGACTTTTTCTAGTTCAGTCTAACAGATGACCATTCCATGTTCATAGAAGATTTAGCCAAATTTAAAAATTTTTGACATCCTCTGTAATTCCATGACCATTAAAGAGTGACAAGTCTCATAAAACAAAGCCAGAAAAACTAATCATAAATGGGAAACTCTAAGTCACACATGAGTTTGAGAACATCATCCCTGAAAGAAAGATTATCTTTCTTCTTCCAAAGACATCAAACTCTGAAAACTCATATAAGAGATGGTGACCAGGGGTCCAGAGCAAAGGTTCTAAAATAGAGTTTGTTCTTCACAGGACAACTAGCAATGTCAGGAAACATGTTTAGTGGTTACAACTTGAGAGGATGCTGCTAGAATTTAATGGGTAGAGGCCAGGGGTGCTACTAAACATTTTACAATTCACAGGGCAGCCCTACACCACACAAGCACAAAATTACCCAGTCCCAAATTGTCATTAGTGCCAAGGTCAAGGAACCCTGTTCCAGAGGGATGACTGTCCACTCAGCAAATCTTTAGTAATTTATGTGGATCTCAGCTTGTAACTTACTAGCAGAGTACTCTGGGTAGATCCTTAAGCCACTATTTGGCATCTGTAAAATGAGGGATATGGTAACAACAACTATGTTAAAGGAAAGTGCTTAAGAATGATTGTCAACTTACCGCTCAGCTGGGCTGCTTACTAGGTCTGTGACTGAGCAAGTTATTTAACCTTTCAGACCCTTCATTTCTTTATTTATAAAACAGAGCTGTACAAAGTGCTGTGAAGGCTCACAGGACAAGGCACTTGCACTGGGCTCGAGAAAGGCAGGTTTTTGCCTCTACATGATAAAGCAAAAATGTTCCAAGATGAAAGAAATTATCCTTGTATGGACCAAGGGCTTGGAAAAAGGAGCAATTTTGATCTCACTCCCACTCCCTTCTGCCTTCCTATTCTCTGCAGTGGTCTGGTGGCAGATGAGGGGATGAGTGTGCAAAGGAGCAGATATGCCAGTGTTTTGACAGTTGAGTTGTCCAACTTGTACAGGAATTTAGTTGGGGGAAAGCTGTGAAAAGTCACTTGTACCTACAAATTCCTGCCTGACATATGGGAATGATTCTGGAAAGGACAAAGCACTGTGTAGCATCAAGGTGACAGCCAATTCCAATCACCAAATATTATGAAGTCTCATTATGTACTAGCCATCTTCTCAAAAGAGAAAACGGAGGAGAAGGAGAAGGAATCTACACTCACTAAGTATCCACTCTGTCCCAGATGTTAAAATAGATGCTATGTTATCCCATTTGGTCTTTACAAAGAAAAAAATGCCTATGAAGTGTGGATTACTGTGCATATGACTATACTCAATTTTTGGGTGAAAATATAGGCTTAGTGAAATAAATCTTCTGCCAAATTCAATCAGTGCAAAATCAGAACCATTATGCTCTCAAACCATTATGATCTACAATGGGACCCTGAGCAACTGCCTTCCTCTCTCTCTGGGTCTCAGCTTTTACAAATGGAAAGTGATGATTTGGAACTAGATCATCTCAAATGGTCCTTCTATTTCTGACTTTTACTGACTTTACTTAAATTGAGTTAAAAGAAAAATCTCTGGCATTGATATTCTTTCAGCAATTTGTCCAGAAGTCATTCTGACAAAATTCCTCCTTTGGATTTGGCAAACTTGTTAATTTGCAAGTGAAAAGTGCTTTCTCCAAGGTGAAGTGGAAAACTGGGAAATTTGTCTATTAGCTGAGGGCAATGGGAACAACTCTCTTTTGCCTTTGTTTCCAAAATGCCACTCTTCATTTTCCTTCTACTTGTCTAGTAGCTCCTTCTTAGTCTTCTGCTCAGACTTGTCCTCTACATGCTCCAAGAAAATATCTAGCTATCCATCTGTGGAGAAGTCTTAAATAGTAAAGAGTTCCCTATTACTAGAAGTGTTCAATCAGAGGTTAGATAAATATCTATAAGAGGCATGATAGAAGAAATCCCCACAGTGAGTATTAAGTTCAACTAGATGACTTTTAAATAAAATTCTTTCAACTCCAAATTTTATGAGTCTACCAAGTGCCAAACAAAAAGTCTGGTCAAAGAAATGCTATAGGAATTCAGAGGCAGAAGAAAGTCTCCCTAGTTTTGAGCCAATTGAGTCTGAGGGAAGGTTGGCAAATCCTAAAAGACATAATAATTAAATGAAGTAGATCAATTTTAGTCTATCCTAACATAAAAGCTTTCCAAAACTATTGACTATGACTTCTACAATTGCTTTATACGATGAGCCAAAGAATGGATTGGATTTTACAGCTGAATGATGTAAGTGATAAAATACCTGTCTAGGCAGCCCCTTCGTCAGTAGCTCTGGACAAACTACAGGATGGAATGAGTGGACTGAATAAGTTCCAGAATGCAGGACTCTCTTTCTACTGTTCTACCATCTTTATGCCTCATGCAAACTGTGCAACTCAGGACCCTACAACCTGCCATGAATCTTTCCACCTTTTAGCCTTGCCCATATTATGCCTTCTCCCTTTCCTTTGCAGAGTAATAAAATCTTGGCCATTCATTTCAAAAATATCTGTGTAAATATTAATTACCCTCTTTCAACATGTTTGGATAACATTGTTGCCATAAACCATCACCCAGCAATAGGCCAGTGGCTATAATCCTACTCATTTTCTTTTTAATCCAAGAACTTTTTTTTTTTTGGTGTTGAGATATAACTACCTCAATGTAAGCCTGTCTGAGGAAAAAGAGGGCAGAAATGGAGAGAATCTTCCTGACCTTTAACCTAAATTCTCAATTCTCAAGTCTCTCTAATACTACCATTCCTATTCCCCTCCACCATCACACAAGAATCTTTTGTTTCTGGGGACCCTTGAAAGAACTCTAGGTTCCATCTAGAGCCTAAATCTCTACCTTCTTCTATATTTTAAGAATAAATTCCTCTTTGGTGTCAAACAGCTTTTTGCTATTATTTAGGGGTTTGGGTGTAGTTTATATTTAAAATTTTGGTCACATTCCTTCTGCATTTTCTTGATAACAGGGTTAACATTTTAAATTTTCGATCATGTTTCTAGAATTTCCCCCTTTAAGTTTCGAGTTGTTTTTACATCACCAAACTCTATACTCTGACCCCTTCAGCTGGTAAGACAATCTCCACCAGTAGTCATAGTTATGGGGCTTGGAAACCATTCTTGGGCCAGAAGCAACAAAATCATAATCTTATAGCTTAAAGTTTTAGAGTAAATTATCATCTCTATTCTGGTTCCTCTTACAGGGATTTCAGTACGTTTAAATAATTTTTTTAATCATATTATCCCATTTCTATCATTACTATCTGTGGGAATGTTTATATTACCACTTCATTCTTTTGACATTACCATCCCTAATTCTTTTAGGATGGAGGAAACAGAGACCTACATGGTTCTCAATTAAGAGCATAAGAGGGCCATGTCCAAGGAAGGAGGATGAACCAGAGTTAAGTTTTATTAAAACTTCTACCCAGTCCCAAGCACTGAGTGATCAGCATCTCACCCTATCAGTCTACAAGAGAAAACAGGCAAGAATACACAATTCTCTTATGTACTAGAAATGAGAAGAGGTAGAGATCATGGCTTACTATCAAGTAAAAACAGATGACACAAGTAGGCACAATATTGAATGAAAGACACAAGCCTCCTACTCTATTTCCAGTTAAAAAAGTAGATTTACACAAAAATGATGATCACTGGAAATGAAGATATGAAAAAGAAAAATATGAAAAACCAATAAAGTCTCAACTTTCATGGGAAAAGACAACAAATTCCAACACCAAGATGAAAAAGATGTGAGAGTTATCTGACAAAGCATTAAAGTAGCTATTATTAAATCCCAAGAAGTAGGCGCAAACATTCTAGCAGTAAGTAGAAAAATAGAAGTCTCAGAAAGAAAGAATGTCATAAAGAACAACCAATTGCAAAGTATAGAATTTAAAAACACAATAACCAAACACACACACACACACACACACACACACACACACACACCAAAAACAAAACAACTCTTCACAGGATGGGCTCCATGAAGATTGGAGAATGATGGAGGAGAGAGTTCTTAAACTTACAGATAGGTCAATAGAAATTATTCAATATGAATGACAGAATAAAACAATTTTATAAAATGAAAAGACCCAGGGACCTGTGGGACAAAACTAAAAGTTCTATCATTCTTCTTTCATGTCATTGGAGTCCCAGAAGGAGAGGAGAAATATTTGCAGAACAAAAATTTGAAGACATACTGACTGAAAACTCCCCAAATTTGACTAAAGATGTAAACCTACATATTCAAGAAGCTCAGGGAGGCCTAAACAAGATAAAGACAAAGAAAACCATGCTTTGACAAGTATGATCAAACTGTTCAAAACTAGACATGAAAAAAATATTGAAAGTAGCATGACAAAAACTACACATTACTTAGAAAGGAATAATAATTTGAATGATGTGGGTTTTTTTCTCAGCAGAAATCTCAAAAGAACATGGATCAAAATTTTTCATATGCTACAAGAAAAGAACTTTTAATCCACAATTTTTTGCTCAGTGAAAATATTATTCAGGCATAAAGGTTAAATAAATAAAGACATCCACAGATGAAGAAAAAGTAAGTGAATTTCTGCCAGCGGATCTGCTCTACAAGAATTAATAAATTAATCTCTCAGACAGAAGGGAAATAAAACCAGAAGGAAATTTAGAACATCAGAAATGAAAGAAAAGGAACAGAAATGTTAAACATCTGGGTAAATATAATAGACTGTTTTGTCATTCAAGTTCTTTAAAATATGTGTAAAGGTTGAAAGTAAATATTATAACATTTAGGGATGGGGTTTTCAAAGTATATAAGTATAATACATGATACAACTACAATAGAAAGAGGAAAGAGAAAAGAAATCTATATGGTTGAGAGTCTTGTATATTCTATTTCACACATACACACACATATATATAATACATAGTTTAACTAATATTAACAAACATAAATATATGTATATATATGTAGCTAGATAAGATACAGATTGGTCTATCGATAAACCAATAAGGAAACTGTACAAAGATATGGAATCAAAAACATAATAGACAAAATAAAAAGAAACATACTGTTAACTATAGAGAGCAAGCTGATAATTACCAGAGGGGAGGTGGCTGGGGAATGAGTGAAGTAGGTCATGGGAATTAAGGAATGCACTTATCCTAGATGAACACTAGGTGATAAATGGCATTTTGAATCACTATATTGTATACTTGGAACTAATATAACACTGTATGTTTGGAATTTATTTTTATTTATTTTTAAAATTTTTTAAAAGATTTTTAAAATTTATTCATGAGAGACAGAGAGGGAGAGAGAGAGAAAGAGAGAGAGAGAGAGAGACAGAGACAGAGACAGAGACACAGGCAGAGAGAGAAGCAGGCTCCACGCAGGGAGCCTGACATGGAACACGATTCCAGGTCTCCAGGATCACACCCCGGGCTGAAGGCAGCGCTAAACCTCTGGGCCACCGGGGCTGCCCGTATGTTTGGAATTTAAATAAAAATTTTAAAGAATGAAAATAAAATGAATACTTAAAAAGCTCAAATAACCCAAAATAAGTTAACAAAAGCAAAACAGTGGAATAAAGAACAGAGGCAACAAACAGAAACCAAATAATTAAATAGTAGACTTAAATCCAATTCTATCACTGTACTGAATGTAAAAGATCTAAATGCATCAATTAAAAGACCAAGATTGTCAGAATGGATGAAAAAATATCACCAAATTATATGTACTCTAAAAGAAATTCACTTCAATAAATAAATAAATAAACAAACAAATGAAAGAAAAGAAACTCACTGCAAATATAATGATATACATAGATTGAAAGTAAATGGATGTAAAAGATACACCATGCAAACTTAATACTGATACCAAAATGTGAAAAGAGCATTACAAGAAGAGAAATTACAGACCAGTATTATTCATGAAATGGTTGTTAAAAAAAATCTTAAAGAGGATAATAAATAGAATCCAGGAACACATAAAAAGGATAATACACTATGGCCAAGTAGGATTTGTTCCAATAATGCAAAGTAGAAAAGAAGTTATAGTATTTGGTATTCAAAACAACATGGCACTGGCATAATAATAAATATATAGATCAAAGGAATAGATAGGGCCTAGAAATAAGCCCAGATGATGATTTTTTACAAAGTTATGAAGGTAATTTAATAGAGTAAAAATGTTTTCACCAAATGGTACTGGGACAGTAGTATATCCATATGCAAGAAGATAAAATCAGACTCTTACCTCACACCATACATAAAAACTAACTCAAAATGGAACATAGACTTAAATGTCAGAGCTAAAAACTATAAACTCTTGGAAGAAAATATAGGCATAAGTCTTTGTGACCCAGGGTTAGGGGAAGCCTTCTTAGATATGACACCAAAAACACAAGTAACAAAAAAATAGATGAATTAAACTTCATCAAACTGAAAACTTTTGTGCTTTAAAAGGCACCATCATGTGTTAAGAGAACCTGGCACTTGTTTGTTTTTGTTTTAATCAGGTATAGTAGACATTCAGACACAGAGATTACTGTCATAAAGGAAGAAATTCATCCAGGTCCCTAGAAATTGGAGACATAGCATAGTATGCGGGGGACCACATGTGGAAGTATGAGGTTGGTCAGGGGAGTGGGAAAACACATGGGCAAAAGCCTTTATAGTAGTTTCCATGGGAAGGAATGGGCAAGGCATGGTAATCAGGCTTAGGACTGGCTAGTTTGAATAAATTCAGTGGGCTCTGGGACATAGAGACTGTCCTTAGTTTTCTAGAACCTAGCCCTGAGGTGATTAGGGCAGGAGAATATTACCTACTGGAGAGTAGGATCCAGATAAAGGAGGTGGTTGGGGGTGTGGGCTCTGGAGTAATTGGTTTGTATATGAAAAGCATATTACAGGCATTTCAAGAATTGACTAGCCCTGAGAGGGAGGAACAGTCTCTCTAGAGTCAGCAAGGCCCCAAGGAGCCAAAGCATCAAAAATAAAGAAAATTTTAAAACATGATTAACATCAACAAAGTGAAAAAACAACCCATAGAATCGAATAAATCATTGTAAATCATGTATCTTATAAGGTACTTATATCTAGACTATTTAAAGAACTCTTACAAGTTATTAAGAAAAAGGAACAAAAATTCAATTTCAAAACGGGCAATTCTGAATAGACGTTTCACCAAAAACATAGGAAAGGCAAATAAGTACATGAAGAAATGTTCAACCTCATTGGTCTTTAGGAAAATGCAAAATAAAACCACAATGATATTACATAACTATTTGAATGATTATAATGAAAAAGAAGAGTATGTGTTAGAATGGAAAGAAACTGAAACCTCCATATCATCAAAAATTTAAACATAGACTTAGCATATCACCTAGAAAGTTCACTTCTAGGGATATATACTCAAGAAAATTGGAAGCACGTGTCCATACAAAAACTGGTACATAAAAGTTTATAAGAGCATTGTTCATGATAACTAAAAGGTAGAAACAATTCAAATGCCTATCAACTGATGAATGAATAAACAAAATGTGGCATATGCATATAATGGAATATTACTTAATAGTAAAAGGAATAAAGCACTGATACTCGCTACAAGGATAAATCTCAGAAACTTTTGTGCTAAGTGAAGGAAGCCACATGTGAAAGAAATACATATCGTACAGTTTCATTTATATGAAGTTTCCTCACAAAGGTGAATGTTTTGAGACAGAAAGTAGATCCATGCTTTCCTTGACATGGGGAGAAAAATGGGGAGGAACTGCAAATTTCCATGAGGGATCTTTCTCAGGTCATAGAAATGTTCTAACATTGGATAGTGGTTGATGTTTGCAAAATTCTATAGATTTACTAAAAATCATTGGCACACTTAAAATAGGTGCATTTTGTTAGGTAAATTATACCTCAAGAAAGGTGACTAAAAGATAATTATATATTGTATATAATATACACACCTACAACAAACTGATTAAGAAAAACGAAAAATCAAGGAATAGACAAAATTTCACCAGGCAAATGGAAACAGAAAAAGAGAAAGTGTAGTGATTCTGATATAAAACAAAATAGAATTCAAGCCCAAAAGTATTAAACTGACAACTAATGACACATTATTTTAAAAGATTTAATTTATTTATTCATGAGAGACACAGAGAGAGGCAGAGACATAGGCAGAGGGAGAAGCAAGCTCCCTGCGGGCAGCCTGATGTGGGGCTTGATCCCAGCACCCCAGGACCATGAACTGAGCTGAAGGAAGAGGCTCAACCGCTGAGCCACCCAGGGTCCCCAAATGACAATTTCAATGTTAAAGTTACAGTCCACAATAAACAGATAACACTTATTAATATATAGGCACCAAAGAACACAGTGACCACCTTTTCGAAGCAAAAACTACAGAGAATGCAAGGAAACATAGACAGATAAAACACTTAAAAGCACCATTTTTAGTACAATATAAATCGAATGGACAAAATATGTATGGAGATAGAATGTGCATATTGATTAGGAAACAATAATTAATAAGATAGATATTTTGAATATATGTTGAGGTCTATACCGTGATAATAGGTAATACAGACACTCTTCTCAAGTGTCCACGGCTACATGGACAAACATTGATCATTTATTAGGTCACAAAGAAAACATCAGTAAGTTTCATAAAATATAAATATCACAAAAAACTTGCTCTGATTAACATATAATCACAAATAGAGTGTACCAACAAAAACAAAAGCAGAAAGGCCCTTCTTCCTCAAAATTTAGGAATCTCCTATTAAACAACTTCTGGATGACATGGCAAGTACAAAAAAATTACAGGGCACTGGGTAGCTCAGTGGTTGAGTGCCTTTGGCTCAGGTCATGATCTCGGGGTCCTGGGATCAAGTCCCACATCAGGCTCCCTGCTTCTCCTTCTGCCTATGTCTCTGCCTCTCTCTGTGTGTCTCTCACAAATAAATCAATAAAATCTTATTTAAAAAACCTGAAATTACAGAATGAAAAAAAATAATAACAATAAAGGTATCACTTATTAGAATCTATGGGATGGTTTGGGGAGCCCTGGGCTTTAGTGCAGACATGGCCAAGTTCAAGAACCACACCATGCACAACCAGTCACAAAAATGGCACAGAAATGGCATCAAGAAACTCCAATCACAAAGATACAAATCTCTTAAGAGGGTAGACCCCAAGTTCCTGAGGAACATGTGCTTTGCCAAGAAGCACAACAAGAAGGGCCTGAAGAAGATGCAGACCAACAATGCCAAGGCCATGACTGCACGTGCCGAGGCTATCAAGGCCCTTGTCAAGCCCAAGGAGGTTAAGCCCAAGATCCCAAAGGGCAACAGCCATAAGCTCAATCGACTTACCTACACCACTCACCCCAAGCTCAGGGAAAGGCATGTACCCGCATTGCCAAAGGTCTCAGGCTCTACCGGCCAAAGTCCAAGGCCAAGGCTCAAACCAAGGCCCAGGCTGTAGCTGCAACCCCGGCTCCGGCTCCTGCTTCTACTCATGCAGCAAAGGTTCCCAAAAGTCCCCAGGCCCCCACAAAGGGGGCCACAAAGCCTCCAATGTAGAGGCTTCTGTCTGCCAGTGTGAGGATGGAAGGACTGGTATGACCCCTGGGCTTCTGTCTGCATGGGCCTGATGTCCTCCTGTACTATTTGTACAAATAAACCTGCGGCAGGATCTGTCAAAAAAAAAAAATCTATGGGATGCATTTAAGGAAAGCATAGGGCGAAAAATTTTTTTGCATTATACACTTTTATCCAGAAAACTGAAATAACAAAAAATGAGTTTAATTCCAAGTTCATTAAACTAGAAAAAGAATTTAAAATGACCCAAAATAAACCAGAAAATAACAAAGATAAAAGCAGAAATAAATGAAGAAAAGATAAAAACAATAGCTCAGGAAATAAAGGTATAATTCTATAAAGATTAACAATATAGACAAAGTACTTGCTAACTTTATCAAGAAAAGAAACACAGAAAGGAAGCACAAATACACAAAATAAGAACTGACAAGATGAAAAATTACCTTTGAAACAAATGAAATTTTTAGATTTATGAGTCCTCTAAGTAAACAAACTTGAGGAAATGAATACTTTCCTAAGGAAATTCAAGTTACCGAAATTGACCACATTAACGTTAGAAAGCTTAAATGGACCAATTTCTATAAAAAGAACTACTCCATAAAAAAATGCAGACCCAGATAATTTCACAGGGAAAAAGATAAAATTACATCCATATCACAGCATAGGCAAAAACAAAAAAACAACAAAAAAAAGACTCCAGATGGATGAGAGAGCTAAATGTAAACAATAAAATCATGCAAGTATCAGAAGAAAATATAGGGGAGGGCAGCCCTGGTGGCTCAGAGGTTTAGCGCCTGCCTCCAGCCCAAGGCGTGATCCTGGAGACCCGGGATCGAGTCCCGCATCGGGCTCCCTGCATGGAGCCTGCTTCTCCCTCTGCCTGTGTCTCTGCCTTTCTCTCTCTGTGTCTCTCATAAATAAATAAATAAAATACATTTTAAAAAAAGAAAATATAGGGGAATTCCTCTTTAATCTTGGTGTAGGGAATGTCTTTCGAACTATGACTCAAAATCTAAAGGCAATAAAAGAAATCTAATAAACATGATTTGCCTTTAAAAATTTGCATGGCAATGTGAACTGACAGATGAATGGATAAAGAAGATGTGAGATATACATATATAATATATATTGTATATATAATGGAATATTACTCAACCATCAAAAAGAATGAAATCTTGCCATTTGCAATGACATGATTGGAACTAGAGAGTATTATGCTAAGCGAAACAAGTCAGAGAAGGACAAATACCATATGATTTCACTCATATGTGGAATTTAAGAAACAAAACAGATGAACATAGGGGAAGGGAAGGAAAATAAAATAAGGTGAAAATTGAGAGGAAAGCAAACCAGAAGAGTTGCTGAACTCTAGGAAACAAAATGAAGGTTGCTGGAAGGGAGGTGGTGGGATACTTGGGTGATGGGCATTAAGGAGGGCACTAGATATAATGAGTACTGGGTGTTACATGCAACTGATGAATCACAAAATTCTACCCATGAAACTAAGAATATACTATATGTTAACTAAATTAAATTTAAATAAAGAATTTTAAAAATTGCGTGGCAATTGCACCATGAAAATGCACTTAAAAATGAAGAACTCTTAGAAACTGAGGGACATAGAGACAGGACCAGAGAAGAGCAAGGCAGTTTGATAGAGCTGATGTATGGAGTGGGTCAAGGAAAGGAACTGCCAGGCTAAAGGTAGGAGGAGGACTGGAGGAACAATGTATTTGGATCTGCAATTTACAAAAAGTAGATTAGAAAGGTTGGGAGATGGGTATAGAAGCACTTAAAGTAATCCATCTAAGATATGATGGTGGTTCAGACTAAGGATTAAGAACAAAAGATGAATTAAATTGCTATTGAAGAGCAGAATGTACTGGGTTGGTCAACCAAATGGACATGGGTGAGGTAGGAGTGTTGGATGAAACCTGGGATTTCAATGTAGACAATAAGGTAGATGGTAGTGTCAGAAAGAGTATAAAGAATGCAAACATTTATTTATTTTTGTTTCAAGTGTAGTTGACACACAGTGTTACATTAGTTTCAGATGTGCAACAGAGTCCAAACATTTAAATTTTATCTCAAGATTAGCTATGATCCATGTAAATTGTTGAGTGCTATGTTTGACATAGAAATTATGAAATAAGTTTAGCTATTGCTGTTATCTTAGGCTAACCTGCTTTGATTAATCTTAACAGAATTCACTATAAAGTATTCAAAATTGGTATTCGGCATTTTCTAAGCAGATGGGAGTTCAAATTGTCCAACTTGACAGCTTTCTGACTCTAGACCAGTTTCTTAACCTTTCTTGGCCTCAATCTCCTCTTATTAAAAATAAGAGTAAATAATATTAACCTGGCAGTGATTCTATGACAATTAGAGATAAGAGAAGTAAAGTCCCTTGAGTGGTGCTTATCACATCGTAGGAGCTTAGTAAATGGTAGCTTAAATGAAAGGCCACATCGTTCATTTCAGGTCTCTAGATTAGGTCACAGATTCTCCCTTGTTTATCTTGGTAATTCCCACAGACTCTAAGTGCCTAGAAGAGAGTCTTACACATGATAAATACTCAATAAATATGTATCAAATCTATGATAATTGTTTTTTGCTTGCCCTTTCACTATATTTCCTGCTAATCTACCCAACTATTAACCCTCATTTTATTATTTTTTTAAAGATTTTATTTATTTATTCATGAGAGACAGATAGAGAGGCAGAGACACAGGCAGAGGCAGAAGCAGGCTCCATGCGGGGAGCCTGACGTGGGACTCGATTCTGGGTTTCCAGGATCAGGCCCTGGGCTGACGGCAGCACTAAACCGCTGAGCCATCCCGGCTGCCCTTAACCCTCATTTTAAAAGTATTCTTCCTAAAGTTATAGCTCCTTCTCTTTTAATTTCCACCCTCCTCTTTTAACTTACAAAAGAATAATGACTCGTGCTTCATAATTTTACACTTTATCAGAAAACTTCTTACCAACTTCCTACATCTCCGCTCCTGACCCCACACAGGAGTTTCATTCAATAGTAAAAACTCAGTCCCTGTATGGCTTGACTCTAATGAAAATTACTCAGGTTATTGAACCTTTTCTGGAACCTTTGCAGCTGATTAATGAGATTCTCAAATAACTTGAATTTAATCACAGTGACTCATAGCCACTGAAAAAGGCATTTAATTTGACCTGAAATATTTGCACAAGAAAAATATCAAGGCTTAGGCATGACTTGTGATTAGCAACTCTATTAAAAAAAAAAAAGAGCAATCTGAAGTTTTATAAAATCGAGGGACAAAGAACCAAAAAGTGAGGAAACTATATAAACAGATAATTCACCTTGAAAAAGAATATGAAAATTCCCCTTAAACATGAGAAAAATATTCTAACTCACTACATATAGAGAATCACTTATAAAAAGTATACTGAGATACCATTTGCTACCTAGCAGAAAGGGAAAACTGTGAGAAATATGACAATAGAATCTTTTGATAAGTCTATAGGGAAACACGCACGCTGATTCATTGCTGCTGAGAATGCAAAGCAATACAGCACTTCCAGAGAGAAATTGGCAAGACCTAATAGAACTTTTCAATCCAGAAATTTAGATTTTAAGAAGCTATTCTTGAAGATGAACTTCCAACAATCCAAAAATACATATGCACAAGGATGTTCATTGCGTATTTTCTAACTGCAAAGTATTGGAAACAACCTAAATGTCCATACATAGAAGAGTGCTTGAGTAAATGGTGCTGTAAGAAAGGATGAATCAGCTCTCCATAACTGATGTGGAGTGATTTATATGACGTACTACCCAAGTGAAAAGAAATCAAAGTGCAGGAGGGCACTTTCGAATGGTAGTGTAAGAGCTTCCAAAAATGTACTTCTCCATAAAAGCAAGAACATCACAAAAACTGTCAAAATCGACTTTTTCAGAACTCTAGAAGTTAACTTAAGTCTTACAACAATCCGAGGAAAGTTTATTCCATAAAAATGACTGAATCTTAGTAAGAACAGGGAGTTTGGTGGTGCTTTAAATTTCCCTAATTCTGTTCCCTTCCCTTAGCTCTACTGTAGCTTAGAAAATCAGTAACTTCACAACTAATAGAAATCATGAAAAACAGAAGCCTAGCAGCCACAGGAGAGTACATAACAGCTTTGGAGTTACCCAGAACTCTTTGTGTGGGTTTTAGTAGGTTATATCTTTCAAGGAGTTGGTCCATTTCATCTAGTTATCAAATTTATGGGCATAGACGTGTTCATAGTATTATTTTATTGTCCTGTTTATGCCCACAGGATCAAGAGTGATGACTGATATTTCATCTCCAATATTAGCAATTTGTGTCTTCTCCATTTCTTACTTAGCTTGGCTAGAAGTTTATCAATTTTACTGATCTTTTCGAAGAACCAGCTTTTACCTTATATTGGTTTTATATATCAATTTCCAGTTTTCAATATCATTGATTTCTGCTCTGATCTTTACTGTTTCTTTTCTTCTGTTTCCTTTAGGCTCATATTGTTTTTCTATCTCTAGTTTCCCACATCCAGAAACATATATTTGTATGTCAATGTTCATAGCAGTATACTCACAATAGGCAAAAGGTGGAAACAATTCAAATTTTCATTGACTGGGTGACAGGCACTGAGGGGGGCACTTGACGGGATGAACACTGGGTGTTATGCTATATGTTTGCAAATCGAACTCCAATAAAAAATATACAAAAAACCCCACAAATTTTCATTGACAGATGAATGGATAAACAACGAGTGGTGTATACATACAAAAGAATATGGGGCGTCTGTGTGGCACAGTTGGTTAAGTGTCCAACTCTTGGTTTCAGTTCAGGTCATGATCTCAGGGTCTTGAGATCGGGCTCTGAGTTAGGCTTTGCACTCTGTGTGGAGTCTGCTTCAGTCTTTTTATCTTCCTTTCCCTTTGCCCTTCACACTCATGCTCTTTCTCTCTCAAATAAATAAATCTTTCTTTAAAAAGGATATTATTCAGCATTACAAATAAGCAAAATTCTGATACATGCTACAACATGGATGCACCTTGAAAACTATACTAGATGAAAGAAACCAAATGCAAAAGGCCACATATTATATAATTCCATTTATATGAAATGTCTAGGATGGATAAATTTGTAGACACAAAAAGTACATTAGTGATTGTCATGGGGCCTCAAGGAGGTAATAGGGAATGACTATAATAATACAGATTTTCAAAAAAAAAAATACAGATTTTCTTCCCAGGTGATGAAAATATTCAAGAAACTGATAACAGTGATGATGGTACACCTCTGTGAATCCAGTAAAAAAAAAAAAGAAGAAAAACACTGCACTAAATACTTAAAAATGATAAAATTCATAGAATACTTTAAAATGATGAATTATATCTCAATTAAAAAATACATGTATATATTTACTATAGAAAACATTAAAATATATGTCTTTTCATAGTATATGAATGGATTTGTTAACAAAATTATGTATCAGCTTATGATCTGCTTTTTCAAAGTAATGTGGATTGATGGTATTTGGGGGGGATATATTGACTGAGTTGGGGCATGAAAGAGCCTTTTGGGATTATAAAGTGTTCTACACCTTCATCTGGAAGATGGTGATATAAAAATGCACATGTGAGATAAAATCTATTTAGTTATACATTTAATATGTATGCCTATCACTGTATATAACCTATAGTTTAATTAAAATTAAAAAACCACAATGTGACTTTGATGAAGGGCCAGACACATAGGCTAATGAGACAGACTAGACAAGAAAGATAGATAAATGATAGAGAGAGAATAGATAATTTTTATTTTTATATGATTAATTTATAACAAAGTCTCCACTGCAATTCAGTGGGCAAAAGATGGTTTTTTCAATACATGGTGGTGATAAAATGAAAATACGAACCATGGCTATGTAATAAAATCAAACCTTGACTGATACCTCACACTGAACAGAGGAAATTAACTCAAGATGAAGCATAGACTTAAATGTTAAAGGCAAAACAATAATGTTCCTGAAAAAAAAACCTAGGAGAATATTCATTATATTAGAGTAATCGGAAATGTCTTAAGCACGAAGCATAGTCATAAAAGAAAAAACTGATTAAATCGGACTTCATAATATTAAGGTCTTTTGCCCCTCAAAAAATACAATTAAGAGAGAGACAAGGCAAACAACAGACTGAGAGAAGATATTTGCGAAATTTGTATATATTTCCTGAATATATAAAGAACTTCTTCTACTGCCAGTAAGACAGAAACCTCAAATCTAAAACAGTCAAAATTTTTGTTCAGACTCTTCACTAAAGAAGATATCCAAATGATCAATGATCATGTGAAAGATGGGCAACATTATTAATCATTAAAGAAATGCAAATTGAAAATACAATGAAACAGCACTAGACCAGTAGAATAGCTAAAATTAAAAGGCCAAAATTACTGAATGTTGGCAAGAATGCAGAGCACCTCAAACATACACATTGCTGATGCCAATATAAATTGGGTCAACCACTTTGGAAAAATATTTGGCAGTGTGTACTAAAACTAAATACACACATACTCATGACTCAGCAATTCCAAACCTAGGTGTATTTCCAAGAGCAATGAATCCATACGTGTACCAAAAGGCATGTACAAGAATGTTCATAACAGTTTTCTTCATAACAGCCCCAAACCCAAGAATAGCCCAAATGTCCATTTATAGTAGAATGGATAAAAAATTGCTGTACTCAATATGATGGAATTATACACAGCAATAAAAAAGAATGTACTATTTCTACCAAAGCAATGCATAAATATAACAGACAAAATGATAAGCAAAAAAAGCCAGGTACAAACTACATTCTGTATGCTTCCATTTAAATGGAGTTAAAGAACCAGCAAAATTAATTAGCATAATGGCACCTTCTAAGTGCTGGAAATATTTTATATATTGATCTCCCTGGTGGATGCACAGGTGTAAACATACATAAAAATTCATTGAGCTCTACATTGAAGATTTATGTACTTCACTGTATGTAAAATTATATCTCAATATAAAATAAAATTGAGATGTACAAGAATGTTAATGGAAATATTTTTTATAAGATCCCCAAACTGATAATAACCCAAATGTCAACCAAGAGTCCATCTACAGAATCACTAAATAAATTGTGATATATTCATCCTGTAGAGTATTGCATAAAAATAAAACAAAACCTCCCCATACTGCTGATACACACGAAAAAAGTGGATGAATCTCAAAGACTTAATATTGAGCAAAAGAAACCAGACTAATATATGATTTGTCGATTCTATTCCTATATCTATATCCCAAAGAATTGAAACCAGGAAATCAACCAAATACTTGAAAATCAATGTTCATAGCAGGCAAATATTCAAAACAGCCAAAAAGTGGAAACATTCCACCAATGGATGAACGGACTAACAAAATGATGTATCCATACAATGGAATATTATTCAGCCATAAAAAGAATGAAATACTGACACCTTGCTACAACGTGGATGAAACTTGAAGACATTATGCTGGTGAAAGAAGCCAGACACAAAAGGACAAATATTGTGTGACTTCACTTATATGAGGTTCCTAGAATAGGCAAATTCATAGAGATTACCAAGAGCTGTGGAGGGGAGAATAGGGAGCTATTATTTAATGGCTACAGAGGTTATGTTTGAAATGATGAAGAACATCTGGAAATGAATAGTGATGGTTATGCAATGCTGGGAAAGAGCTGAATGCCCCTGAATTGTACAATTAAAATGGTTAAATGGAAATTTTTTGTTATGTATATTTATCACAGTTTTAAAAAAAAGACACTGTGTACAATAGACTACAAACTGTATACTTCTTTTTATATGAAGTTCTAGAACAGAAAGAATTAACGTATGGAGATAGAGGTCGGGAGAGTGGTTGCTTTTAGATGAAGTATTGACTAAATGAAGGCAAAAGAGAGCCTTCTGGAAGACTATATCTTGCTCAGAGTGGTAGTTACATGGATATGTACATACACAAAAATTTGCCAAGCTCTCACTTTACAGTGTGTACATTATATATCCATATAAAAAGGTGAAAAAAGAAACTGGGGGAAACCGTCATTTAAAAGTTGCTTGCAATTTTTTTTAATCCCTTAACTATAGAGATTTAAACTCACCTGGAGATGGATTCTCTCTCTCTCTTTGGGGAAGTCAGCAAAACCAGCCCTTGTGTTCTCACTGGCGTAAAATGAGAAGCCTAGCATTGTCCTATGGAGAACTACAAAATCCTTTAAACCTGACCACAGAGACTCAGAGTCCTATCTTTGTCACTCATGGTGGGGGTGGTAAATCAGAGATGTGTTTATGAGGCTCCTTGATTTTGGGGAGTGGAGAGGCAGACAGAAATGTCTCCTGGCTCTGTGCTCGAACTGCAGCTTGTTCTGGCAGTGGGCGGGGGTGCAGGGGTGGAGGTGGGTGAGCAGGTGAGCAGAGTGGCCACAGTGCCCTCTTCATGAGACTTTGTAAGACTCTGGGCATAAGCAGTGTTGCTTCAGGCACTCAGGAGCAGAGTGTGGAACAAAGTTGTAAAAAAATATGTATAGTTCTCTCTCTCCTCCCCTCACCTCTCAGAAGTCTGTACTCCTTGACCCCCTTGGAGAATAATAGTTTAGAGCATTGGCTCACAGCACCCTTGGTTTGAATACTTGCAATCTCACCCAGAGCAAAGCTCCGTGGGTGGTGGCTGAGAGGGAGACCTGGAAAACATGGCAGGAGATACTGGCTATAGAACAGTTTGTGAGCCGGGAAGGAAATACCCTTTCGGGGTGTCCAGTAATATTTGGCAAAAGTTTCACACAGGGAGTCAGCCTAAAGTCCAGCAGTCATTCTGTGGGGCTCAAACACCACTGTCATTTGGGCACGGAAAGTTAAGATGACCTCAGTTTATACTGTCTGGCTAAACCTGTATAGAATGATTACATGTGTATAACTCTGTGTCTATGTATATGTACACTTTTAAGTGTACATTTTTTCTTGACAAAATTGTTATCCTAATGTATGTTATTTTGAATCCATTTTTATTTTTGCAGAGCACCTTATTTTGGGCATTTCCTTGTCATCAGAGGTTCTTCTGAGACTATGTTCCTGAGGTCAGGGAACCTTGCCCAGTGGCTGGGGTCTTGCCACCATCTTCCAGCTAGAAAAGAAACCACCTGTCCTCCTGCATCCCACTTCTGTGCCTCCCCTCACTGGCTCATGAGCTCTGTTACTTGGTCCCAACAGGCTCTGGGGTTGTGACATTATCGGGGTCTGGCTTCATGCCTTTGATGGGGGTAAAAAAGGGATCTGTTTTCAGAAGCCATGGCAGGCAAGGTCCAGAAGTCTAAGAGCAGGCAAGTGAGGTCATCCATTGTCACCACACACGCCAAACCCAGGGAGCCCCTCCTCCCCCTCACCCCACCCCAACCTGGCCAGTTTGCTGAGCCAAGAAACTGGGCAGAGTGGTGGTCATATGACTTACCGTGGGGTACAACTAGGTCATAGAAAGGATGGCACTTGTACCCAAGTCTTCTGATCCCCCAGGGTCAATGCTTTTCCACCCACCTCCTGACCCTCCCCACAAGGAATCCGGTGGAGGAAGTGAATTTATCAACAATTCACACACCAAAGCCACAAAAACACTTTTATTTCATTGCTAACACAAATACAGAATCAAATTAAGGCAGTATAATACATATCCACTCATCCTTACACGCTTTTATACAGTAAACTTTGCTTTAAGTTGTTGGTTTGAATCAATAGTTGAAATTTTTATTAAACAATTTTTTTCTTGAATTCTAGACAAAAATCTTTTCCCAGGCTATCAGGTGTGCTGATACAAGACATGTACAACTTAAGGTCGTGTATCACAAAAACTCAGCCAAAGGTAGTGGGATTGGCTGGTGTGGCATCTTTTCCTCCTGCCTCCGTCCCTAGCTGCAAGCCTGACAGACAAGGGAGGAGAGCACGACTTCTGATGACCAGCTATATTATCTTGAATTCCCTTCAGAATGAAAAAAAAATGTAAAAATTGATTATGTAGAAACATCAGGTTGTCAAAAAAAATCTGAGATAAAGGGTAGTTTTGAATTATAATATTAAGTACATGAAGATAATTGATCCTGGCAACCAGAAATTTGGGTTTTAGGAGAAGAAACCAGTTTATGAGTGGATTTGTTTCTCTGGAACTAAGTGAAAGAAAATTTTGGCAAATGCTTAAAAAGGTAAGTGACTACAAACAAGGTAAAAACAGCTCATTCTTTGCACTCCCATTTGACTATAAAAATCAGCACCAAAGTTTGAATTTTCATAAATTAGAAATAATTACGTTTGATCATATCTTTCCTTTTGCAATTTGAACTCATAGGCCGAAAAATGTACTTTAATAAGAGCTTATCAAATTGTGTTCTTCAGATATGGATCATATCTTGTTGAAATTTAGAAAAGAAACCATTTCAAGTACTTGCACTTTATCAAAACTACCTTTCTGACTGCCATTAAAAGTACAATATAGAGTTACACACTTAAAAATGTAAAGCTTTGCAGTCACATTTACTTACAGAAGCACTCCTCCCTCACCCCTGGGGGAGATGAGAGAAGAAAGCAGGAACAGAGAGGAGAGGGAAGAAAGGGGGACATGGGAGTGGGGGAAAGTCAAAGTCTAAAATTTCAAGGACCACTGTTGGCTCAAGGTCAACTATAGGAAGAAAAGGAGGCTCAGAACAACAGATATCAAACTTGGGGGAAATTTGGTCTCTAAAATAGCAAGCGCACACACGCGCACAAACACACTTTCTCAGAGTATGTGATGTAAAGGAGTATGCCTACAGAGTGGATGTAGCTTACACCATGTCTGTGGGTCTGTGTGTGTCTGTGTGCAGGTGCAGTAGGTTATGTCACTTTGAATTACATATGCTAAACAAACTTGAAAGTGGACCACTACTTGACCACCCCTAAGAGCATGTTTCACACATCCATTTCATCAGAATCAGCTTCAACATCAATAACCACAATCTTATGATAATCAGTGGTGGTGGTGGTGGTGGTGGTGGTGGTGGTGGTCACAGTGGGGTCAGGAAGGTTGGCGGCGGCGGCAAGCTCCAGTGGGCTGGCAGCAGGCTCGGGGGACGCACTGGGAGGGCTGCAGACAGGCTCAGGGAGGTCAGCAACATCACACTCAACGTGGCCAGCAGCGGTGGTCTCAGGGCAGCTGGAGGCAGTGAGCTCACGGTGGCCAGCGTTGGCAGGCTCTGGGGGGCTGGCGATCACTGGCTGGGGGGAGCTGGCGGCAGCAGGCTCAGGATTATCAGCAGTGGTGGGCTCAGGGTGGGTGGCAGCAGGCTTGATGTAGCCTGTTGTGGGCTTGTGGGGGCTGGTGGCAGGGCTCAAGGCAGCCTTGGAATGGCTGCCAGCAGGAATGTGGTGGCCAGTGACAGGTTTAGGGTGGTTGGAGGCAGCCTTGAAATGGACAGAGTCAGCCTTGAAATGGACAGAGGCAGGCTTGAAATGGACAGAGTCAGCCTTGAAGTGGACAGAGGCAGGCTTAGGATAGACAGTGGCAGACTTGGGGTGGCCAGAGGCGGGCTTGGAGTGGCCAGAGGCGGGCTTGGAGTGGCTAAAGACGGACTTATGGTGGCTAGAGGCAGACTTGCGGTAGGCAGAGGCAGACCTGGAGTGGCCAGAGGCCGGTTTGGGATGGCCAGAGGCACGCTCAGGTCGGCCAGCTGCAGCGTCACCAGGCAGTGGAACATTCCGGGCATTCATCGGCATCTCCTCCACAGCAGGACAGGCACGGGCAGGTTCTTGTTCATGGGCTTGTTCGCGGGCTTGGTCGCGGGCGCGGGCGCGGGCACGGGCGAGGGCACGGGCCTCCCGAGTCTCACGAATATCAGTGATGAGGCCAGAGAGGAACAGGATAGGGTGCCGCATGGCATGGAAGATGGTCCAGTACTCTCTTCGGAAATTCTCATTGAGGAGCCCGTAGATCACAGCGTTGAGGCAGCTGTTGAAGTAGGCTATGAAGTAGGCTGCAAGATAAAGCCAGTTGGGGATCTTGCCTGCCATCTCCTTCGGACTGACAGCCACCAAGACAGTGAGCACGTTGATAGGGCACCAGCACACTGCAAAGAGGAGGAAGATCACAAACATGGTTAGAAAATTGCGAACCTCAGCAAGCTGGTTGTCAGGATTCTGTCCGGCCGGGTCACGGGCTGCCAGCACTTTGGTCCAGATCCTCACGTAGCAGAAGCCCACGATGAGCAGAGGGAGGACAAAGTGGATGCAGACGATGGTCACAGCAAAGGCAGGGTTGTTCAGGTAGTTGAAGATGCAGGTGTAGGTGCGAGGATCATACTCGATGGTGCCGATGTACATGTTGGGCAGGACAGCCAGGACGGTCATGATCCAGGTGATGATCAGGTAAATGCAGGTGTTGCGCACACTGAAGATCCGCTCGTACTGGAGGCTGTGACAGATGTAGCAGTAGCGGTTGATGGCGATTGCCACGATGTTGAAGATAGAACCGACCACACTCAGCCCGGTGATGAATCCGACCATCTGGCACTGCAGTTGGCTCAGATCCCAGCCCCCAATGGCCATGGCATGCAGCATCAGAGGGTAGGGGTAGATGGCCACCAACATATCGGCCACGGAGAGGCTCACGACGAAGATGTTGCCTGAAAAACATATCAGAGAGGGGAGGGGAGGGAAACAGAGAAAAATAAACGGTCACGTATGGAAATCAATAAAGTGAAACTGGAGGGAAAAAGCCAGCTGAAGTGGTGACAATTTACAATTCTAGAATTCTTTTAAAGAAGTAGTCTTGAAAAAAAATTAAAAAGAAAATAAAGAAGTAGTCTTGGGTTTTCTTATTTTCACATACAGGCATGCACAAGCAGGTTTGGGGGACCTGTCATTTGTGCAGCTTTTTCCTTTCAATGTCATGTCTGTTTTGAGAAAAAAAAAAGCAATTTATGGCAGAAAGCAGTAAGCACAGAAGCCCTCTGCGGAGCCCTTCAAACTCACACAGGGACATGCTGCCACCATCTTAGACAAAAACAAAATACAAACTTTTTTCCCTGGGGGGGGTGGATAAGGAGAGAAGGGGGAGGGGCGCAGAGGCAGCTCCGGAAAGCTGGGGGTAGGAAGTGGCTGGAGGTATGGGGGGAAGGGAAGAGATTGGAGGAATGTCAGGAAGCCTCAACCACCACCCCCAACACCCCCCCCAAAAAAAAATGAATGAGCCTCTGCCTTCTCTGGCCCTGCATTGCTTTTACAACGCAAACATGTGTAAGGAGAACAGTCCGAGAAAGGGCGCTAGAGGCCACCGTCTTCTTAAGAAAACGCGATCAGACAATAATCTACGACCAAGCCCAGTAAGTACTTACCATTTCCGAGGTAGGCAAAGGGTGAAAACTGAGGGGAAGGAGGGGGACACCCTGTAAAATTTAGTCTGAGACCAAAAAAGTGCGTAGGGAGAAAAGCAATCAGGAAAATCCCTGCAAGGATTAGCAAAAGTGCCCACTACCTGCGGGTCCAGCGCAGAGCCGCGCACCCGCACGTTCGACTCCCTGTGTAAGAGCTCCCGCCCCTGCACAGAACTTTACTGGAGCCTATGGCTAAACAGGAAAGTCAAGGGGGGGGGGGCGGCCCCCACTCCTGTTTTGTAGGGCAGCGGTAGGAACGTTTCTGCAAAAAGCCTTTCCAAAAGAAAGGAGGAAGAGGCCAAAGGCAGGCGCACAGCCCCCCTTTTTTTGAAACACCTCGTTGCTAATTAGCATTGGTTTGGCGACATATTGCACTTCATCTTGGACTAGGAGAAAATGAGCACTTTTTAAAAGGGCAAAGGAATGGTTCCCTCTACTCTCCTGCCAGCGCAGCCAAGGCGTGGCCTCAGCGCTTTCTACCCAGAGGTTCTTTCTAGGGTTTTCTCTCAAAGAAATGAATTGGGTGATGGAGAGTGGGAAAGACAGAGGGGAAAGCCTTAAATACAAAACCACAACAACCATAAAAACCTTTATTTGAATTAGAGAAGGAAAGAAAGGAGAAGGGGAAAGGGGGGGGGGAAGGAAGAAGAAGAAAAGTAAAGAAAGAAAATGGGCTACGCAGGTGGTCCCTGGGGCTCCGTGGTTCCTTGGGACCGCACTGCTGGCGCGAAGGTGAGGTCCAGGAGTGCGGCCCCACGTCTCCAGGGGACCAAAAAGAAATCAAACACGCCCACCAGTTTAGAAGAAAACTTTTAATGACTGTGTGCCCATCCGTGAATTTTGAAACTTAGATGGTAGTTGGGATTCCTCATCCCGGCAGACTAATCCCCCCGAGACTGGCGGCCTCCTCTCCCCGAGCACCCCCCCCCCGCCCGCTGGGTCCAGCGGGTACCCGACCCTCTCACCCCGCCCCTCTCCCCCCTCGTCCACCCCCCCCGCCCCAGCCAGCCGGGACCCCAGCAGCAGAGACCCCGGACTCCGACCCCTCCCTCCTGGGACCCGAGCGCGGAATTCAGGCTCCTTTGCCCCTCCTCTCCCCTCCTCTGCTTCCCCTCCCCTCCCGGGCCCGTCTCCCGCCCAACTTGCAAAAGGGGCTCCCCGCTCTGCAACGTCTGCCACCCTCGCTCCCCCGGCCCCCCACAGACCGCGGCTCCCAGCAGCCTCCCACGCCCCCCAGCCCAGATCGCAGCCCGCCCCTCCCGTCGGCACCGGCTGGCAGCGAGGGGATTCTCGGCCGCCGCGCCACCCCGTCCCAGCTCCCCGCGCTCTCAGCGCTCTCCGCGTCTCCCGCCCCGCCTCTGAGCTCCCCCGCGACCCTCCCGCCATCCCCGCCCCGCTCTGCAGTCTTCTAGCCCCCCGCCCGCGCCACACGCCAGGCTCCAGGGCCTCTCCTCTGCCCCGCCCGGAGACCCCCCAGCACCCCCGCTTACGGACTTCGCGATCTCCGCCGCCGCTGCCGTCGCTGCCACCGCCTGCTGCGCGCAGCCCGCCGCTCTGCTCTCTCCGCCGTGCGCCCTGGGACGGGCGGACGGAGCTCGGCTCCCGCGGGCTCAGACCACCCCGCTCCACGCTCAGGCGCTACGGTCTGGGCTCCGCCGCCCCGGAGCCGCCCGGGAGCCCCGGGCCGCGGCAGCGGGGGCTCCGCTGGCTCAGTGCGAGGCCGCTGAGCTGCGCTCCTGTAGGCGCCGCCGCAGCCGCCGCAGCCGCCGCAGCCGCCGCAGCCGCCGAGAACTTAACTTTCCCGGAGCGGGTCGCAACCCCGCGGTTCCCTCCGCATCATTTCGACCCGCGCTGCCCTGGCGCGGCCACCTCTGCGGCGTCTGGCTCGGCGTGCTGTCCCCAGACGGTGGCCGCACTCTCGGCTCGGGTGCCGGCTCCCTCCGCATCACGTCTCCAACGGGGCAGGGCTCCGAGGTCTACCGCGCACCGCGGGAACCCGGGCTTTGATCTTGGACGCCAAAAGCTAATTTCCTGAGCTCCCTCGGCCTTGAGAAGCTCTAAATTAATGGGGCCCCAGCATAACATCACCGCCCAGGTTCGCAGGGAATTTGGGGATACGGACTTTCGGTGTGAGGGTCCTGTCCCGGGGTTCGCTGTCTCACGCGCCCGAACTAATGCCCTAGGGGGTGGCAAGTGGCTGAATGCCGGGTAGGAAGAAGGAAGGGTGGCTTACCAGAATTTCGAAGCTTCTTGTTCTTTGTCACAGCTAAGATGACCATGGAGTTGCCGATCAGGTCTACGACGATGGTGATAACCATTGCGCAGAACATAAAGATGATGAGAGCCGGTGGGTAGTCTGGCTGCGGCAGCTTACAGCCGATGCAGCCGTATGGGGTGGGAACTGCCAGGGTAGGCCCCATGTTGCCGCCGGAGCCCGTTAGGATCTCCCAGCCGGTCAGGACCGCGAACACCTGCTCTGTCACCAGGAGCTCTGGAGCTTCGGGAGAGATGCTTCCCCTTCGAGAATCAGAGAGCGAATGACAGCATCCCGCCCCTCTCCGATGAGCTTTTAAAGCCTCAAGAGGTGGCTAGCCCCACCCCAAGTCCCTCCCCCCGACCAATCAGAACTCCCTGAACACCCCCGCTTTGGTCTCCAACTCTTCTCGGACAAATCCACTGCGAGGTGTCGTCTTGCTTCCGACTGCCTTGTTTGTGCTTCCCCTCTAGCTGCTCCTCCCCATCCCCCAGGTACCTTGCTTCGTGACAAGCTCGGAGTCCACCTCCCCGCCCCCGGCCACTGCGCATCCGTTTCTAGCAAGTTCTTCCCCCTCTCCTTACAAAGCAAACACCCAGAAAAACGTTGCAAAATGCAAGGCAGGGGCATGGAGTATCTCTAGCATTCCAGTTGCAACGCACGCCAGTCTGTAGCCACCCCCCCCCCAGTAGAGTGTGAAGGGGAGCCAGTGGCCCTTGAACCCTCGATATGCACCCCTGCAGTCTCCCCGAAAGGTTCATCCCACTCCAGGCGCTCTTGCCCGTTCAGAGCCTTGTGCACCTCGTGGGGAAGAGGGGACAGCTGCCCAGAGCTTGCATCCTCAGTCTGGATGAACAGTCTCTAGGGAACTTCTCTCTCCTCCACTGCCTGCCAGGAGCCAGTTGGCTCCCTTAGCGGCAGCAGCGAGTGACCACTCAGAGGATCCCGGACTTGCGCTCCATGGAGGGAGATGTCCCCTGCGCTGGGCTCTGGAAGCAGGGAGTGAGTCTGCACTCTGGGTGTGAAGGGAGGTAGCTGGTGGCTATTTGTCCCAAACTTTGGGGCAAGGGAGAGCGGAAGCTGATCCCCTTCCCCGCTGCCGAGCACCCTGGCTGCGGGAGCTCAGAGATTGCTTTGGGGCAAAGTAAAGGGGGCAAGGAAACCCTTCTCTTGGGCTGCCGCTCCTCCAAGAAACCCTGGGCGAGGGTTTCGGCTCTTGTCCCCTTTGGAGGTGCTCCGCACGCTCTACAGGGTAGAACGGGGTTTTCGGGCAGCCTCGGGGATCTCGCTGCAGCAGGGGGACGGGCGCGGAGGTGCCGGGCAGCGCAGCCAAGAAGACAGCGGTAGACCAAGCACCGCCGCCCCAGGCGTGTAACTCATCTCAGCCCATCCCATGCCAGGGGTCTCATTGCCACCTCATTCGGTCCGGCCACCCCTAGCCCCGTAAATCTCCCTCGGGAGGCGTCATGGTTCCCTCCGGTGCGCCCAGGCTCGGGAAGCGCGCCGGCCACGGGAAATCCAAATGGTTGGGGCTAAACTAAAGGGGCGCGATTCTGTGCTCGCTCCCTCCACAACCTTGGTCATGGGAATGGATTTATGCCCGCTACTCAAAGTTATGGCTCCCGTTGAGAAGCCTCCCAGAAAATATCAGCAGACACTTCGAAACTTGTCCCAGGCTGGCCAACGCGCTGCAGTGGGGGAGAGGGGGTTGCTCTGTCTGGGAGCGCCACCGTCTGGACTCGGAGGCCCTCCTGCCCCGTGGGCAGAGGGTCGGACACCTGGTGTGGGGGCTGGGGGTGGATTCCACGAGGGACCTCAGCATTCAGAGACCTTTAACGGAAAGACAGGCAATGGCTGAAAGCAAGATTGCATGCACTTTCTATAGCTGGGAAGCCCCAAAGTAGAAATGGGTCCCCTTGTTTGAAGATGAATCCCACCCCTCCTCCCGGGTTGCTCGCTAGTGAGAAGAGAATCCGCACGAATAACAATCTCCCGCCTGGAGCCTTTTCACATTCATTATCTCACTGCTCCTCGCTGGCTGGAACCCGGGGCGCGCTCTCCCGGCTGGACGTAGCCAGGATTTATCCTTAAACGCAGCCCGAGAGCCGGCTCTGCTCTTCTCCCCAGCGAAGGTGAGCCCTGCAAAGGGGCTAGCGGGCAAAAGCCCGTCCACACCGCGGAATAGTTCCTCCACATCCGGCTGCTCACGCTGATACCCTGAGGGTTTGGATACTTTTACTTATGGCGGGGAGCCGTTTTTTAATTCGAGTGAACAGAAACTTGAAGGAAAAAGGAAACAGCATCTAGCGACCGAAGACTCTGGCATCTCCCCTGCACCCCGACTCCCGCCACAATCCTGTAAGAGAGTTGGCAAATTGTTTTCGGGCATTGTTCTATGCTAGTGTACAGCACTTCTCCGATGAGGTGGCCCCAGAGCTGGTGAGAATGGCCAGAGCTCAGTGGCTGTGGCCTGGGCTTGCCTGGGACTGAGGAGTAAGCAGGAGAGGGTGAGCTGATCCCTGGTCCCTGGCCCCTGCCCCCCTTTGGACACTGCTTGACCGTTACCTCCCAGGACTTGGATTTTTCAGTACTGGACAAGTGGGAGAGGCACCTATTTTAATAATGGGAGGGGTTCTGCATCTTGTTAAATTAATCTTGTTATTTTTATGAACTCTCTTAATAAAGATTCTGAACATTTCGCAGTCCTAAGAAAAACAGATGGATATTGAATCTGCTATGTGCAAACACAGGAGGAAAAAACCAAGTTCAATTGTTTTGTAGTAGTTAAGGTGGGAGCTCTCTATTGGGTAGAGTTGCAGTGTGTATGATTTATTTAAGCTTCCAAAGGATTTTTAAGTGTCTTCTAGGAGGCCTGCTGGGAAGCCCTAATAACTGGGAGTGGAGACAAACATCTTATTTGGGATTTGGAAGCTATAATAAGATAGAGAATCCAAACAGAGGACACCTAAGACATTCCCTGGTGGTCTCAAGAAAACCTTGGAAACCCATACAGAGATTGGGAAGGAGAATAAAGCAATGAGTAGCGGACTGGAGTTGTGTAGAGAGCTTGCACTCCTGGAGCTCAGCCACTTCCCAGCATGGTCCCTTCCCCCAGGTCATTTATTATGGGATGAGGGAGACTACCTGGCCTCCCAGAGGACTCCCAGCACTGAAAGCTTGCCATATCCCGGGCAAAAGCCATGCCAAGGGGCATTCTGTGTAGAAGGTAGAGAGTAAAAGATTTTTCCCTCTTTTGGCTGATACACAAAACTTTCTTCCATCTCAACCTCCACATTTCTCATGTTTTGAAGATTGGGGCAGTCATGGCAATCAGGGCAGCAGCTGACAACTTGGCCCTGTTTTTCAAAGGTGAGAGCGAGCAAGCAAGCAGTTTCTGCTTGGAAATGAGCAAATTTTCTGCAAGAGCAAGAACAACAATACCTTGCCTGTAATTAATGCATTGTCTTTATAAAAAAAAAGATTTCATTTATTTATCTGAGAGGGAGAGAGAGATAAAGAGAAAAAGAGAGAGAGAGCATGCAAGAAGCAGGAGGAGAGAGAGAAGCAGGATCCCTGAGCAGGGAGCCCGACATGGGGCCCCATCCCAGGACCCTGGGATCAGGACCTGAGCAGAAAGCAGAGGCTCAACCAACTGAACCACCCCGGCGCCCCCTGCATTGTCATTTTAAAGAAGCATTTTAGGTCTTCAAAATCCCATCAGGGATATATCTTCTCACAACAATGTCGCTTAACAGATGGGGAAACAGTCTCAGAGAGATTAAAGGACTTGCCTAGGGTCATGCTCAGGCTGCTGGAGGAGCCCTATAGCCTCTCAGTTGCGGGCCTTTCTCCCACAGCCCAGCTTCATCAGATAGTATTTTGCTCCCGCACTTGATAGGGTGGCGTCTGTGTTCTCTTTTGTCGTTGTTCCATTTTTTCATTTGATTATTTTTATTGAGATACAGTCACATACCATAGTTCCTCTTTCAAAGTGCACCATTCAGTGGTTTTCTGTACATTCCCAAAGTCCTGCAATTATCACCACAATCTAATTTCAGATCATCCATCAACCCAAAAAGAAACCCTGTACCCATTAGCAGCCACTCCCCATCCCCTACAAGCCCCCCAGCTTCTGGAAACCACTAATCTGATTTGTGTCTCAATGGATTTATATGTTGTAGTATATATTAATGCCTGGTTTCCTTGTATAGCCGTATAGTATTCCACCAGATGGATAAACCACATTTTGTTAATCCATTTATCCATCAGGAGACCTTTGGTCTGTTTCCACCTTGGAGCTATTCTGAGTAATGCTACAGTGAACATTTTGGGTTCTCTTTTAGCCTCAAGCAGCCCCTGGCCCAAGAGAGCCAAGCAGGGAAGGCTGGATGGCCAAAGAATTTCTCAAGCACTCCAGACTTCTCTGGCCAATGCTCCTCTGGATGGAGGCTGCATTTGACTCAACTCTTGAAAATAAAAACAAGCTTGAACCCACAACTGATGAATCACTGACCTCTACCTCTGAAACTAATAATACACTATATGTTAATTAGTTTAATTTAATTTAATTTAATTGAAAAATAAACAAGCTCAAATCCAGATACTCAGTGCCTCTCATCAGAGGATTGATGGGAGAGTTGAATGAAATGATACATGCAAACACTTCGAATACTATTCAGAACAGAATACTTTTCAACAACCACTCGCTATTATTATTATTATTATTATTATTATTATTATTATTCTGAAAGTGTCTAATACTCTGTCTAAACTCGTACACTTTTTTGTTTTTATGATAGTCACACACACAGAGAGAGAGAGAGAGGCAGAGACACAGGCAGAGGGAGAAGCAGGCTCCATGCACCGGGAGCCCGACGTGGGATTCGATCCCGGGTCTCCAGGATCGCGCCCTGGGCAAAAGGCAGGCGCCAAGCCGCTGCGCCACCCAGGGATCCCTAAACTCGTACACTTCTATAGAGGACAGAGGCTGTCTGTCTGCAGGCAACTCGGTAAGCTCAGATAGGGGTATAGTTTCAGGTCAAGGGGGTGCGGCCAGGATTCCGGGGGCTGGGCTGGAGCCTCAGAAGAACAGTTGCACCGGGGTTTAGGCAGCAATCAAGTCACTGAGACTAGGAGCATCAACCAACTGGGTTATTTTCCTAAACAGACTATGTCTGGTCACATTCACTTTCCCAATGTGGAGACACTGTTCACATTTGTTAAATGAACAAAGAGAATGATTGTCCTCTCCAAATCTCCTGGGCATAATTCATCATGGCTAGAACCACTTTATCTTCTCCTGGTGCTTGAGTCATTAGAGAGAGTAGGACATATCCATTTCCTTTAGCGCAATCAGGGGCTCGCCAAAATAATTAGGAGCCAGTATTTCCAGGATCTTAGGGCCTGATAAAGACTACAGGTTAGACGGTTCAAATCAAAGGGTTACCAGGGAGAGAAGAAGCACATTAATTACTTGTAGTAACACTTGGACTCCCTTCCCCTTGTACAATTTACCTGCTAATTAGAGCTTAATGAACAATATCCATTTTCCTAGCTTCTTGTTCCAGCCAAGCACGATCACCCATGCACTTAAAAACTGTCCCTCTTATTAATCATCCTCATGACTTCTGGTGCCACAAATCCCTCACCCTAGGTGCTCTGCTTCAGCCCACTCTATTGCAAGAAATAGGACATGAGTACCCATATGGGTCCTGTTTCCCTGGTGGGTCTATTCAACCCCTAACAATGGCTAACCTGTGTGTGTTTCCAGACATTGCTCTCGGGGCTTTGTTCATATATTCTCATTCAATCCTGATAATAGCCCTATGACATAGGCACAATTACTATCCCTGTTTCACCGATGGAGAAACTGAGGCCCAGAGAAACTATGTCACTTGTCCCAGGTTGCATGGATAATGAATGGTAAAGACAGAAGTCTAGCTTGGGTGATCTGGATCCCGAGGCTGTGCCTTACTCAATATTTGCCTGATTATTTGCACACATTGTTCCTGGCCCTGGGGAGCTGGATCTCAATTTTAGTGCATGTTAGAACCACCAGGACTGCTTAGAGAAAACAGCTTTTTGGGCTTGACCCTAGAGATTCCGATTCCCTGGATCTGGGGTGGGGCCCTGGAATCTGCATGTTTTCCAAATGCCCAGGTGATTCTGATGCAAGTGGCCCAGGGATCTCTCTTAAGGAAACCCTACTCTTAACCTGATCCTACAAGTAGTCACTGGCAATTTAAAGAATTCTAGACCTGGCAGTCAGTGACTCAGTCTGCTCCTGAGGGTGTGGTCCTGCTGGGACTTGACACACTTGTTCTTGTTTGTAAAGCTTGCTTTGGTCCTCAGACTAAATCCCACCCTCTACTTCAATTGTGGTGAGGGGTTCCTGGCCCAGTACCTGCTAGTAACCTGCCCAGCTCCCTGGAAACAGAACTGCACTGCTTTGCTCTTCCAGGGACCAGAGACCTGACCATGTCCCTTTCCTCACCTGATGGCTTACCTGAGTAGGGCTACCTGCTTTAGCAAATGAAACTATGGGATACGCAGTTGAAATTGAATTTCAAATAAATATGAGTAGAATCTGAGTCTAAGTATGTTCCCTGCGATATTTGGACATACGTACACTACAAATTATCCAGCTTGTTTATTGGAACTTGTTTATTGGGCTTATTGGAAAAGTACATTAAAAAAAAGGAAAATTAAATTTTAAAAAAAGGAAAATTAAATTTGACTGGCTCCTTTGTATTTTACCTGGCAACCCTATGACTGAGGGCCGCAGCCTCTGGCTGATCCTAAAATTAGTCAAATGTAAGGATTTGGGAATGGTTGGTAAAGACTGGAGGAACCCAGTTCACTCTGTGGCTGGCACCCTGCCATCTCGCCCCTGCTACATATTGGCCTGTGCCTACTTCCTACTTGCTTTAGCCATCATCCTCTATTTACTCAGGAGGTTCGTGACCCATCCTTAAAGAAATCCTCCCCTGTGTCTGAGATATACAGCACTGTAGAGTTGCTCTGGTCAGTAGCAATCAGACAGCAAATTGACCCCGGTCATTTGAAACATTTGCACTTCTGTGTTTTGACTTTATCTCATATTTGAAGCCATTGTGTTTTCTATCAATAGCATCTTAAAAGTCTCTCTGAGAACCTCAGTTTCAGCTGCCCCGAAGGACTTAGCTTTTAAAAAAAAAAAGATTGTATTTATTTATTCATGAGACACACACACACACACACAGAGAGAGAGAGAGAGAGAGAAAGAGGGAATCCCTGGGTGGCTCAGTGGTTTAGCATCTGCCTTCAGCCCAGGGCGTGATCTTGGAGACCTGGGATTGAGTCCCACGTAGGGCTCCCCGCGTGGATCTTGCTTCTCCCTCTGCCTGTGTCTCTGCCTCTCTGTGTGTGTGTCTCTCATAAATAAATAAATAAATAAATAAATAAATAAATAAATAAAATCTTTAAAAAAAATAAAAAGAGAGAAAGAAAGGCAGAGACACAGGCAGAGGGAGAAGCAGGCTCTATGCAGGGAGCCCGACGTGGGACTCAATCCAGGGTCTCCAGGATCACACCTCAGGCTGAAGTCCTGCTAAACCGCTAAGCCACCGGGGCTGCCTAGGACTTAGCTTTTGAAAAAAAAAGGACTTAGCTTTTGGGAATCTTCTCCAGCAGTTCCCCAGAGGAATTTTGAGTATCCCGCCTAACCTGTATTCCAAGTCAGATCATCTCCAGATCATCTCCAAACAACCTGCATCTTGCTATATTTACATGATGATATAATCAGCAAGAAGTCAGAAAAGATATTACTTTCATTTAAATAGTTTTGTCCTCTTAATCAACTTGTCAGCTCAGGACTGCCTAATGTTACTTCTGTGTCCATCCCAAGCAGAGGGAGGTCCATGGATGAAAGGCAGGGAATTGTGGGTTATGTGCAGGCACCACCTCTTCAAGCTAGGAGAAAAGACTATGTGGAGCATCAGAGCAGGAGATGTGACTGTGTGGAATATTAAGGAAGCCAAAGGATGCACTGCAATGAAACATCCCAACAGGACCATTCATTTGCCCATAGAGCCAGGAAAGAAAATCATTGGAATTTTCTGCAGAAGGAGGAAAATGAGGAAACAAACCCACACTAGCCCAAGTCAGAAAGACTACAGGACCTCACAGGTGCTTCTCTTCTGGCTTTTCTTTGCTGAGGCTGGTGGCATCTGTTTGCAGGACTTAAAGCCCCCAGCAAATGAGATTGAGCAGATTACTGTATTCCAGAGACACCTGGCCCCCCCTCTAAGCTCCCATTTGGAAGAGAAACCATAAGCATTTTCTGAGGTTCCCCCTTCTGCCTGGCCTGCAAGGGTCTAATCGAAGGGACACTGATGGAGTGGGTGTTGAAAAGAAGCCCTCGCTCCCCCACACCCCACCCCAATCTTCAGAATGCTTACTGACAATTAATTAATTAATATTGCATTTGGTTTTATATCTTGCAACTTGGTGAATTTGCTTATTAGTTCTAATAGTTTTGTTGTGGGATCTTGAGGGCTTTTCTACTTAAAAGATCATGTCATCTACAAAGATAATTTGGCGGGCACCTGGGAGGCTCAGTTGTTGAGTGTCTGCCTTCGGCTCAGGTCATGATTCCAGGGTCCTGAGATTGAGTCCTGCATCAGGCTCCCCGCAGGGAGCCTGCTTCTCCCTCTGCCTGTGCCTGTCTCTCATGAATAAGTAAGTAAAATCTTTGTTAAAAAAAGATAATTTTGCTTCTTTCTTTCCAGTTTGGGTGTCTTTTCTTGTCTGATTGCTTTAGCTAGGACTTCCAGTACTATGTGGAATAGAAGTGGTGAAGGTGAGCATCCTTGCCTTGGTCTTAGAGAAAAAGCTCTCAGTGTTTCACCATTGGGTATAATGTTAGCTGTGGACTTTCCTATATGGCCTTTTGTATGTAGTTTCCTTCTGTCTCTATTTTATGGAGTGTTTTTATTATTAAAGGGTCTTGAGTTTTTGTCAAATGTTTTTTCTGCATCAATTGAGAGAACCATGTCATTTTTTCCCCCTTCGTCCTGTTACCGTGGTGTATCACATGGATTGATTTGTGTACGTTGAACCATCCTTGCAATCCCAAGAATAAGTCCCTCTTGGTCATGGTGTAAAATCATTTTAATGTGCTGTGGAATATAGTTATCTAGTATTTTGTTAATCATTTTTACATCAATATTCATAGGGGATATGGGTTTATAGATGGTATTTTTTTTTATATTGTCTTTGGTTTGGGTATCAGGTTAATGTTGACCTCACAGACACCTCAAAGTGTCTCATCCTCTGCAACTTTTGAAAGATTTTGAGGAGTATTGGTCTCCATTCTTCTTTAAATATTTAGTTGAATTCACCGAGTTAGGCAAATAGAGATCAATCTATCAAGCAGCTTGCAGTAGGTTAGAAAGTCACACATTTGGTGACTCTGCTCTGTGCATTTCATGGGAGAGCACTCAGATTAAACTACAGGGAAAGGGTGACTAAAAGTGCCATGAAATTTCCTACCATTTTAAATGTGGCTTTTTCTTGGTTTGGCTTTTGTGTGATTGCTTTAAATGATTTCCAGAGCTCCTATAAAGTTATTTTTGTCAGTTTCTAGTTATTTATTTAGCGTTTCCATGTGGGTCTGAGAACCGAGAGCTTTCTAGTCTGCCATATTCCTAGATTTAATTTTGATAGTTATTATTTCCTAGGAATTTATCCATTTTATCTACATTTTCAAACATATTGACATTAAGTTATTTACAATATCCTATTTTTAATTTCTGCACAACTATAGCAATATAGTTTTATTCACAATGAATCTTTTTCAATTATTATCAATGCATTTTCTTTTATTCTTCATCAAACCCACCAAAAGTTTAATTTTTTGTTCCTTTTAAAAAACCAACTTTTGGCTCGAGTGACCTCTCCATTGTATGCTTGATTTCTAGTTCACTAATGTCTGTTCACATCTTCATTATTTCCTCTTTCCTACTTGCTTTGGGACTAACTTACTGTTCTTTCACTAATTTTTTAGATGAATGCACAGATTGTTCATTTTAGTCTTTTTTTCTTTCTCTGATAGATCTATTTAAGGCTGTAAATTTCATTCTAAGCAGTTCTTTAGTTGCATTTCAGAATGTTAATATGCAAAGTTTTCATTATTCAAATCTCAATATCTTTTTTCCTGAGAATGTCTTGTGACTCATGCTTATTTAAAAATTATGTTTCTTAGGCACCTGGGTGGCTCAGTTGGTTAAGCATCTGCCTTTGGCTCAGGTGATGATCACAGGGTCCTGGGATAGAGTCCTACATTGGGCTCCCTGCTCAGTGGGGAGTCTGCTACTCCCTCTCCCTCTACTTCTCCCCCCTGCTTGAGCTCTCTCTCTCTCTTTCTCTCACTCTCTCTCAAATACATAAATAAAATCTTTTAAAAAATAATAAAAATTATGTTTTTTAATTTCCAAACATAACAGAGACATACTAGAAATCCTTTTGTTGATGATTTCTACTTTAATTCCATTGTGATCCGGACACCTGGGTGGCTCAGCGGTTGGGTGCCTGCTTTGGCTCAGGTCATGATCCCAGGATCCGGGATCGAGTCCTGCATTGGGCTCTCTGCGAAGAGCCTACTTTTTCCTCTGCCTATGTCTGCCTCTCTCTCTCAGTCTGTGTCTCCCATGAATAAATAAATAAATCTTGAAAAAAATAATTCCATTGTGATCAAAGCACGTATTGAATATGATTCCAATCTTCCAAATTTGTTGAGACTTGCTGCATGGCCTTAAATATGGTCAATGTTTGTAACTCTGTGCTTTAAAATAGTTTGTATTCTGCAGCTTCTAAATGTAGTGTTCTGTATATATACCTGTTAGATCAGGTTGCTAAACCATGATATTTTAATCTTCTGTATCATTACTGACTTTTTGTCTTTTTACTTCATCAATTTCTGAGAGGCATATTAACATTAACATCTCTTGCCATGATTGTGAACCTATCTTTTTTTTTTTCCTTTCTTTTTTTTTTTTTTAATTTTTTTTTTTAATTTATTTATGATAGTCACAGAGAGAGAAAGAGAGAGAGGCAGAGACACAGGCAGAGGGAGAAGCAGGCTCCATGCACCGGAAGCCCGATGTGGGATTCGATCCCGGGTCTCCAGGATCGCGCCCTGGGCCAAAGGCAGGCGCCAAACCGCTGTGCCACCCAGGGATCCCGATTGTGAACCTATCTATTTCTATTTGTACTTCTAGAAATTATCGCTTTATATATTTTGATCCTGTTATTAAGTCCATATACATTCATAAATGTTATAACTCTTTGATCAGTTGAAGATTCTATTATTATGAAATAACACTCCATCCCTAATAATGCTGTTTGTCTTTAAGTCTTTTTTTGGTCTGGTATTAATATAGTCACACCAGTTTTTCTTCAGTTAGTAATTTCACAGTATTTATTTTTCTACTCTTTGAAAATTTCAACCTTTCTGTGTCTCTCTCTTATAAACAGCATTTAGTTGGGGTGCCTGGGTGGTTCAGTTGGTTAAGCATCTGATTCTCAGTTTCAGCTCAGGTCATGATTCCAGGGCTGTGGGATCAAACCCACATCAGGTTCCTCACTCAGCATGTAGTCTGCTTGAGGTTCGCTCTCTTTGTCTCCCTCTGCCCTTCCCCTTGCTCTCTTAAATAAATAAATAAATAAATAATCTTAAAAAAGAATCCTTTAAAAGTAAAATAAAATAAATAGGATTTAGTTGAATTGTTTTTGTCCAGGCTGATATTCATGGTCCTTTAAGGGAAGCATTTAGTTCACTTACATCAATGGTGTTAATTGCTGCATTGTTTTGAACGTTCCAGTTGTACCAGGTATTTGATATTTTCCTTTTCTGTAGTCACTTAGGAGTTGGGCAGGATTACTTCTATTTTATCCTTACCTTGAGGTTATAGCGCTTTGGGTCCCCAGTTTATTGTGAGGAACATCTCCTATTAGATTTCTCACCATGATCCAGTTCTGGTCTTTGACTTCTGTCCCCCTTGCCCTGTGAGGCTGTCAAACCTTAAGTTCAAGTTTGCCAGGATCAGCAGATACTCTCAGAGCTAAGGATTCCATTAATCTTTCTGAGTTATCACGTTTCTTTGGATATTAGACTGCTAATGCCTTTCTCTGTTGTCATATCTCTTATGTTTTAAGACTTTTAAAAATATATATCCTATCTGACTTCTCTTGTTTTCAGCAAATTAGCTGGTCCAATTAACCTAGACTGCCACATCCCTGGAATTAGAAGTTCTTCAACCCTATTATTTTCTGTGAAGAGAGTTTTTCTCCCCAGAAATATATACCTGTATCCTGGAGTGCAGTAGTCCAGCTACTATGTACAGGCTTTCAGATAGTGCCCCTCTTCATTTTTTTTTCAAACTCTCACTTCTCTCTTGTCCTTTGGTATCTCCAAATCCTGCGGCGTTCTTGGGTTCACCCTCTTTGACAATACTGTTTAGCCCATTGTAACCCGAATTTTGCCTCCACCATTCTCCTAAAACTCCTTTGGCAAGGTCACCCAGCAATGACATTCATGCTGCGCAATTCAGTGGTTAGTTTCCATCTGTCATCTTTCTTCACATCTACACTGTATTTGATACAGTTGACCACTGTTGAAATACTCTCTTCTCTTTCCTTACATGATAGCATACTCCCTTGACTCTCTACTTATCTCTGTAGACATTTGTTTGCTGGCTTTTTCTGCTCCAACCAACCCTAAACCTAGGCTCAAAGGACTTAATTTCTATTTTCGATTCAATTAATCAGTTTGAACAAATGACTTCCACTCTCTGGACTTCAATTTATTGATGATTTCTAAAAGCACTTACAGTTCTAAGTTTTTTTATAATTCCATGTTTTTTGAAGATCTTTTCAGTAATGGAAATGATAATAAATAATTTCTGTGAAAGGTCAGAAGTCCACAGTTGTTCCAGCTAACAATATTTGCTCCTAGGCTCAAAGGACTTAATTTCGATTTTTGACTCAATTAATCAGTGTGAACAAATGACTTCCACTGTCTGGACTTCAATTTATTGATGATTCCTAGAAGCACTTACAGTTCTAAGTTTTTTTATAATTCCATGTTTTTTGAAGATCTTTTCAGTAATGGAAATGATAATAAATAATTTCTGTGAAAGGTCAGAAGTCCACAGTTGTTCCAGCTAACAATATTTGCTTCTAGGCTCAAAGGACTTAATTTCGATTTTTGACTCAATTAATCAGTTTGAACAAATGGCTTCCACTCTCTGGACTTCAATTTATTGATGATTCCTAGAAGCACTTACAGTTCTAAGTTTTTTTTTTTTATAATTCCATGTTTTTTGAAGATCTTTTCAGTAATGGAAATGATAATAAATAATTTCTGTGAAAGGTCAGAAGTCCACAGTTGTTCCAGCTAACAATATTTGCTCCTACATTCTGGAGAAGGAAACTGACTTAGAGGAACAAATGCACTTTGAAGCTCAGTAGCTTTCATTTAACTGTGTATGATGTGTGACCAACTGTGTTTTTTTTTCCTGGAACTCCATCCTGTGCAGGACCATGTGTTTTGACAAAGATATTTAGTAACTGTACCTGGGGCTATGTCAAAAAGAGGATTAGCAAAAGAATCACAGCATCATTCCCCTTCTTGAATCACAGTGGGATACCCTGTTCAACACACAGATATATTTAGAAGACCATCTTGAAAAATCAATCCCTAGCAAATGAATGCTATGTCTCCAGTACTCTGTAGGAATCATGGGATCTTTCCTTTTATAGTTTAATCTCTTATATGGGGTTCTAAATCAAATCACCACAAAAGTTTGATAGTGAGGAAAAAACTAGGTTTTTCTTCCAGTTTTTTTCTTCCAGTTTTTTTTTTCTTCTTCCAGTTTTTATTTCTGCAGTAGTGCCTGAAGTTCCCAAATATGTTGGCATTTTTCACTAGCTGAGTTTTCTTATATGATGGGATTATTTGGGAAAAGTAAACATTAGGTCTATGTTCAAATGGGAGAAAAGGACATCTGACTCATTTCTGGTAATGCTTGTTCAGAATTGAGAGATGACATATCTATAGCCCCCTCAGATGGCTTAAACTCAGCACTGTCCAATAGAATTTACTGTGATGATGGAAATATTCTCCATCTGTGATATGGTAGCCACCAGCTCCATATGACTATTGAAAGCTTGAAATGTGGCTAGCCTAACTGAGGAAGTGATATTTAATTGTGTTTAATTCTTAATTAATTTAGATTTAGATTTAAATCCCCATGTGTGGCTGCTGACAACAGTACACTGCACAGTTCTAAGAGAACAGACTCATCTTTCTGTCTGTACAGGGGTCAGGGTGCATGTTGGAGTGAATCAGATGACCTCCAGGTGCCCTCTTGATTCTAAATAGTCTGCCCTCTTTTTTTTATTTTTATTTATTTTTAAAGATTTTATTTATATATTTGAGAGAGAGTGTGCATGTGCTTGTGTGTGAGCAGGGGGAGGGGCAGAGGGAGAGAGACAAGCAGACTTCCTGCTGAGCAGAGAGCTCAACTCAGGGCTCCATCCCAGGACACTGAGATTGTAACCTGAGCCGAAGTCAGACACCTAACCCACTCAGCCACCCCGTGCTCCTGTTGCCTCCCTTTCTGCCTTAACAAATATACTTTATAAATGACAAAAAGGGTAGGTTCAAATTCAAACTTTTTAGATTCCTCAGAATGCTATGTTTGAACTTGGTGCCAATAGAGTCAGCCCCCAAGTCCTGGCTTGAGATTTTTCCCCTTCTCTTCATACTCCCACTACATCCAGCCCTGCAAGGGGCTTCATTTACATGCTTGTGGAGGCCTGAGCATACATGTCTACACTTTGTTCACATTCCCACAGACAGCTGCCTCTTGGCCTCCTTTTGGGGCTAAGGCTTCACATATTATTGGTTCAGTCCACGCTAAGGGAGGAATACCTGGAAGCAAGTTAGGGGCAGTTCAGGCAAGATGTTCTGTGGTTCCGAGTAACCTGAGCATGGTCGAAAAGAGGAAATATTAGCTCTAGTCTAGCACAACCCCTTGAGCATTTGGGCTCCTTACTCCTGCCATAGGCCATTCATTTTAGCAGATACTTTTCTGACTCTCTTCTAGCCACGCCACTCCTCTTAACCGAGCAGCCCCAGTGGCTCAGCGATTTAGCGCCACCTTCAGCCCAGGGCGTGATCCTGGAGTCCCGAGATCTGAATCCCACATCCGGCTCCCCGCAGGGAGCCTGCTTCTCCCTCTGCCTGTGTCTCTGCCCCTCTCTGCGTCTCTCATGAATAAATAAATAAAATCTTAAAAAAAAAACAAGTTAACCAAGAGTAGAGGGAAAACCAGAAATTGAAGTCAGGGAAGTAGATTGGGACCAGGTTGGAAAAGATCTTTTGGGGGGGAATTTATTTTTTAAAGATTTTAAAAAATATTTTATTTATTTCTTCATGAGAGACACAGGCAGAGAGAGAAGCAGGCTCCCAGGACTCCAGGATTATGCCCTGGGCCAAAGGCAGATGCTCAACCGCTGAGCCACCCAGGCATCCCTGGAAAAGGTCTTAAATGTCATTTTATTCCAATGGAATATAAGTTCAAAAAGACAGAGACCATGTGTGTCTTGTCTATTGCCATGTCACTCACCAGTCTTAGCATAGTGCCTGGCTCAGTATAGTGACAAGGACCACATTCAGATAGGCATGTGCCTTGGTACAAGGCCTGTCACAGAAGAGGAGGCAGTTTGGGCTCCCTTATGGTGATTTATGGTGAGGTTGGTCATAACTCTTTACAGTCTTACACTCAGGAGCCCAACCAATGGTTTTCTAATGAATGAAGACTGAGAAGTCTGGACTTTAGTGGAAGCGGAGAAGCAGCATTGGGTGCTCCTGAGTATCCAGCTAACACATGTGCTGACACAGCCTTGTCCTACCCGAGGGATTTGGATGCTACTAAGTTCTTCTGGCCAAGAGGTGAGTACTTCCCCTCATTTATCTGGATCCTCTTCTGGAGTCCTGTTTGAGTTGGACATGGAAAGGAGGAGTGGAAGGAACTGTTACATAAACAAAAAGGTGCACCCAGAGAGATCAGAGCAAACTAGAGATTACAGCGTATTTGGGAATGGTGGGCACAGAATGTCCAGGAAGGAGAGGCAATCTGTGGAGTCAGATAAAGCTGAGATACTGAGAATAGTGAGGATTGAAGGAATGCCATTGGATCTGACAATTACGGAGGTGGGCAACAAAGGAGGGAAAGCCGGAATCTAGATTTCCAGGATTTATGAATAAAGGAGTCAGTGAGGAAGTGGAAAGGGAGAGTGAAGACCACTCTGTTGAGAATATATGCAATGGAATAAAGAAGAAAGATGACAGTAGCCAGAGGAGGAGAAGATGTGGAAAGGCAGCTGTGGGCAAGATGGTTCCAAGCCCAGAAAGCCAGTAATGAAGACAAGGATTATTGAGAAGCTGTGCAGACCCAGCCAAGGCTCTGCCAACTGAATTTATAATGGGTACAGTCTGGGCAGTGCTATGCAACAGAGGGACAGGAGGAAGCTGCCAGGAGGAGGCTGGAGGGCAGCACTGAGGGGGATTTCTTAGAACCAGGTATTAGAAAAACAAGAACATGGAAAGGCAAGAGCCAAGGTCTTGCAAATGGCCTCCATATGGTAATTGAAAAGTCTGTACATGATCCCCAGCTACGTAAGTAGGTTGAGTAATTTACCCAGGACCATACAGCTACTACTGGGTTCAATAGTGTTATGGACCGGATTGTGTTCCCACCTTCCCAAATTCATATGTTGAAGCCTTAACCCCTAATATGACTGCATGTGGAGAGAGGGCCCTTATGGAGGTAACTAAGGTTAAATAAGATTATAAGTTTGGAACCTTGATCTGATAGAACAGATGGCCCCATAAGAATAGGAAGAGACCAGATCTCCATGTGTGTATGTATGTGTGTGTGTGCGTACACAAAGCAAAGGCAATGTGAGCTCGCATTGAGAAGGGGCCAGGTGCAAACCAAGAAGAAGTACCTCACCAGAAATCAACCCAACTAGCACCTCGATCCTGGACTTCCAGCCTCTAGAACTGTGAGAAAATATATTTCTGGTCTAAGCCACCCAGTCTGGTGTTTGGTCAACCAGCTTGGCAGCCCTAGCTAATACAAATAGTGCCCCCCAAAAGTCACATCCACTTGAAACCTCAGAATGTGACCTTATTTGGAAATAAGGTCTTTGCAGGTGTAATTAATTATGGTAAGACAAGGTCACACTGGATTAGGTGGGCCCTATATCCAATGCCTAGTGTCCTTATTGAAAGGTCAAATGAAAAATGAGACACACAGAACAATGCCAGAAGCCCTAAAAGGAAGCATGACCCTGTTTGCACCTTAATCTAGACTTTTGGCCTCCAGAAATATGAGAGAATAATTTCTCATTGGTTTAAGCCACTGAATTTGTGGTAATTTGTTATGACAGCCACAGGCATATAATAGAGTGGATTAAAAAACCTGTCTCCTCACCAATCCCACAGTCACACTGTCCCTTCCTGGAAGGAATCACTGCTGGCATTCTCTCGAGGTCCTTGTAGATGCTGTCCATGCATGAGTATGGATACAGTCCCTTTTTCTCTTCCATTGAAGTCATACTATACTCACTCTTCGGTAACTTGTTTCTTTTCATCTAAAGGTGCAAGTATAAGTAGATCGATCTTGTGAATCACTGTGGGGATTAAATGAGTTAATGTACACAAAACACTTGAAACAGTGCCTGCTGCAGCGCCAGTGCTAGCTACTTCATTTTTGTTAACAGATTCATAGTGTTCTCAAATATGGATCCGCCACCATTTATGCCTAGATGGACATTTACACTGCTGCCAGCTTTTCCCTGGTACAAGCATCACTTCGATGACATCTCTGTGCATGCTCCCTTGTGTGAGCATCTGGAGGATAAATTCATAGGAGTCGAATGGGTTGTGCCAGTTTTCCCTGCCAGCGACAGAGTATGATTGAGACTGTCTCCCCACACCACTCTAACACCAACCTTATAAAAGATTAGAAGATTTTACTCAGTAATACTTTAAGTATTGTTGTGTATATTGTAATCTAGTAGGCAGTGCTCTTCCTTTCTTTTGCTAAATATCTGCCATAATTGGTTCATAAATGTATTTCATGGTTGCTTACAACGTCTTAGAGTTCTATCTTTTATGATTGGTTTTCACAAGCCGTGGAGCAGTGGTTCAAGGGCTATCATGAGAGCATCTGGCCACAGCTGGCACCAGCGATGTGTGAATCCAGAGGGCTCTGCTAGCAGTCTGTCCTGGCTCAATATATATTGGAGTGGAAATTACCTGTACTCCCTTCAGACAAGAAGAAGTGATCCACAGCCTGTCATGCTTCATATTAAGCTAATGGAGCCCATTCTATTTTCAGATGCACCCTACTGCCTGAACCCTTGTGATATTTGCGGTGGGGGTCATATGCACACAGGGCAGCTTGCCAGGGGTCAGGAAAAGAACAAGGTTCATGTTGTAGAGAGTAGCTTCCTGCCTTCCTGTATTATTATCATTCAAAGGCTCAGTTCCAGCAGTATAGCGCATGAACAACCAAATTAGCCATTTGTCATCTTTCAAACTCCTGAATCGATGACCCTTGCTAAGATGAGAAAACAACTTTTGTAAAATGGAGATATGACGGTCAATAAGGTAGAGGAGGAGTAGTTGTTGAGTTTGTTTGTCTGTTTGGGGTTGTTTGTTGTTGTTCCCCTTCCTCTGGACTAGAAAGAAGAAAATAATGAATAAGAGAAAATTTATAAAAATCCAAACTATTCATGTAATTAGTAGGCCTTCTTCTAAAAAGAAGACTTCATAAGGAGGGCACTTGATGGGATGAGTACTGGTTGTTATACTACATGTTGGCAAATTGAATTTAAATAAAATATTAAACAAAAAAAAAGGAATAGAGAAAGAAAAAAATAATAAAAAGAAGACTTCAGTTATGGTTTTGGGTTCCTGGTCTTCTCCCAGCCCTGGCCTCATTGTTCTCTCCAGGCTTCCTTCTGCCCAACCTAAAAGGGAGCCCATCTGGGCCAGAGACCTTGCTTTTTTCCTCCCTGGGTTTCTAGCTGCCCCCACACAGGGCCCAGAGCACCATAGAGGCTTGGGTCATATGTATTGCTGTGGAGTCTGGGGCTCCCTGTAGCAAGATACACAAGTGGACCGGCTCCGTTTAATGGGTGGGGGAAAGTGGCAACCCTCTGCAAGCTGGAATGTTCCCACCCAAATTTTGCAGAATGAAATTATCACTTTCTAAGAGCTCAGTATCTCACTTCTCTTCCTTAGGCACTGTGAGGATTCAAAGAATGATGAAGTATGAAAAAAAAGTGATAAAGATGCTGCATTTCTGGACACTACAAGGACAGCAAAGGGCTCAAGAGTCTAAGAGATTAGGGAGATTCTCTGGAGCTGGGTGAAGGGCACACGGACACCCCACACACATGCACATGTTCACACACACACACACACACACACACACACACACACACACACTCCAAGCTGGGTTTACTTAATTGCACAAAAAAGTGGGGGGATTAAAAAAGAAACAGGTGAACTTTATTATTCTATACACTTATCACATGGAACCTGCAGCAAAGTTGCAGTGATGATGGGTTACTAAGAGGAAAGATTTCCTTCGTTTGCTGAGACAATATTACATCTGAAGCATTCCCTCAGGCTGTTTGAATTACAGATGCTTGCTGAATAAGAATGAGAGCTCGTGCATGCTTTAATTATAGAGCGCTGGGACCTGGTGGTCCCTTGTGCTCTCTGAAAGACGCTTGCAAACAAGCCAAATCATCTTAGCAGGTGAAGGCCCTGAAACCAGGGTGGCAAGCAGACTTTCTGAAAGACCTTTCTGAATTGGGAATGCGCAAATTTGAAAGACACATCAAATGCTATGCGGTTACTTGTACTTTGAGTAACTCATCTGTGCTGGCCAGGAGATAATGACACAGTCACGACTGTCTGAGTTGTGGGTCATCAGCACGCTCCCCAAAGGACAGAGGGGAACTCTGAGAGTAGACTTCCTTTGTGGCATTTAAAATCTTCTACCAATAAAATAAAATAAAATAAAATCTTCTACCTCCCACCCCCAATCCTATCCTGTTCCTTGGGGGAAATTTTCTTGCTCCCCAAAATACATTTTATTCCTACATGTCAAGGGAGATACTAACATGATTTATATCTTCACATTTTTGTAGAGAAAAAGTGTCCAAGAAAAGCGGAGGCTTTTATCTTTTAAAGATTTTATTTATTTATTCATGAGAGACACAGAAAGAGAGGCAGAGACACAGGCAGAGGGAGAAGCAGGCTCCTCTCAGGGAGGCTGACATGGGACTCGATCTCGGGACCCCAGGATCACGCCCTGAGCCAAAGGCAGACACTTGCAAATAGAACTCCAATAAAAAAAACCATACAAAACAAAAAACAAAAAACAACCACTGAGCCATCCAGGTGTCCAAGCAAAGGCTTTTAATCAATGGCCCACAAACTGCTTACTAGCCTTGAATGATGTGCCACATTTTTGCATATGTGTTATTTTCTGATTCGCAAGGTTCCATAATTCCCACATGCTAAAGAGTCAATGCTTTAAGTGATCTGAGAAGGTCCCCAAGACGTTGGTGGGTGGCCTATTACTATAGGCAGAAGCCTGGGGTGGGGGTGGGGGCTTCAGGGGACAGAGGGTTAGAAGCCAAGCTTAGACATATCTGAAAACATTTGAACAGCCCCCAATCTACATCTGGGCACCCCGAATTCACAAGTGGAAAATAACTGAACAAATAAACCCATTGATTAAACAACAGCACCCCCAGCGTGCAGCATGTGTGGCAAAGAGCGACCGTGGAGCAAGCAATCAGAGTAGATGGCTAGAGATGCCAGCACAGAGGAAAAGTACTGGTTTCCAGCCAGCACAGGCAGTGACTCATCACCAGAAAACCAATTACACCTGCCTGCTACCAACTTCACGGGGACCCAAATATCCAAGGGCTTTGTGCTGCATATTGGAGTTGGGAAAACAAGATACCAGCAATCAGAACTCCTGGTTCAAGTCCTGGTTCTGCTACTAACTAGTCCAGTGACTCTCAGCGTCACTTTACCCCTTAGGGTCTGTATTTGTTCTAATAGAAAAGTTTCAACTACCCAAGATGAAAGAGTCACAGAGACATGCTGTACAACACAGTGGCTAGAGCTTGCAATAGGGCATTGTGCACTTCAAAATTTGTTAAACAGGTGGATCTCCTGTTCTTACCATGAAAAGCAAAGAAGCAAAGGACACCAGGACACTTTGGGAGGCGTTACATATGTCTATTGCTTTGTGGTGATGATATCATGGGTGTTTGCACATGTCCAAACCCATCAAATTGTGTACATTGAATTATGGATAGTTCTTTGTGTATCAATGATTCCTCAATAAAGCTGCTGTTGAAAAGAAGGAGAGGAGGGGCACCTGGGTGACTCAGTGGGTGAGCATCTGCCTTGGGCTCAGATCATGATTCCGGGCCGGGGTCCTGGGATGGAGTCCTGTGTGGAGCTCCCCGCAGGGAGCCTGCTTCTCCCTCTGCCTGTGTCTCTGCCTCTCTCTCTCTCTCTCTGTCTCTCATTAAAAAAATCAATAAGATCTTTTTTTAAAAAATAAGAAGGAGAGGAGTTTTTTTTTTTCAAAAAGGTTTTACGGATGCCCCTTAGTTTTCTAACTCTGACCTCCATTCACTACCACATTTATTTTCATGTCTTTAATAATGATTTATTAACTCCCTGTGATATGCCAGGAATTAGGTGCCCAAACCTAATTTATTACCTAATTATTTACTGTCTCCATGCTTGTTACCCTCTTCCAAACCTCTCCTTTCCAGGCAGAAGGGGTCCCATTTAGGGCTAACCTCTTACATAGAAAAACTTGTCAGAGTTCAGAAGTGCCCACCCAGGGAAACTTTGTAGCATATGGCATTACTGGGGAATCCATTTCTCTGTTTTTAAATCCATATAATGGACCTTTGAGAATGTCTCAGCATAAAGAGGAGTACTCACGGACCCAGAACTTTCTCTGCTGGCCACTAGCTGAAAGGCAAAAAATTTTGGGTCACAGGTGCTAGGAGGTCCTCTGGGAGGGCAGGCTGAGAGAAGAGACAGTCTTTGAAAGTAATGTATCTGGTACTGCAGGGATGGGAAACAGGCCACCTGGGACCCTGTGACAGCGCGAGCCCTGACTACCCCCCCCCCCCGCAACTTTGCAACTCCCCCCAAAAATAGGATCTAGGTAGCAAGGCCTAATGGGCAGAGAGCTGGTGAAAAAGGATGCAGCCTGTGGGGATTGGCGGATGATTCTTGGTGCAGGGGTGTCCTCTAGTGGCCAGAAGAGACCATGACGACACTGTAGAATTGGAGCGGGAAGCAGACAACCTCAAGAACCCCAGGAAATTCTGCGTGTTACTTTTCCTTGATTCTGTCCACATTGTCCCTCCAAAGCATGCATACTGGTGAAAAAGGAAATTCAGGTGACCATGAGGTTAATTGGTGGATTTCTAGGAATTCTGGGCAGAGGTCTGAGTCTGAACCCTGAAGAAGTGGGACCCAACAGCATAGACGTTGCCTATCAGCCAAAGCGATGCCCTGGAAATATTACCACTCCTCAGGGTATAGAGGTGTGCATGTATGAGCACACATGCACTTCACTTTTCTTAGTAATAAACTTCTTTTTCATGTATTTTATTCAAAAATTGACATAATTATTTCTGAAAGTTTGGAAAACATAGAAAAGTAAAGCTCCTGGAAATGCAGGAGAAACAGAATCTGGAGGGTTTTTTGAAAAATTTATTTATTTATTCATGAGACACAGAGGCAGAGAGGCAGAGACATAGGCAGAGGGAGAAGCAGGCTCCATGCAGGGAGCCCGATGCAGGACTCGATCCCAGGACCCCAGGATCATCCTGAGCCAAAGGCAGACGCTCAACTGCTGAGCCACCCAGGCGCCCCCAGAATCTGGAGTTAATCATCCAACATGAACAACTAAAATCTGGACAAATATATATGAAACAACTGATTTTAGACAATTAGACAAGAGGCAGAACATAATCATGATATTAGAGAGAAGGAAATAAATTAGATGCCCAAACATGGAGCAGGGAAGAGGGAACAAAGCAAAGCAAAGAAAGTTTCTGGGGGTGAAGAAGATCTGGAGGTCAGAGATCACAGAGGCTGAGGCAGCTGGAATGTGCGGGACAGAATAGCAGCAATGAGACAACGGCCTGGAGAAAGAGCTCCAGAAGTCGGAGAAGGGTTTCCTACAGTCTTTACTGGGTATCACACCGAGCAAAGAACAACTGGGAAGTTTTAAACAGAACTGTGTTCACAGCTCACACAGGACTGGGAGATATTCAAGTTCTGGCCAAGAAGAGTGGAGAATCTTCTCTGGTCATCTAGATCATTCGGTGGAGACTCCAGAAGAGATCACATCTTGTAATATATCTGACATGTCCCTGGAGTAAAGGCTTCTCCTGAAAATTTTTTTTTATTTCTTTATTTTTTAGAGACAGTGCATGCACACACATGCAAGCAAGGTAGAGGAGAGGAAGCAGACACCACACCCAGCACAGAGCCTGAGGCAGAGCTCAATCTGAGATCCTGAGATCCTGACCTGAGCTGAAATAAAAAGTTGAACACTTGGGCAGTCCGGGTGGCTCAGCAGCTTAGTGCCTGCCTTTGGCCCAGGGCGTGATCCTGGAGTCCCAGGATCGAGTCCCACATCAGGCTCCCTGCACGTAGCCTGCTTCTCCCTCTGCCTGTGTCTCTGCCCCTCTCTCTCTGTCTCTCATAAATAAATAAATAAATAAAATCTTATAAAAAATAAGATAATAAAATCAAAATTTTAAAAATGGACTATTTCTGTGCCACATTGTGGTGGGAACTGGGGACAGGAGGGGCTCACTGAAGTCCTGAGAGAGAATCCGTTAGGTGTAGAGGAGTTAGAAATTAGTTTCGCATCACCCCAAGCCACACAGGCTGATTCTTGACCCTCCACTTTTGAACAAGAGTCAGAATTAGTAAGTGCTTCATGGGATTAAGGGTGTCGTGTCATATGTGGGGTCAGCTCACCAGTCCTTGGGGCCCTGTGGCTACATCTAAGGAACTTTCAAGAACTCCAGTGATGGGTAGCTGGGGCAGGTTGAGGACATTAGCTCTGACCTGAGTGCTAGCTTCTTTTCCTGGTCATGGAGGAGTGATGCCAACCACTCTAGAAGAGTACCCAAACTCCTTCAGCGCACGTGAGTTTTTAGAACAGAGCATGAAATGAGGATCAAGGCTCACAGAAATTGAACATTGCTGGAGCATCTGGATGGCTCAGTGGTTGAGCGTCTGCCTTCGGCTCAGGGCATGACCCCGGGGTCCTGGGATCAAGTCCCCCATCGGGCTCCCCACAGGGAACCTGCTTCTCCCTCTGCTTATGTCTCTGCTTCTGTGTGTGTGTGTGTGTGTGTGTGTGTGTGTGTCTTGTGAATAAATAATTAAAATGAAGAAAGAAAGAAAGAAAGAAAGAAAGAAAGAAAGAAAGAAAGAAAGAAAGAAAGAAAGATTGAACACTGCTGATTGATCCAGTACCATCTAGCTCTGGAACAGCTATCCTTTGAGGATGATGGCTGAACAGAAAGCCACCCAGGCATTCCAGCTCCAGGCTTTCAAATATTAATTTTTGGTTTGTCTGGCTGCTGCAGGCAGGTCAGAAGTTCGGAAACCACAGGTCCAAAAGGCAGGTTAAAGAATAAGTCGCAATGCCATTCAGATATGAAATATATGAAGAGATGGAGAAGGATGGTATGTATTCTAAGCCCTGGAAGACAACTCGGGTATTGTATCGGACCAACAACTTCAGGATTGCTTCTGCAAAATGGTTGTGATGGTTACTTGTGTCAACTTGAGTAGGCCATGTGATGCCCAGAGAACTGGTTAAACATTATTTCTGGGTGTGTCTGTGAGGAAGCTTCCAGAAGAGATTAACATTTGAACTGGTGGACTCGAGAAAGCAGATGTCCCTCCCCAGTGTGGGTGGGCGTCATCCAGTCTGATGACAGTCTGAATAGAACAAGAAGGTGGAGGAAGTTTGGACTTGCTCTCCATCTGCTTGAGCTGAGACATCCATCTTCGGACCTCAGTGCTCCCGGGGATCATGATAGAACCTAACCTATGATGATACCATCAGGATTCGTTAAATTATTGTACAGTAAGTAAAACGCCTGACAGATAGTGGATGAGCAATGAACGGCAGCTTTTATTGCCACTATTATTACATCTCTGTGACATTTTAGAAGAGTTATTGCATAAATAGTGTTTCTTCCACCATACAGACAAATAAAGTATGTCCAGCCCTGGGCACAAGCCAGCGTTATCAGCTGGAGTCCAGCGCAGGGAGAGACAGAAAATACACAGTAACTTAAATGAGGAAGATTTGCCATAAAAAAATTATTGACTATTTCTACAGAATTATCTACTAAGAGGGAATGAAAGAGGACTTTAAAGAATATTCTAGGGCTAAGGGAGAGTACCCAAGGAAGGAACAAATGGGGAAGGGAGCAGGGACAGCCCCGAAACTGGAAGTCAGACCTTGTTGAAGAGGGTGTGGTTCCAGCCCACTACATGGTGGAGCTGGGCACTGGGCTGGAGCGTCCCACTGGGCTGCCAGCAGGCTGAGGCTGGCAAGCAGGAAACCATTGCCTGGATTTCCAATAAATTCTCTGGGAAGCTGCCCAGGAGGAGGTGTTGAATTTGCTGGAAAGCCGGCTAGGGCATCCTCAGAAGTTGCCAGGAAAATGCCCTTTTCAAGTGCTACTGAATGTGCCTGGAAACGAGGGGGGGAGTCCACCAAATCCACGGGGAATCCACCCACCGGGGAGGGCAGTGCCACTGGCGTGAGGGGAGGGAGAGTGGGCCCCAATGGGTGTCCTGCACCCCAGCCCAGTGCCCTGGCAGCAGGAAGAAGCAAAGTACACCGACTCAGGGAAAGAAGCCCTTTCATCCTCTGGCATCACTCCAGTACCCTGCACTGCAAAGGCTTCCGAGCACGCCTGCTGGCAAGGGGGCAGTGTTCCCAGATCACAGACAGGCAAAGGAGGTTGGCTTGGCATCTCGGGAGCTGGCACAGCCAGGGGCCGTCGAACGCGAAGCTGAAATTCCAATTTTGCCACTTACTGTGTGAGTCAGCCACACACATAATCACATCTGCAAAGCCCCTCTTGCCCTGAAAGGTACCATCCTCACAGAGCTTGGGGATTGGGACATGGACATCTCAGGGAGCCATTACTCTGCCAATGGAGTACTTTGTCTTCAATGTCTCCTTATGTCAACCCAAGTTTGGTTGGTTCAGAGGGCATCTGGGCCTAGAATTTGGAGCTTTCTAGATGCCATTGGCCACAAGATTCAACCCCAAATAGTTCTGCTGAGGTAACAAGAGCAGGCACTGGTGGAAGTCTTCATTTTATAGATTAAGCACAAGTCAGTTTAGTAATTTGCTCTGGTTAGTGAGAGGCACATATACACCTCTGCCTCACCCAGCACTGATGGGCAGTTAGGGCCCCATGAGCTGGTGGTGCTGGATGAAATGACTGGCACCATGGCAGTGCAAGCCTAGCCTGGTGACATATCCAGTCTGCTGGCATCAAGTCCCAGCCCCTCTGGTATCGACAGGAGCCACACAGCTCCCCCGCATGCGTGCAGAGTCACCAGATGCTCCTCTCTGTACACTGATCTCCTTTGGTCCTAAAAGGCTAGAGGGTATAGATATATGCTCCCTAGGTCTTCCTGGCATGAGCCCAATACTGTGTTGAATGGTGGCTCCCAAAAGATATGTCCACCAGGAGCTTGTCAACATGACCTCATTTGGAAAAAAGATCTTTACAGATGTTATTAGGTTAAGGGTCTCAAGATGAGATTATCCTGTTTTGGGATGAGCCCTACATCTGATGACAAGTGTTTTTATAAGAGGAAGGGAAAGGAGAAGGCCATGTGAAGATGGAGGCAGAGCTTGGAGCGCTGCATCTATCAGTCATGGAATGCCAGTGGTTGCCAGTCAACCACCAGCAACTAGGAGAGAGGCGGGGAACAGAATCTCCCTCAGTTCCCAGAAGGAACTTCTTAGACCCATCTGGAAGGGCAGGACCACTACATCTTCTACTTTCCAGATGGTACCAGGAATCGAGGGGCAGCCTGGCAGCAGGAGGAGCCAGGTCCAAGTTCCCCAGTGAGCCAGAGCTGGGCTTATAAGGCAACTCACCCGGAGCTGACTGCTGTAGGTGTCTGCGAGTGTGGCCTGCCTATTGCCACAGAAGCAGAGAAGAGGGCAGCACCGACCAGAGCATTTGCCTTCAAGCCCAGCTGGGCACAGCTCTCAGGAGCCAGGTACGCAGTTCTGCTAAGGTGTGTGGCATACGCTGACCACCAGGGGGCACCGCTGCATCAACAGAGTTTGAGGAAGAAGCAGTCCGAGGCTTCCGTCCACCCCAGGATGGAGCTGAAGAGGCCTCAGCGTGTTGTCTCATCACGTCCTACAACCAGGGGAGTGAAATACAGGCTGGTTAGGGAGGCCCAGCAGTGGGGTCGTTGGGGCTTGAGCTGTCCATAAGGGTCCCTTCTATGGGGAGGCAGGGTTCTAGGGCAGCCCTGATGCAAACAGCTTGGCACCAGGTCACAGATGGGAGACAGGCCAGGGTGTTGGCAGAATTAAGGCAAGCGGGAGTAAACTGAGGACTTCCATGCCTGAGGTGAAGTGAAGCTGAATGTGGGAAGGCTTGGCTGAGAGGAAGCTGGGACGTAGCAACCAGGGTTCCTCCTACCTGCCCACGGCACCTGGCCTGGGTGCTGGGAGCAGGCCAAGTTGCCACTGCAGTTCTTTTTTCTCACCCCAGCCAGCCCAAAGGCACATCACCATCTGTACCCTTCCCCCGGATGGTGTTCCAGGAGCTAAGCAATGTTGCCCTCCACCCTGACCAAACTCGCCATAAGGTCCTGGGAACCAGCTCTTCAGAGCCACCCCAGAGGCTATGCAATCCTAGAGATCAGAGGCTATGCAGTCCTAGAGATCAGAGCTCAGGAACCTGTATGTTGAGCTGGCTTCTCACAGAAACTGGGCTTGGCTGAGGCTAGTGACCCTGTCTAGCTCCAGGAGAGAGAGGCCCTTCTCTTCTCCATAGGCAGAGGCAACAACAGTGAGACAAACCCCAAAGCTCAGCTTGTTTCAGAGATCTGGGCAGTTACCCAAGTCATCATTTCAAGGGACAGAAGTAGACTCCAGAGCCCATGAATTGAATAGCCTGAGAACACTGAGGCCACTCAACCACTATGGTAGTAGATGTCTGAGACAATGCAGCAGGGTGAACACCATGTCTGGCCAAGATGCCAATCACCCTCAAGCTGCCCCTGAAGGAACAAAGTGTGAGGGATGACATCATACTATTTTTCAAAAGAGCCAATTGTAAGTCCTAATTGGGAAAGGGAGTACCCAGTATTGTTTCCACCATAGCAGGCCACCTAGTCCCAACCCCCCACACCCCCGAACAACACCATTGACTTTACCCATTGACACACCCCCTTTCTGAGATCACAACACCATCTTGGACGAGCAGATGTCGTTGCCATGATTACATACTCCGTCCCGGGCACTGGGCCTCTATATGTTCCAGCTTCCTTTCTTCCTTCCAACTGAGAAATATTCTGTTTCCAGAGGAAGCCTCCCACTCAGCCTCCAATCCCAACCCTTGAATGTTATCCTCATTCTCGAAAGTCCTCTTCATAGGCCTTCACATTCACGTACAGGCGTCTATCATCTGTTACCCTCTAGTCCCTAACCAGACCAAAGACAGTACAGTTAGATAGACCTGGATTAAATATCCAGTACCACCAGAAGCATGGGTCTACACTCGACAGAAAATAGTTCCTCTCAAACTAACCAGTCAATATATCATGTGTCCAGCCCTGATTAGCTGTGTGATACTGAGCAAAATACTTCTGCACTTCGGTTTCCCCTTCAATAAAACAGGGGTGATAACAGTACATATCTCACAGGGTCATTGCAAGGAGTTTGTGTGTGTGTGTCTGTGTGTGTGCACGTGTGCTCACATGCATGTGTTCACACAATGCAGTCCCGGAACACTGCTGCCACTGCCACCACCACCACCACCACCACCACCACATCTCCTAGGTGACACAACTGGCCTGCCCATCTATCTTACCACTCAAATTGGTCTGAAATAGCTCATTACCTCCTTCAGCCATGACACAGTGTTCCACACCAACAATGGCTTTCCTGAAGCCTGAGTGCCCCCTCCCTAGTGGCCAACCAATACTTGGAAAGACTGTGGTATCCTCCCCAAGGAGGACCCCCAGGATCCTCTTTCACATCTCAAACCAAAGCAGAGCATGCACCCATTGGCCCCAGGGACCTGAGGCATTGGGGGTCTCAGGAGCAAGAAGCCATGGTTCTGTTCTCCACCCCCAAGCACCGGTGCACACCCATCCTACTACAGCTGTCCTGTCAGCTCTGCCCTCCACTCCACACCCTGAACAAACTGAATGGAGTGTTTTCATTAATGTATAATTTACTTTGATGAGGTCTCTATAACAGAGAAATGTATTTCTCACAGTTCTAGAAGCTGAGAATTCTCAGATCAGGGTACCAGTAGATTTGGTGTCTGGCAAGAGAAAAATACTTCTGCTTCCTGATCCATAGGCAGTTGCCATTCTGCTGCGTCCTCACATGGTGGAAATGGTAAGGGAGCCCTCTGTGGCCTCCTTTATAAGGGCACTAATCCCATTCTTGGGAGCTCCACCCTTATGACCTTATCACTTCCTAAAGGCCCCACCTCCTAATACCATTACCTTGGGGGTTAGCTTCAACATATGAATTTGGGGGAACACAAACATTTAATCTATAGTAATGTATATTAGCTACCATAAAAAATAAACCTCAATATTTCTTAATATTGTCTTAATATTAATAAAGTGTCTTAATACATTTTAATAGTACAACATGGTTTCTTTAGGTTTTTTGAGGGCCTTCCACACAGTTATTTGGGAACCCAAGGTCATTTGATTTTGTGCTTCCTTCTGAGCTATAAAATGGAGCAAATAATGATATGCTTCTCCAGGGTTATTGTGAGAATTAAATGAATTAAATGCATGTAAAGAACTGACTCCCATGCTGGACAGATCCTAAACACTAAATAATAGCAATCATCATGATCGCCATCATCATCACTACTAATATTAATACTACTACTATTGACACAAAGCTTCTGGTTCCTCTTCCTTCCCTAGAACTCATGGTCCACTCTCTCACTAATTATCCTTATGCTCTTGATCCCTTGGCTCCCACTACATTCACCCTACAATCACACAGACTGAAAGCTAAGAACACAGCCAGGGTTGTCCTGGCCACCTGGATCACAGCCATCTTTCTCCTTGGACCTAGGACAGTTTTTCCAATGTTCCATGTCAATTTTTCTGAACTTTCACTGTCTGTGTAAGATCTCACTCCATTTCCCTCTTCCTCACTCAGAGCAGATAAGGAAATTTCCTAAGTTGCTCTGAAAAAAAGAGACTTGAATGGGATAAGTCCTATGAGCCTTGCTCTTCATCCCTTCAGGCTCACTCAGTGAGAGGTCCTCCCCCTCTCTGTCCCAGACTAGCCTTCCCCTGTGCTCCAGATCCTCTGGCCTCCACTTTCTCACTTTCTTCCATGTCTTCTCACCCTCTACCTCTTCTCTGTGAGGCAGTGTCATAGGTAGGCTAGGAGCACAGTCTCTAGTGTTGTCTCCTTGGGTTCAGAGCCAGTTCTACCACGTACTAGCTGAGAAATCTAGAAAGGTCTAAGCCTCCATTTCCTCAGCTGTAAACTTGGGTTAATTGTAGCATCTACCTCACAAGATTCTGCTGAGGCTCAAATGAGGTAATGCACGAATGGTCTTTTGAGTAAAGTCTGCCACATAATTAGTTATGGTCACTTGCCTCTTCACATTAGCAAAGACAACTTTATTGCTCATATCCTTACCAAAAGATCCTTCTCCTGACTCCACATGCCCCTCCAGCAATCACTCCTTGGTTCTGCTCCCCTTTACAGCATAACTCCTCCAAAGAGTAGCCTATGCTCCTTGTCTCCACTTCTGCTCCTCCCTTTCTCCCCCCAGATCTCGCCAATCAGGATGATAAACCCATTGCTCCACCAAAATCACTCTTGTCCATCAATGATCTCCACCTTGCCAAATCCAATGGATACATCTCCAGTCCTCATCTTCCTCACTCTCAGCAGCATCTGGCAGAGCTGAGGATTCTCTTCTTCTCAAAACACTCTCTACCCTTAGCTTACCTGGCTCCCTCATGTTCTTGATTTGCCTCCTACTTTTCTGACTATTCCTTTTTTCTCTCCTTTGTAGGCTTCCCTCTCCGCATCGGAACATATTAATGCTTCTTAGGTTCCAGCCCTCTCCTTTTATTTGATATTTTCTCTTTTGGTGATTTCATTAACAAATAGGTTCAAAACAGGAGCAAAGCTCAAGAAGTAGTGCCTGGCGTTCAGTCCAAGAAGAATGGTAAGGTTGTAAGTGGGCCTATTGTGGGGTTACACAGCCAGAAGGTGGGTGGATTGTGAACAAGTTGGGGAATAGAGTCATCTGAGGGTTGAAGTGCTGTAGGTTAAGGGTAAAATCCAGAACAATGTGGAGGTTTAAATAGCCTGTTACCTGCTTTGTGCTAGCTGCACAGTAGACCAACTGGCTTCCATGACCTAGGCAGTACTGGATACTTCCTCTTGAACCAGGACCTTCTACCTAAGAAGCCTTGCTCTTCTCCTCTGCTCATGGGGACTGGTCATAAGGCCATGGTATAAAGGCCAGGTCTAAGCAAATTGGGCTTATAATGAGCAACATAATAGTAGAAAACCGAATCCATGAGAAGAATGGAATAAGTCATTGAAAACAGAATCAATGCAGAAGAATAGAATAAGCTGGAGGGAGAGGGAAATTCTCTCATTTGAAATAAGCTCGGAAAGTCATTGTTGAGTCTTCAGCAAGGCCAGTAGAAGCAGCTGTGCAGAGTGGTGAGACCAGCTTGTCCAGTTTCCAACTTGAATGTCTCATGTGGTATGCAGGGCCTGGGACTGGGGGCCCTGGGATGATGATTGGCACCCCAGAAGATGTCTTGGGTGATGTGGTGTTCTCCAGAGGCACGGTGAGGTTGTAGGTATTGTGACTGCTGTCAGTAAAAGCAGCCTTCCTGTAACCGGGTGACTGTGAACAACAGCAGGGTGTTTGCCTACATTTGGTGGTTGGGAAACATGGGGCGAAATCGTTTTGATTTTGGCATTTTGTTTCTAGGAAAGGACAGGATAGTAACCATAACTGAGCCAGGCAATCTCCCACCAACATATGAGTGTGCCTCTACTTTAGACACTCAAAGCTTGGCATTGTCAACCTTTTTTATTTTAGTTATTCTGGTGGGTATGTGGAGGTATCATACTGATGTTTTAATTAGCATTTTTCTGATGATCAGTCAAGATGAGCCCATTTCATATGTTCCTTGGCCATTTCAATATCTTCTTTGTGAACTGTCTCTCTAAATATTCTACTCAGTTTTCTGCTGGGTTATCTTTTTCTTTTTATTTATAGACCTTCATTATATTTCTCTTGACGTGATTCCTTTGTCATGTCTTTATATTGCAAATATCTCTCACTCTGGGGCATGCATTTCCACTTGCACTTTCTGTTTATTTGTCTTTTTTTTAAAGATTTTATTTATTTATTCATAGAGACACACACACACACACAGAGAGAGAGGCAGAGGGAGAAGCAGGCTCCATGCAGGGAGCCCGACGTGGGACTCGATCCAGGTCTTCAGGATCACGCCCTGGGCTGCAGGCGGCGCTAAACCGCTGTGCCACCGGGGCTGCCCTATTTGTCTTTTAATCAACAAAAATTCTTAGTTTTAATGCAGTCCATTTTATCGATTTTCCCATTGTAGTTAGTGCCTTTTGTGTTCTAGTTAAGAAATCTTTACCTACTCCAAAGTCATGAAGATGTTCTTTTATTTCATTTTCTATAAGATGTATTGGTTTACCTTTCACATTTGGATATTAATACATCTAGAATTAATTTTTCCATATACTGTGAGGTGGGCTCCAAAAACGTTTTTTCCCACACGGATATCCAGATGGCTAGTATCTTTTACCAAAAAGGCCATCCTTTCTCCACTGAACTGCAGTATCATCTTTGACATTAATCAATTGACAAAGTTGGGTCAGTTTCTGGACTCTATTCTGTCCCATTGCTCAGTTGTTTTTCCTATCCTTGTGCCAATAACACACTGACATAATTACCGTGGCTTTACAAATCTTGATTTATAGTGGTATGAGTGCCCTTGGCTTTGTTCTTCTTCAGGATTATCTTAGCTATTCTCAGTCCTTTGCATTTCCATATAAATTTCACAATTGAATTGTCAATTCACACACACACACACACACACACACACACACACATCCTCCTGTGATTTTTTTTTTATTGGAATCACATTGGGTCTGTAGATCAATTTGGGGAGAATTAACATCTTAATAATATTGATCCTTCCAATCCATGAACATGATATATATCTCCATTTCTCCAGATCTTCTGTAATTTATCAGCAGTGTTCTGTAGTATTCAGTGTAGAGATCTTGCACGTTTTTTGTTATATTAATCCTGTGTAATTGATTTTTGTTGTTGCTATTGTAAATGACATCATTAAATTTTTTTCTATGTGTTTGTTGCTGGTATATATAAATGACTTTGCTCATTAATTATAATTGTTTACTGGTAAATTTAAATTTTTTAAAATGTATGCTCCATATTTTAAGTCCAAATGTTACCAAAGACACTGCATTGGTCCAGGAGACTCTGCTACCTACCATATTCCAGTATGCTCTTTGCAGACGATAGCATTAATGAGAAGTCCTCCTCATAGAATCTGAGGCTCATGGGACCTGCCCCTGGGCTTCTCATGGCAGGACCCTGAGATTTTAAGCAAAGAAATTTATAAATAAATAAATAAATAAATAAATAAATAAATAAATAAATAAATCAAACTTCTACTGAGTGTGTATTACTTGTCAAGTACTGCTCTAAGAGAAGGACTGCTCTTAATCTTTTGCATGTATTAGCTCATTTAATTTCCTTAACAGTTGTATGAGGTAGGTACTATCATAATCTCATTGAACAGATAGGGAAGCTGAGGCACAGAGAAAGCCTTATCTCAAGGTTGGACAGAATATTGGTGGTTAAGCATTTCACCATTGCACTATTTGACCACTCCTAGTCTTTAGAATTAAAGTCTTCAGCCTGGCTCTCCCATATGGAGGCCCTTCCTTTTTTTAAAAAATATTTTATTTATTTATTCATGAGAGAGACAGAGAGAGAGAGAGAGAGAGAGAGAGAGAGGCAGAGGGAGAAACAGGCTCCCTGCAGGGAGCCCGACATGGGATTCAATCCTGGGTCTCCAGGATCAGGCCCTGGCCTGAAGGCAGCGCTAAACCGCTGAGCCACTGGGCTGCCCCCTGGAGGCCCTTCCTACCTCCTCATCCTGAGCCCTGGGCTCCTCCAAGTCATTGTTCCATCTGAAGTTGACCAGTGCCCTTCATCTCAGGCTATATCTAAGGGTTAAGGATGGGGGAAATCTGGGAAAGCTTCATGGCAGAGGCAAGCTGAGCTTTAAAAGTCATTCATATGTGGAATTTAGGAAACAAAACAAATGAGTACGGGTGGGAGAAAGAGAGAGAGAGAGAGAGAGGCAAATCAAGAAACAGATTCTTAAAAAAAAAAAAAAAAAGAAAGAAACAGATTCTTGACTATAGAGAACAAATTGATGGTTACCAGTACCAAAGGGGATGTGGGGGGGATGGGTGAAATAAGTGATAGGGATTAAAGAGTGCATAAGTTGTGATGACCACAAGGTGATGTATGGAAGTGTTTAATCACTAAATTCTACACCTGAAACTAATATTATACGGTATGTTAACTAACTGGAATTTGAATAAAAACTCATTTAAAAAGCAGGAAAAATGTCAAGTAGGTTTGAGCATACCAAGATGAAGTGGAGGACAGTCTCAAAGACATGCAGCAGAAACAGAGTGGTACAGAGTATGGTATCTCAATCTAGGACTGGTCTTGGTTGGAAACAGAGTATTCATATCAATTACTGTTATTACCAATATTATTTTTGCTGTTAGTGCTTTCATCAAAGCAATCACATTTATTGACATCAATACTAGAGTCATTTGGGATCCCTGGATGGTGCAGCGGTTTGGCACCTGCCTTTAGCCCAGGGCGCGATCCTGGAGACCCGGGATCGAATCCCACGTCAGGCTCCCTGGTGCATGGAGCCTGCTTCTCCCTCTGCCTGTGTCTCTGCCTCGCTCTCTCTCTCTCTGTGTGACTATCATAAATAAATAAAAATAAAAAAAATACTAGAGTCATTTGAAAATGCCCCATTTTTGTATTGTTCAGCCACTGTGAAGGTCACATTTCTTCCATAGTATTATTACAACCTTCAATTACTAGTGGGGATATTGGAATTACTAATGGAACTATTTGAGGGTGTTTGTATCGCAGAGCTATGGAAATATAATTTGCGATATCTTCCCTCCATCCATTGTAATTGGATCTAGCCTCACAATGTCCCATAAATTAGCAATATCACAACAGAATATCCATAAGCATATGAATGTGCTCTCAAAAAATTAAGTTTTTACTTTCTTTTATTGGGACCAAGGACCTTCAATAGATTGATTTGGGATAGGGCTGTGGTGTTCACTGGATAGGAAAGATTGGAACTACTGCCTTGAAGAATAGTCAGATGACACCAAAAACATATGCAACAAAAGAGAAAAGAAGTAAGTTGGGTTTCATCAAAATTAAAAGTTTTTGTGCATCAAAGAACATGATCAATAAAGTGAAGACAACCCAGAGAATGGGAGAAAATATTTGCAAATCAGATATCTGATAAGGGTCTACTATTTAAAATATATAAAGAACTCTTACACCTCAATCATTAAAAAAAAACCCACATAACCTAATTAAGAATTGGGCAGAAGATCTGCAGAGACATTTCTCCAAAAAAGATATACAGATGGCCCAGAAGCACATGAAAACACACTCACCATCATTAGTCATTGGGGAAATGCTGATTAAAGGCACAATGAGATTCTACTTCATACCCAGTATAATGACTATAATTTAAAAAATGGAAAATAACAAGCCCTGGTAAGGATGTGAAAAACTGGAACTCTTGTACATTGCTGATAGGAATGAAAAATGGTGCAGGCACTGTGGAAAAGAGTTTGGAAATTCCTTTAAAAGTTAAACATGGAGTGTTATCAAGTAACCTAGCAATTCGATTCCAAGATATATGTCCACCAGAAAGTACGTATATTTGCGCAAAAACATGTACATAAATATCCATAGGATAATTATTTATGATATACCCAAGAGGAAACAATCCAGATGTCCCTAAATGTACAGATGGATAAACAAAAGTGGTATATCTATACGATGGAATATTATTCAGCCATAAAAAGGAACGAAGTCCTAATACATGCTACAGCATGGGTAAACCTTGAAAACACTCTGCCAGGTGAAAGAAGTCAGACACAAAAGCCACATATTGTATGATTCCATTTCTATGACATGTTCAGAATAAGCAAATCCATAGAGAGGGAAAGCAGAGTAGTGGTTACTAATGGCATGGGGGAGGGAAGAATGGGGGTGACTGCTAAAGAGCACAAGGCATATTTGGGGGGTGATGATGTGTTTTAAAATTGATTGTGGTGACTGTTGCACAACTGTGAATATACTTTTAAAAAATTGATAGTACACTTGAAAATGAATTTTCTGGTATGTGACTTATATCTCAATAATACTGTTGTTAAAAAATGCAGCCAGAGCTTTGCAACTGGGTGACCTTTCAAATTTCTGAACCCAGTTGTGATAACATTTTCAGATTGGTTTCTATGGAATATTATCACCATATTATCGTCAACCTCATTTTGAGCCTGCTCTTTCTCCTAGCTTTCAGGAACTAGGCCTGTGACTCAGGTGCCTTTACCATCATCATTTGCCAAGTGCCCATAACCCTGCTCTCACCTGTGAAGAGTCCCATTCTGCCCTGACCCCCTCATGATATTTGGAAATTTTCTGCTTTCTGCTTGTCTGCTCCCCACTTTGGTCACTGCAACCAATGGCAAAGAAAAGCCCAGAGTTACTAGTTATAGGAATATCTCTAGATATGTGTTCTCAGAGTCTGTTGGTTTGGGAGTTTCTCATTCTTCAATTTATTACCCTCTTATCAGCAGCTCTAGCTACAAGGGCCTTCATTACATCCTAATTGCCAGTGCCAATTGCCCTTATTTTTTATATTAAAAATCCATTTGTAAACGCATTTCAGCAGCTCCCCCATTTCAGCATCATTGCTAATTTAATCTCCCTCCCCTTCTATTAGCGCCGCAGGGGGCCGACCAGAGCAGGAGGCGCCCGGGCTAATCAGATCAATAGTTTGTCTGAACATTATGCTCAGCAGGAACTCGGTGGGATGTAGTGGGTCAGACTGAGGGCAGATTAAATCTTCACCAGCTAGCTCTCAGGATCAAGCAGGGGAGGGACCTGGAATCAGTGACAATGAAAAAAAGGCTGCTGGTGAACTGTCTGGGTGACTGTTAGGCAGGGTAGCTATAAGTGAGGGCTCTACCAAGGTGTGATTTGATGAAAAGGAGAATTTCCTGGCTAATGAAACTCTACTTATCATTTGGCCCATTCTCTCACCACTTCTCAGAGGCTCTTAATGCAGTGGCCTGTAGTTAAAAAAAGCGTTGACCAGCAAGTCAGGAAACTGGGGACTTGTCCCAACTCTGATACTAAGTGAGTGTCCCAATAACCTCCTTAAAATCTCTCAGGGTATCACATTCTGCAACTGGGGGTAATAATCCCTATCCTCCTGATCCTTCAGAATTTTGAGAAGGGGCAAATGAAATTTTTAAAAAACCCTTTAGTGAGCATGGATTGTTAAGCACTGCCCTAAGAGATACTGTTCTTTGCAGTATCAACTATATTAATTCATTGAATTTCCCCAATAGCTTTATGAGGCAATACTGTTATAATTTATTTGAACAGATAAACTGAGGCAGAAAGGGCAAAAAAAATTCCCCAAGTTCACACAACTTGTTAGTTGCTAGGCATTCACCATTGCACTATTCAGCCACTCCTAGTCTATAAAATCACATTCTTCAGCCTGGCTCTCTCAACTGGAAGTTCTCTCAACCTCCTCATCCTGAGGCTTGGATCTCATCTAAGAGTTAGAGATGGGTAAGCATTCTTATCATTCCACAGTGCTCTTCTCAGGCAATTGCTCTGCCATCTGCATGTGAAATCTCTTACACTTTAGTTATTTTCTCCACCCATTGACTATAACACCCTTCATCCCTCCTGGTTACTGTCATTTAATGACATTCTACTCATGGTGCTTCAGTCACTGGAGACTCAGCCTACAGGATCATAGTCTTCCTCCTTCCCCAAAGCCACACCATCATCTGGGGTGGCTTCAATGCCCAGGACAACAAACCAACCATAATTGCACCAGTCACAGTTCAGTCAGGGCAATAGAGTCACTTTGGGCATTATGGGGAATGAGACCTCAACAGAATGGTGGGAGGAGCTGGGAAGCAAAGGTCCAGAAGGGAGAGTTATAGGATCAGAGCAAGGGTTACTGATGAGTTCCCCTGAAACACTGATGTGGTGGAAAAGTCAAAGCTTACAGGAAACCCAAGAAGCTATATACATTTAGCTGCTTAAATCAGCAAAGAAGAAGAGTTTGTGGTGAAGTCTATAAAAAGTTGCTGCCTTTGTGTGGCTAATGCCTGTTAGGTCCACAACCAAGTGACTTTGAAGGAGTAATGGGCTTTTCACACATCAGCCTTCTCATCACCAGTGACCCTCCCTTCCAGCCCTCTTCAGCCATTCCTTCCATAGTCAAAACCCAAATGTACCCATTTTCTGAAATTCCCCATGTAGTCATCACATGACCTGACCACAGCCCCCCTAATTCAACTATCTCACCTTTAAGTTGTTCTCATTGAAGTCACCAACCACCTCCTTATCATTCATTCATTCAACAAACATTTAGCAAGCCAAAGGATAAAGGCAAATCAAAAATTACTAATAAGGGGCGCCTGGGTGGCTTTGTTGGTTGGACATCTAACTTCAGCTCCGGTCATGATATCAGGGTCCTGGGATTGAGTCCTACATTCATATCCCTGTACCCTTCCCCATGTTTATGTGCACTTGCTCTCTCTCTCAAAAAAACTAAATCCAAAAAATAAACTAGTAATAGATATGCAAAAAATTAAGAGAAAGGAGTCCACGTATGTCACTAAAGAAAGGCAACTAACCATGAAAGAAGAGAGCAGAGAAGAAAGGAACAGAGAAGAACTAAAAATCAACCATAAAACTAATAACAAAATGGCAATAAATACATATCTATCAATAATTACTTAGAATGTAAGTGGACTAAATGTTCCAATCAAAAGACATACATAGGATGATGGAATGGACAAAGAAAGCAAGACCCATCCATAGGCTGCCTACAAGAGACTCATTTCAGATCTAAAAACACATGCAGATTGAAAGTGAAGAGAAGGATAAGCATTTATCATGCAAATGGATATGAAAAGAAAGCCAGGGTAGCAATACTTCTATCAGTCAAAATTGGCTCTAAAACAAAGACTGTAACAAAAGACAAAGAATGACACTATATAATCATAAAGGGAACAATCCAGGAAGAAGATATAACAACTGTAAACATTTATACACCCAACATGGGAACACCCAAATACATAAAGCAGCTATCAACAGACATAAAGGAAGTAATCAATAGTAATACAATAATAGTAGGGGACTTTACCACCCCACTTACATCAATGGAGAGATAACCCAAACAGAAAATCAACAAGGAAACAGTGGTTTTGAATGACACATTGGACCAAACGAATCTGATATATCCAGAACATTCCATCCTAGAACAGCAGAATACACATTCTTTTCAAGTGCACATGGAATATTCTCCAGAATAGGTCACATATTAGGCCACAAAACTAACTAATTTAAAAAATTAAAGTCCCACCATGCATCTTTTCTGACCACAATGCTATGAAACTAGAAATCAACCACAAGAAAAAATCTGGAAAGAGCACAAATATATGGAAGTTAAACATCATGCTATTGAAAAATGAATGGGTCAACCAAGAAATCAAAGAGGAAATTTTAAAATACATGGAAACAAATGAAAATGAAAACACAATGGCCCAAAATATTTATATTGGATGTGGCAAAAGCTGTTTTAAGAGAGAATTTTATAGCAATACATGCCTACCTCAAGAAGCAAGAAAAATCTTGAATGAACAACCTAACCTTACATGTAAAGGAGTTAGAAAAAGAACAAGCAAAACCCAGAACTAGTAGAAGGAAGGAAATAATGATTAGAGCAGAAATAAATAGAAACGAAAAAACAACAATAACAACAACAATAGAACAGATGAATGAAACCAGGAGCTGGTTCTTTGAAAAGATAAACAAAATTGATAAACAGTCAGATGCACGAAAAAGAGAGAGAGAGGACTCAAACAAAATCAGAAATGAAAGAAGAAATAACAACCGACACCAGAGAAATACAAAGGGTTGTAAGAGAATATTATGAAAAATTGTATGCCAACAAATTGGACAACCTAGAAGAAATGGATAAATTCCTGGAAACATAAATCCTACCAAAACTGAATCAGGAATAAATAGAAAATTTGAATGCACTGATTACCAACAATGGAATGGAATCAGTAATAGGAAAAAAAAAAAAAAAAAAAAAACCTCTCCAAAACAAAAGTCCAAAGTCCAGGATCAGATGGTTTCACCAGTGAATTTCACCAAACATTTAAAGAAGAGTTAATACCTATCTTCTCAAACTATTCCAAAAAATAGAAGATGAAGGAAATCTTCTAAATCCATTCTATGAGGCTAGCATTAACCTGATGCCAAAATCAGATAAAGATACCACAAAAAAGAGAACTACAGGCCAATATCTCTGATGTGCATAGATGCAAAAATCCTCAACAAAATATTGGCAAACCAAATCCAATGATACATTTCAAAAATCACTCACCACAATCAAGTGGGATTTATTCCTCGGGTGCAAGAGTGGTTCAATATTCACAAGCCAATCAATATCATATCAACAGGAGAAAAAATAAAAACCATATCATCGTTTATTTCAATAGATGCAGAAAAAGCATTTGATTAAGTGCAATATCCATTCATGATAAAAACCATCAACAGAAAAGGTTTAGAGGGAACATACCTTAACATAATAAAGGCCATATATGAAAAACCCATGGCTAACATCATACTCAATGAGGAAAAACTGAGAGCTTGTTCCTCTAAGGTCAGGACCAAGACAAGAATGTCTACTCTCACCACTGTTATTCAACATAGTACTGAAAGCCCTAGCCACAGCAATCAGGCAACAAAAAGGAATAAAAGGCATCCAAATTGGTAAGGAAGTAGTAAAACATCCACTATGTGCAGATGACATGATACAATATATAGAAAACCCTAAAGACTCTACGAAAGAAAAGACTAGAACTGATAAGTGAATTCAGGAAGTTCGCAAGATACAAAATCAATATACAGAATCTCTTTGAATTTCTAAACAGTAATAATGAAGTAGCAGAAAGAGAAATTAAGAAAACCATGCCATTTACAATTGCACCAAAAATAATAAAATACCTAGAAATAAAGTTAACCAAAAGGTGAAAGACTTATACTCTGAAAAGTATAAAACATTGATGAAATTGAAGACAACACAAACAAATGGAAAAATATCCCATGCTCATAGATTGAAAGAATAAATATTGTTAAAACATCCATACTACCCAAGCAATCTACAGATTTAATACAATCTCTATCAAAATACCAACAATATTTTCCACAGAACTAGAATAATTCTAAAATGTGTATGGAACCAAAAAAGACCCCAAGTAGCCAAACAAGCTTGAAAAAGAAAAGCAGGAAGAATCACAATTACAGGCTTTAAGTGATTTTACAAAGTTGCAGTAATCAAAAACAGTATGGTACTGGCACAAAAATAGGCACACAGATCAAAAGAACAGAATAGAGCCCAGAAATGAATCCACAATCTTATAGTCAGTTAATCTTTGGCAAAGCAGGAAAGGATATCCAATAGGAAAAAGACAATCTATTCAACAAATGGTGTTGGGAAACCTATAAAGCTACACACAAAGAATGGAACTGGACCACTTCCTTACACCATACACAATAATAAACTCAAAATGGATTAAGGACCTAAATGTGAGACCTGAAACCGTAAAAGTCATAGAACAGAGCCCAGGAAGTAATTCGTGACATTGGCCATAGCAACATTTTTCTAGATATGTCTTCTGAGGCAAGGGAAATAAATGCAAAAAAAAATATAGTATTGGGACTTCATCAAAATAAAAAGCCACACAGCAAAGGAATCAATTAACAAAACTAAAAGACAGCCTACTGAATGGGAGAAGATATTTGCAAATGACATATCCAATAAAAAGTTAGCATCCAAATTATATAAAGAACCTGTACAACTCAAACCCCCCAAAAATTCAATTAAAAAATAGGCAGAAGACATGAAAATACATTTCCCCCAAAGAAGACATACAGGTGGTCAACAGACACATGAAAAGATGCTCGACATCACTCATCATCAGGGAAGTGAAAACCATAATGAATTATTACCTCGCACCCCTTGGAATGGCTAAAATCAAAAACATAAGAAACAATAAGTATTGGTGAGGATGTGGAGAAAAAGAAACCGTCGTGCACTGTTGTGGGAATGCAAACTGGTGCAGTCACTGTGGAAAACAGTATGGAGGTTCCTCAAAAAGCTAAAAATAGAATTACCCTATTACTCAATAATTCCACTACTGGGTATTTACCCAAAGAACACGAGAACACTAACTTAAAAAGATAAATGCACTCTTATGTTTATTTTTTTTATTTTTTTACTCTTATTTTTTGTAGCATTATTTACCATAGCCAAATTATGGAAGCTGCCCAAGTGTGCGTTGATAGATGAATGCTGTATATCTATAACGGAATATTACTCAGTCACCAAAAAGAATGAAATCTTGCCATTTACAACATGGATGGAGCTAGACAGTATGATGCTAAGTGAAGTAAGCCAGTCAGAGAAAGACAAGTACCATGTGATTTCACTCATATGTGGAATTTAAGAAACAAAACAATTTAACAAAGAAAAAAGGAGACAAAGCAAAAACAGACCGTTAACTCTAGAGAACAAACTGATGGTTGCCCGAGGGGAGGTGGGTGGGGGCAGAGGTGAAATGGGTGACAGGGATGCAGGAGGGCACATACCACTGAGTAGCGCCTAGAATTGTTGGATCACTATATTGTACCCCTGAAACTCATATACCACTGGATGCTAACTATGCTGGAATCAAGATCTAAAAAAAACATTTATTGAGCCCCACTCTGTGTCAGGCTCTGTGTTAGATGCTGAGATGCAGCGGTGAACAAAAACAGATTAGAACCGGCTCTCACATGCTTCTGGTCTGGGAGGAGGTAAGAATTGATTCCATAATCCCACAAATAAATGAAGAATGGCAACAGAGAAGAGCATTCGGAATGAGAGATAAATATGTGGTGTGTGATGAAAGAGCAGGGTTGTAGAATTGTTCTGAAAGAGGGTGGGGAGGGAAGTCTTCCCTTAGGAAGTGATGATTGAGCTGCGATGCTGTGCTAGAAGTTAACTAGACAAAGATGAGAGAGAAAGGATTTTCATGAAAGGGAACCATCTCTGCAAAGACCCTGCAGCAAGAGAAAACAGGAGTCACTGGGATCCCACTTCTCAACTCCCTCCAATCTGACTTCCTTCTGTATTGTGTCAACAAAACAATTCCTGTTAAGGTTACCAGGGTCCTCCTTGTCGGGAAATCCCTTGGCCATTTTTGATCCTTATCTCATTTGACTCACACACCCTCCTCATGGAACTCCTCCTCCCTGACTTCCAGTACACAGTACTCTCATGGGTTTCTTTCCACTGCTCCCACTGCTCTTTTGTGGGTTCTTTTGCTTTTTCTCAATCTATAAACAAGGCTTTCCTCGTGTTTCAGTCCTAGACCCTCTCCTCTTCCCAACCTTCACCCCAAGCCTTCCTAATCACAGCCACACCCATGGCTTCCAAGATCCATGTGTACAAATGGCTTCTAAGCCCATGTCCCCAGATGGCTTCTAAGCTTATGTCCCCGGCCCAGACCTCTCCCATGAGCTCCAAGTCTGTAAACACACTGATGAAGGCATCTCCTCCTAAGGACATCTTTAAAGGCCCTTTGCACTCAACGTGCTCAAAAGCAAACTCATGCTCTTCCCTTCTTCCAATGGAGAATTATTCTACTCAAAATGTCAGTAGCACTTCTTAAAGGAACTATACCCCCAGAGAGGGTGAATGGCTAGTTAGCATCCTCAAGATAGATGCAGTAGCAGGACCTAGAGCGTAGGGAAGGTGAAGGAGGTTGTACTGAAGGTACAATTGAAATTGAATTGAAATGATGCACGGCGGGGCCAAGATCCATTGGGAAGACAGTGGGCCAGAAGAGGCTGATGAACTAGTGACAGGCAGAGAGGGAACAGCATGGACAAAGAGAGTGTGTATGGCCCACGAGAAGACTTGAGCAACTGGAGTGTGTGCGGGAGCCTCAGAAGAGAGGCAAGGGCCAGGACTTGGCTCATGTGTGATCTTGTAGGTCATGATCAGGAGTTTGTACTATGTCCTGATGGCTATGGACCTCATAGAAGGTGGGGGAGATCATGAAGTCAGACTTGGACATGGTGAGTGGGTTTTGGTTATGGGATGGCTGTGTGGATATGGCCACCTTGCAGCAGAGTAGATGATTCTGGAGTTCAGGAGAAAGGTCAGAGTTGGAGGGAGAGCCATTGGTAATTCAAGTCCTCAGTATGGATGAGTTTGGCGAGGAGAGTGTATGGGCCTAGAAAAGGTCAGGAGCCCAGAAAGGATCCCTGAGGGACAGACTAAGAATTTTGCACAGAAGACTTGGAGTAGGCAGAAAGGTCATAGGAAAGTGGGAAGAGGGTGGTATTTCTGGAAGCCTGTGGAAGCCAGCCTCTCAGCGATCGAAGAGGAGGGACAGGTCAGAGCTGCAAAGAGGTCCCAGAACATGAGAGCCCCCTTGAGTGTAAATAACAGCCTCAGCACCCAGCAGCGTTCCTGGCACAGAAGAGGCATTCAAGGTTTGTTGAAGGAGAGAATTCATGCGTTTAGTGTCTCCTTGTTAATAAACAGCACAGGTAGTAGTCCTTCACATATTTGTTGGCCACAGGGCACCCCTAGGGTGTACTGGATCCTTGTCCATACAAACAATTCGAGTCACAAAAATCAGCATGTCAGTACCAGTCTGGCAGCCCACACTTACTTCCTCCTGAGAAAGAACCACCTTGCTGCCCAGTGGGAGTGATTTGTTTTCCAGAGGGATCCCACTTCCTCCCCCCTGTAACCAAGGCCTGGCCTTGGGACCCTGCAATTAGCCCCATGGGCAGGAATCCCTGAGCATCCCAGGAGGTCTGGTCCATCCCATGGGTGGGGGCAGACAATCCAAGGGGCTGTAGAGAAGCCAAATGGGCACCCACGCAGGTCCCCGGGTCGCAGTCTGGGCTTGGAGGTTCCCACAAACTGCGGGGGAACTTCCTTTTCCAGGAAGGCACTGCAAAGCGGGGGACCCCTGACACTAGGCCCAAGGCAGCAGCCTGGCCTGCTCCTTCGAGGGGCGATGTCCTCAACCACCCTGTGAGGTGGACACTTTTGCTTGCACGTGCAGTCCCTGAAGCTGAGACTCAGGAGCTGGTCAGGAAGGGACTCTGGGGACAAGCAAGCAGTTGGGACCCGAAGACATGCGCTGAGGAAGGAGCTGGGCAGTGGGCAGTGGGGGGGGCTCTCTGGGCAGTGGGGGGGGGGCTTCACTACCTCCCCTTCTCCCCCCCCCCCAGGAATCCAGTGAGCTCAAGCGCAGCCTGCGGTGCTCCGGCCGACCGCAGGGTGGCGCACGCGTCCAGGGCAGTCCCGGGTGGCAGCAGTCCCCGCGCCCCCCCCCCCCGCGCCCCCCGCGCTCCCGCCGCCGCATCTGTATTCCCAGCGAGCTGCAGCGTGAATTATTAAAGCCCCGACTCAGAGCGCGCTGTCCTGCGTCGCCGCTCGTCGCCCTCTGCGGAGCTGGCTCAGGGGCTGGCCTCTGGCTAAGCCGCAGTCCCTCAGGTTGGAGGTGGAAGACCTTGGAGGTCACCTGGGCCCACCGTCTCCTTTTCGAGGAGGATGGCATCCAGAGGGGACAGGGCCTTCCTCGAGCTCCAGGATGGTACACCCAGGACCCGGCCTCCTGAAGCCCTACAGGTCCGGGACCTTTTGCAAAATTCTGGATGTTCCTTGGACTCGGCAGTGGGCCCAAGGTCCTCATTGCAAAAAGCCCCCTCTAGCCCTTCCCCCAGGGTCTTGCCTGGACCTCCCATCCCAGGCTCGCACAGTGAGCTGCTTCTTCCCCTCTCCAAAAAGCCTCCTCCTCCGTTGTACCTACAGACCCCTTCCCTAAACACCTTCATGGCACAGCCAGCAGGCGGAGGGCCGAAGAGGAGAGGGCCGAGGTCTTTCCAGATTTCTGCTCAGGGCCCGCCGAGAGAAACCAGTGGAGCTACGTGATGAGGGAGATGGAAGTGACTTCTGCATTCTCCCCCTGTGTCCTGAAGCTTTCCAGACACTGCCACTAGCACCAAGCGCAGGCTGAGGGGGAAACTGAAGCAGCTCATCAGTTAAAAGAGCAGTCAGCCTTCCTTCCTACTCACCTGCCAGGTCTGGAATCTGATCCCCCACTGAGTACTGAGGTCCTGGGGGCCCAGATTCCCCCCGCCCCAAGGACTCCTGAAGGGATTCAGGAGTGCTCATGTTTATGCTCTCAATGCTGGAGCAGCAGCCTCCCCTTGGGAGTCTGCTCTTCTGAGAAAAACCTAAGGACCAGCTCGTTCTCTCTCTTTCTCTCTCAGAATGGAACCTATGTAGCCAGCTGCAAGGGAGTTCAAAGCAAAATTGAACCACAACCAGCCAAAACACTGTCCACTTCCAGCTTTTAAAAACCTACCCTGGTCAAATAATAATAATAATAGTAATAATAATAATAATAAATAAATAAATAATAAATAAAAACATAAAACCTACCCTGTTCAATTCCTGCCATGATCCTCCTGGCAGGTTTCTCAATTCAACGGTTCAACCCAGCGGATGGGACAGGCCACCGTCATGTCTCACACAAATGATCACATTAGCCAGTGTCCACTTTTGCTGCCTTCCAGTCTGTTTCCAGCACGGTGGCCAGAGTGATCCTACTAAAACACCATCCAGGTCCCACTGCTCCTCTGTGCAAAACCCCACACCAGCTCCCATCTCTCAGGAAGAGCCCAAGTCCTCACCATGGCCTGCATCTGGCCCTGACCACTACTCTCACCTCGTTGCCTCATACTCCCCCGCTCCTCTTGCTCTCTGAATCAGCCACCCTGGCCTCCTCACTGTTCCACAAACATGCCAGGCACTCTCCCACCATGGGGCCTTTGCTCTAGCTGTCCCATGTGCTGGAATGCTCTTTCTCTGAGACCATCTTCATCCTTCAAGTAGGCTCAAATGTCACTTCCTCACCAAAGCCTTCCCTGACCACTCTACTTAATACTTGTGACCTCTCCTCGTCATCCTGTTCTTTTTCCCATGCCACCTGCTAATGTGCTATGTTGCTTCCTTTTTATGATGCCTACTGTATATCTGTCTCTACCTGCTATCCTGTAAACCAGGAGGCCAGAGATCTTTGTCCATTGGCTTCACCGATGTATCCCAAATGTCCAAACCAGTGTTGAATGAATGAATTGAATGAATGAATGAATAAACGAATGAATGACCATGTACTGATGTGAGCAGTCCTTGGAAGCCCCGAGGGCTTATGTAACTGTAACACCCTTACCTTGGATGTGACATGAGACTAACCAGAGCTGGACGAGAGAAGCGTCCTCCCAAGAGGCTCACAACCAGCCCCACAAATGCTCTTAATCACAAGCTACCTCTCATCCTTGTCACAAATAAATGCGGATATGGGGTGCGAGGGGGTTCATGTTGACAGGAGACTCCAAAAACAATTCCAGGATCAAAAGCGTGTCTCTTAGCCAGATGGTCCTGGAAGCAGGAGCACCCTGACTCAAATTGTTTTTCTGTGAAAACAGGCTCTGAGGTGTAAAAAAAAAATGAACATCATTTTGGAAACACAGCCCCAAATTCCTTAGTCAGGATGGCCTGAACTGAAAGCACGGCAATGGTCCCACCAGAGGGACTTGCAACCAGTCTGACACATCATCCAATTACGTATGGGAAGCTGCACTCTGGCAGGACAACTTCATCCTGAGTAATGTCCGAAGGACAGTTTCTAGACCAATTGATCAGCCCGCGTGCGATGCTTCATCGGGAGCAGATGTGCTCGTTCTGTTTCTCATTACCATGATTTACTGTCTTCTGAGCTTATTAAAGATGAAGGCTTGAGCCCACTTTGGTGTGTGTGTCCTGGGGGAAGGGGGAGTGGAGGAAAGGAAGGAGGGAGACAGCTTGGGAGATTTCCACTCTGCACTGGTGGCTGGGTTCCGGAGGCTGCCACCCACCACCGATGCCCTCTTCCTCCAGGGCACCCACTTGGCTGAAGCTAGCCTGACGGGTTGGTCCACTTTGTGGAGTGCTCCTCGCCAGCCCCCCTTCAACACACACACACACACACACACACACACACACACACACACACACAGCATCTGCCACTACCAGAGTCACACAGCCTCATTCTGCTACATGACTAACCATCAAATGAGCAGAGAAAGAGATGACACCGCTCTTCTCAGCTCCATGAAAGATACTGGGAATCTAATTCATTTAGTTGAATAGGTTTGTGTATTTTAGAATTCTCTCCTTCCACAGTCATAAAAAGCCAGATTCTCTTCCTCAGGGCTTGGGCTGTTTTGCACACACACACATGCTTGCTTGCATAATCACACATGCGCACATTTACATCTATACTCACAAACACACATATATACACAGACTGACACATTCATAAACACACTCACATACTCATATACACATACATGAAATCATTCACAAGCACATCTATTCACACACAGCCCCACAGATGCCCTGACACTCTCATGTTCATACACCGGCATTGACACACATACACTCCCCAGGTTGGATGTCACTTTAGGCAGCACTGTTGCCTCCGCACTGTTCTGTGGGATGGGAAGGGAGGATGGGAAAGAGGAGAAACCTTCAGGCTGGCACGTCTCAATCTTTCCTGGCCTATAATCTCTTTTCATAATAATAATACTAATAATATAATAGCAGTCATAACAATAGACAAATTTAGGCTTTTCCTATCTTAAAAACTGACACATACTCTTCATTTTAATTTATTATGAGTTCTGAAACACAAAGAATGGTTTGTCAACAGATACCTTCTAAATAACGTTGAGCTTGATTAGCTTGAAGATGAAATGTATATTAAGATGTAGATTACATTCAATTATGTGTTATAGGATCAAAGACGTGCAAAAACTACTTGTATGACCTAACGTTGAGATTCTACTTGAACTTTAAAATTCATGTAGTTATTATTTTTAATTTACAGATCTGTGTCCAAATGATTAGCTAAGAAATGACATTTAAGGCTGATAGCTGTAAAGACTTTTCTCCAAAAAATAATTTGCTAGTCGTTATTCCAAATAAATGAAAAGCCAAGTTGGCTATAAATGCCACTACATTATCTCTTCTTAACATGAGTTTTTGAAGTAACAAACTTCTCGGTGTGTTTTATAGGAGTTTTGGTGAGATGAATGTAATTATACATATCTGGTGAAAACCATCCTGAGTTAAAATTTCAATATTATTATCATTTTTATCTTCCTCACCAACTCATATTTGAATATCAAGTATGCCTTATGCTTGTGCCTTTAAGCAATAGCCCTTTACAAATATAAAATAAACAATGTTCTATTTACATAAGAATAAAATTAATTTACAACCGTATAATGAGTCAAAATGACTATGGGGGATAGCCATATTTAGCTGAATTATAAACTGATATTAATTATATCTACAGTAAACCCCACACCTGCTCATTTAGTACGCAATGAGATACTTTCAAACTACTCTGGTCTTACAGGTGAAAATGTTTACATAATTTTTAATGAAGGAACTTTTAATTGGAATCGAGGTAGGAGTTTCGCCATCTTCAAGTCTATAAAACCCATGGAACACCATCACAGACCCTAGCTGGGATGTGTTGATTAAGGTCATGACACTCATTTCAGGCAAGGCCATGGAAGTCCAGGGTTATAGGACAAAGCTTGGGAGGATCATGGCTAAAAGGCAGGGCAGCAGGGCAAGAAGATCAGAAAACCTGGCTCTGAGTCCTGGCTCCCCTACGAATATCCCATGTGAGCCTCGGGTAAATTATGGCTTCTCTTGGCTTCTGTATCCCCAGAAGTAAAATAGGAATAATAACAAATTCTGCCTTACTTATCTTACGTCATTTGTACAATTATAACCCAAATTTGTCAGATTTGGAACCATCAGAAACCCTGCAAACTTTGCTGAGGGGTTTGAGTGGAGTCCATAGCTAGCAAAGGTGACATTTCTCAAAGGTGACATCATAGCATGAATGAGGTACTTGGATCTGGGTATCACTGGCACAGATGAATAGCCATCTTGTTGCATTCACAGTCTATGCAGCCTATGCAGTCTACTAGTCTATGCAGCTAGACTAGTTCATATCCAAGGTTCTCTAAATGGTCTCCCAACCTCTGCTGGAGTAGGCTTGAAGAATGCATCTGAATTTCTTGTGTGTTTTGTTGGAGCAACATTCTCTCACTACAAACTACTCTGGACACAGAAGCTAGAGAGAGGATCAGTTTCTTGGTCTTCACTCCTAAACCACTCATTAGTTACAGAGCGTGGACAGAAAATGGAATTTGGGGACTCCTGCCTTACTAAACCCAAGTGGCACTTGAGACACATCCTGTAAGCAGCCCAAAGAGCCATGAGCCTGTGTCAGTCCTTCCCTTGTCACTAGAAGCCATACAACAAGATTAAGACAATTTTGAAATTAAAGGAAAAATACCTGTCATGCCCTATTCTAGCGTAACAGAGCATTGTATTTCTCCCTTTCAGGCCAAAATTGCATCATTAATATTTCCGTGTTGCTACAGTTTCTGTAATTGCTTTTGAAAGATAACTTTTTTGTGTGTGATAAAGGTAACACATACACATTTTAGAAAAGTGAAGAAGCACAAGCAAAAAGAAAAACCTAAGTATCTCTGTAACCCACCTCTGTTGTCGTGTGACATTTGCCTTGGATGGAAGCTTGAGCTCTGTAAGGCAGCACCAACATCTTGTCTGCTGCTCCATAAAGGGACTAGGCAAAGAAAGGGCTTTGGCAGCAAGCAGTGTGCAGGCTGGAACTATGGGTTACTCCCACTCAGGACAGGCAGCAGCGGCTCCCTTCCTGTAGAGGCTGCCAGAGGCACATCACTCCTTTAGCCGACAAGGCCTCGCCTGATCTGGTGTCCACAACCTCTCCAAAGTCACCTCCCATTCCCCTTCACCCCTCTGTTCTAATAACACCAGCCTCCTTGCTTTACCTTGAACATTTTAAGTACATTCCTGCCTCAAGGCAGTCGCTGTCCCCTCTGCCTAAAACACTCTACCTTTAGATATCCAAAAGGCTTGCTTCCCCACCTCTTCCACAAATGGCACTTCCTTAGAGGCTTTCCTCATCCATTGAATCCAAAACAGCACCCTTTATCTTTTGTTCCACATTGATTATTCTTAGTAACACGTGTCCCCTGCAGACATGATTCCTATGTATCTGCGTGTTTAATGTCTCGCCACACTAGAATGTCCACTCCTTAAACAGAGGGGCTCAGAATCTGTCATCCATTGCTGTGTTCTCATCCATAGCACTGGGCCTAATTGTTGAATGAACAAACACTGGTAATCCCCCCTCAAGTGCCAGATAAGAGAGAAGAAAACATCCAATTTATTTCTAAAATGAAAATAATTTTATTGTGTTCTCTGATTATAAGAGTAATTAATAATACATGATCATCATAAACCTTCAGAAAACAGAGCGAAATGTTCAGAAGGAAACATTATCTGTAATCTGATTGTTCTAAGAAAACCACTGTTACTATTTTGATATATTTCTTTTCTCTCTCTCTCCCCTTCCTTCTCTATCTCTCCCTCTCCTTCTCTCTCTTTCCATACATAGGTAGATGATAAATAGATAAAAAATGGAACTCATGCTGCACAAGCTATTTTGTAAGATTACTCTGCACCAAATATCCTTGTAATTCAATCTTTGCCCACATCCTGAATTATTCCCTGAGGATAAATTACTAGAAGCAGAATTGTTGGGTCAAAGCAAATGAACAGTCACACAGCTTAAGCTGTGCGCTGACAATTGCCTTCCAGAAAGACTGAACCAATTTCACTCCCCTACCATCTTGTACCCTCACCAACACTGGTTGTTCTACCTTTTTACAAATACTTGACCATTTGATAGGTATGATTGCTTTCGTTTGCACTGCTCTGTTTATTAGTGAGGAGGAACTATTTTTCACATCTGTGGACCATTTGGAGTTCATTATTCTGATGCTCCTTATCATTCTCAGGCACAATCAAGCCAGATCCTCCCCTCCTCCACTGGCCCTAGCTTTGCATCCTAGCTGCCTCCTACTCCCTGAGTTACTTTGGGAACAGGGTTACCTTTGCAGAGCCACCATTTCACTGACTGTAAACAGAGGATACTGCAGCCCTCATAGAATTGGTGTGAAGATTGATTATAAGGTATGTGTAAGGAATTTATCCAAGTATCTAGTGCTTAGTAAGTCCTAGTAAAAGTACAAGAAGAAAAAATAAATTGGTGTTACATACTCTGAGGAGAAAAGACTTCCTGCTCTGTCCTGAGTTTAATGGGAATGTCTCTAAGCATTCACAAATAGCTATAATTTAGGCTATTCATTTGGAATTTAGTTTTTAAAACCAGGAGGTTCATCTAATATTTTACTAGAAATAATTATTCAATTTTATCAAATGTCTACGGCATCTATTGAAATTATCATGTGTTTAGTCCCCTTTGAACTACTGGCTGATGTGATTAATTGTAACAGTGAATTTCCTAATGTTGAATCATCTTACATTCACATATTCATTGAATCAGAAAATATTCATTAAGCATCTGATGTGCCAAGCATTGTCCTAGGTTCTAGGAAACAAGACAAAGCAAGACTGCTTTCATGGAGCTCACATTCTGGGGGGGGGGTGGCTAGAGAAAGTCAATAAAGAAACAAGTACACATAGAATGTGCAAAAGATGGGAATGCTCTTGGCATGTTCGGAGAATGGCAAGATAACTTGGATGGCTAGAAAGCCTTTGAAGGGTATTAAATGGGGGAGTTGACAATCTGACTTATGTGTGAAAAATATCATTCTGGCTGCTGTGTTGGGACATGGGTTGGAGATGAGTAAGAGTGGAAGCAGGAAGACCATCTAGAGGGCTCTGATCCTCATTCAAGTGTGAGCTGATGGTGAATTTTGGTTTGACTGTGGAGCTAGCAGTGGAGGTGTGTTTGGGACATATTTGGATATAGTTTGAAGATAAAAGTCCACAAGATTCAGTGACACATGGGCTATAGGACATGAGAGAAGCAGAAGAGTCACAGGTAGTAGAATGGAGTTGCATATATTGAAATGAGGCAGACTACAGGAAGAGCGGATTTGGGGCGGAAGATCAAGAGTGGTTTCCTACATGTTCAGTTGGAGATGCCTGTTAGACATGGCATAAGAGATGTCAAGTGGTCATTGGGATACAGGCAACTGGAATAACACTTGCTGGGTGTGTTTCATCTTTTATTTCATACTGTGCTGAAGTATATTTGCTAGCACTTTGTCTAGGAATTTTTATTTTTTATTTTTAGGAATTTTTATTATATTGGTCTGCACCTCTTTCTTTTCTTTTTGGGTTGTCATTTTCAACCTTTCAAACCCAAATCATGCTGAAGACTCTGATCTAATTAGTCTGGGTTGGAGCCCAGGAATCTTTACTTTAAAAGCACTCCAGGGATCCCTGGGTGGCTCAGTGGTTTGGCGCCTGCCTTCCGCCCAGGGAGTGATCCTGGAGTCCCGAGATCGAGTCCCACATCAGGCTCCCTGCGTGGAGCCTGCTTCTCCCTCTGCCTGTGTCTCTGCCTCTCTCTCTCTCTCTCTCTCTCTCTGTCTCTCATGAATAAATAAATAAAATCTTAAGGAAAAAGCACTCCATAGGATTCTGATACAGGTGGTCCAGGGACCATTCATTATTCAGGAAATAGCATGCTTCAACATTTTCAATCTCTTTTCATATTATTCATCCACTCAACTCTATTTAACCTTCAGTCCATTTTGGCCACTTATATTTTCCTATGAAACTATCCATGACATCCAAGATTTTCAAAATTTAGCATGAAATTAACATTGTAATACCTTGTAATTAAAAAGAAATCTCTGTATCTTGGCTGTAGCTATCCTTTGCCATTCTGAGTCATATAAACTTGTCTGATACCTTTTTTTTAAACTGATATTATTTGTCAAGAGTTTAGCCAATTTTATCTTATCTCTTCAAAGAACCAGCTCTTCAATTTATTTTGCAATTGTTTCTAATTTCACTAATTTGTTTTGTCTTTATTCATTGAAATTTATTAATCTTTATCTTCTTTAGGTTTTTCATTATTGTTGATGGTATTGTTTCTAACTTTTTGAATGTAATAATCAATCTTTTCCTTTTATTCTTTCTTATTTGTTAAAGAAAGGGGTTAACTTTTGAGAAAGATGTCAGTGAAAGTGTGCCTTGACAGAGCCCCTGGGTGGCTCAGTGGTTGAGCATCTGTCTTTGGCTCAAGTCATGATCCCAGAGTCTTGGGATCGAGTCCTACATCAGGCTCCCCGGAGGGAGCCTGCTTCTCCCTCTGCCTATGTCTCTGCCTCTCTCTTTCTCTCTGTCTCTCATGAATAAATAAATAAGAAAAGAAAGAAAATGTGCCTTGACAGCAGACTTCCACTGAAATAAAAACAGCCCCAAAGAGAGAAGGAAACTTTTTCACTAGTGAATACATGTATCAGCTACAATATAACTTGTCCTGAAATGTAAGAGATTTGGGGAGACAAAACACAACTCTCCAGCTCTGAGTCCTGGGGCAGTGACGATAATTCCAATTGGTATCACTAGTTCTCTCTGGTTTTGAGAGACAAAATCTAAAAAGTGCTTCAGAAAGGACAAGAAATACTCCTTTGCTTCTTAAGTCCTTTTCTCCATTGAAGATTACTGGGGAGTGGAGTGGAAATCTTACTAAGTAATTGTGATACTTTTCTGCTAAAACCCAGCTTGTGATGGTGAAAAAAAATTAAGGAATATAGGGCTTTGCTTCCTAAGACAGGGGTGGGTGGGAGTAGAATCAAACATGACCCAAGCTACCAATACCAATAAACAAAAGAACAGAAAACAGACAAGCACTGGATATATCAAGAAAATCAGCAGCAAAAGCTCTCAGTGCAATCTGTCTGAGAAATGAGTTCAAACCAGCGAGACAGAGTCAATCCAGCAAACAAGAAAGAACTTTCTAAGATCTAATTGGTATGCTCTGTGATATTCCAGAGAATATGCAAATGTAAGGCAGGAGCAGGCCACTGTAAAAAAAAAAAAAAAAAAGGAAAATTCTACGGAACAAAAAAGAATCTTTAGAAGCCCCTGGGTGGCTCAGTCGCTGAAGTGTCTGCCTTCAGATCAGGTCATGATCCCAGGGTCCTGGGATCCCACCTCGTGTCGGGGCTCCCTGCTCAGTGGGGCATCTGCTTCTCCCTCTGCCCCTCCCCACCTCCCTGCTCATGCTCTCTCTCTCTTTCTCTCTCAGATAAATAAATAAAATAAAATCTTTTAAAAAAAGAAAAAAGAATTTTTAGAAATATTTAACATAATTGACAAAATAAAAATACAAATGAGGTACCAGCCATCAGATTGGACGCATAGACAGTGTAGTACAACTGCAGAACACCAAAAACAAAAATAAGATCTTGAAAACAACTAGGGGAAAAGGACAAATTACTTACAAAACAATGGCAGTTGGAATTATAGCAGACTTTTCAACAGCTACTAGGTAACTCAGAAGACAAAGGAATAATATCTATACAGTTAGGATTAAATATATACAAACCTAAAATTGGTATGCAACAGTCTTTTTCCAGAATGAGAAAAAAATAAGCACATTTACAGATAAATAAAAACTGGGGAAGTTTAACACAAAAGATTTTCCCTACAGGAACTTGTAAAAAATGTAATCCAACAAGAAGAAAAATGATCCTCAGAAGGACAATCTGAGATGTAAGAAGGAATCATGAATAATTAAAATGGTAAATATACAGGTAAATCTAAACAAATACCATTCATATAAAATAATTATAATTGTGTTGCATTCATGGAATTAAAAATACAAAACTGAAATATTGAACAATGATACATAACATTACAAAGTGATGATTCGGACTAAAATGTTTTAAATTTTTTGTGTCATTCATGAGAAGAGTCAAATATCATTTAATTTTAGCCTTTAACTTAAACATAGATGGTAAGAGGTCAAGAATAATTATAAATAATAGAAATGGAGGGTATACATTACCATTGGTAGGGAGAAAGTGGAAAAAGAGGTGACAAAGGAGGCATAGTGGGGAATAAAAATATTTAAAATGGGGGAAAACCAGGACAAATAGAAATCTAAACATTAGATAATGGAAACAACTTTAAATATATCAGTAACACAATAAATGTAAAGATATTAAACTTGACAGTGAAAATATAGAGATTTTCATGTTGGATAACAGAAAAAAAAAAACCCAGATGTGTAATCTTTATAAAAGACATCCATAAGGTGTATATATAAGGACATAGATTGAAAATAAAAGGATGGTAAAAGATACGTCAGAAAAATACTAACCATAAAAAAGATAGTGCACCTATATTAACTTCAAGAAAAACAGGTATTGGGATCCCTGGGTGGCTCAGTGGTTTAGCACCTGCCTTCGGCCCAGGGCGTGATCCTGGAGTCCCGGGATCAAGTCCCACATCAGGCTCCCTGCATGGAGCCTGCTTCTCCCTCTGTCTGGATCTCTGCTTCTCTCTCTCTCTGTATCTCTCATGAATAAATAAATAAAATCTTAAAAAAAAGAAAAACAGGTATTAAGACAAAGAACGTTATTAAGGCTATCATAGTAATAAAATTCTTAATTTGTTAAGAAGTAATGCAATTCAAAACAATATGTGCATAATAAAATAACCTCAAATATAAAAACAAAGCTCATAGAACTGCATAATGAAATAGTCAATCAACTCTCATAAGGAGTAGACATGCCTCTCTCAATTGTTGATAGCCAAGCCATAAAAAAAATAGCACATGTATAAAAGATTTGAACACAATTAACAAACTTGACCTAATGGACATACAGAGAGTTATAAACTCAATAATTAAAATATTGTATTCTTTCAAATATACATTAAACATTTATAAAAATTAGCCATAATGATAGCCTCATCAAAATTTCAAAGAATAGATATTATACAGCCCTGTTTTCACTGACCAAAAGAAATCCAAAGAGGATCTTTGCTTTTATGAAAAAAGGCATTACTGTACTAATGTAGGTCTTTTGTAAAAGTGAAGTGGCATAATGCAAACTTTCAGAAGGCAAGGGATACCTGTATGTGTCTGTAAGGTCCATTTGGTCTATAGTGTTGTTTAAATCTGCTGTTTCCTTATTGATTTTCTGCCTGCATGATATATCGATTGTTGCGAGTTGGGTACTAAAGTTCTCTACAGGGACAATTGGAACAGACCAATGGAACTGGAGAGACCAGTAACTGATTTGCTATATGAGAGAGGAGGCTTGACAGATCAGTAGAGAAAAAGGTATTACTCAATAAGTGGAGCTGGAAAAAAATGATTGTCTATATGAAATGATGAAATTTAATCACTACTTTATATCACAATGAAATGAAATGCCTTATACAACAATTAATTCCAGATGGATTAGAATTTGAATATCAAAAGAAAAACTTCAAACTTTTAGTTCAAACTAGAGATGAATATATTTTTCACCTTGGATTGGGAAGTACTTGTATCCATCAAGATCCAGTTATAAAAGCAACATCCGTGCTAGGTGGATCACGAGAGAGGAATTAAGACAGGCAACTAGTTGCAAAGTTGTTGGAACAGTCAACAGGCAAATAAAGGACAACGAAGCAACCCAGAGATTAACAACTATAGCAAGACCCCTTTACCCCTAGGAATGGAAGGAAAAAGGGAAGAGATCATATCTCCAGAGCTCAGTAACTGGGGTCACCCATTGGGAGCTGGAATAGTAGAAACTATTCAGTTGGAGCAGAAACAGGGTCGCCTAGCAGAATCTGTAAGTACAGAAGAGACATGGCCACTCCCTGAGATGCCACCCAAAGCAAATTTGCATTACATTAAAAGCTACAAATTGGCAATTCATATGATTGACAAAGGATTGGTATATAAAAGGCTGCAAAACAATAATAAGATAAAAACAAATAACTCAACAGGCAAATAGGCAGAAGTCATGAACAGACATTTCATTGAAGAGGAAACACATATGGCCAATATTCATAAGAGCAGATGCTCAATCTCATTAGAATCAGGGAAATGCAAACCAAAACTACAGTGAGATGCCATTTTACACTCATTCAATTGGAAAAAATTAAGAAGTCTGACAAGTGTTGGAGAGGATGAGGGACAACCGAATATCCTATACTTTGCTGATGGGAGTGAAAATTAGTACTATCACTTAGTTAAAACAATTTGTAAACAATTGTAAAGTTGGATGTTTGTATACCCTACAATGCAGCAATTCCACTTTGGGGTACAATAAAAGACATGTATAAGAGTGCCCACAGAAGCACTGTTTGCAATAACACGAAATAAGAACACCCTAATGACAATCAACAGGAGAATGAACAAATTGTAATATATTATTCAGCAGCGAAAATGAATGAACTAAAATCTGAAATGATAATATGGAAAATTTTCAGGAATGATGTTGAGCAAAAACGGCAAGGCCAAGAAGATCACACACATAGTATGAGCCCCTTTTTATGAAGTTCAAAAAGAAGTAAAAATGAAAATCTATTGCACAGGTGTATATAAAAGCATATCAAATATAAATACAAAAATTCAGGGTAGTGATTATATTGGAGTTATGGAGAGACAGGGAATGGGATAGAAGATGAGCACAAAGCCAGGTATCGGATATAGGTAATGTTTTAGTTCTCAAGTTGGATATAAAGATCACAGGTGGTCTTTATATTAATTAAGTAATTAAAATGAATAAACTAGACTATGCAAAAATCAATGGTGATAGTGCATTGTGAACCAAGGTTTATGATTAATCCAATTATTTGTAACAAATGTTGTAAAGGAAATAAAAAGAACTCCAATAAGAATAAATTTTTAAAAAATAAATAAATAAAAATAAAATAAAATAAATAAAAAATAAAAGAATTGGTTAACAATTCTGGTTAAGCATAGCAGATTGACCAGGTGACTTTATTTCTGTTCCCCCCAGAACCTCATCCAAATTGACTCTAAAGTGTGGCTAAAATTAACAAAAGACAGAAAACAACATATGTGGGTGAGGATGCGGAGAAAGAGGAACCCTCTGGTACTGTTCGTGGGAATGCAAACTGGTCCAGCCACTTTGGAAAACAGTATGGAGGTTCTTCATAAAGTTAAAAAATAGAGCTACCCTATGACCCAGCAATTGCACTAATAGGTAGTTACCCAAAGTATACAAAAATGCAGATTTGAAGGGGTACATGCACCCCAATGTTTATAGCAGCATTATCAACAATAGCCAACCTATAGAGAGCCCAGATGTCTGCCGACTGATGAATGGATAAAGAAGATGTGATATATCTATATCTATATATATATATAATTTATATTTATTTATATATATTAATATGTATTATATTTATATATAAAATTTATATTTATTTATATATATTAATTTATATTTATTTATAAAATAATTTATATTTATTTATATTTATTTATATATATTAATTTATTTTTATTTATATTTAAATAAAATTTATATTTATTTATATATATTATATTTAAATTTATAAAATTTAAAATTTATATTTATTTATATATATTAATATGTATTATATTTATATATAAAAAACAGGATATTACTCATCCATCAAAAAGAATGAAATCTTGCCATTTGCAGCAATGTGGATAGAGCTAGAGTGTATGGTGCTAAGTGAAATAAGTCAGTCAGAGAAAGATAAATACCATATGATTTCACTCATACATGGAATTTAAGAAAGAAAACAGGTGAACATATGGGAAGGGGGAAATGATTAAAAAAAAGAGAGAGAGGGAAACAAAACATAAGAGTCTCTCTTTTTTTAAGATTTTATTTATTTATTCATGAGAGACACAGAGAGAGAGGCAGACATAGGCAGAGGGAGAAGCAGGCTCCCTGTAGGGAGCCTGATGTGGGACTCGATCCCAAGACCCCAAGACCCCGGGATCATGACCTGAGCCAAAGGCAGACGCTCAACCAGTGACCTGCCCGGGTACCTCAGAAGCTCTTAATGATAGAGAAGAAACTGAGGGTTGATGGAGGAAGGTGGGTTGGGGGATGGGGTAGATGGGGGATGGGGATTGATGAGGACACTTGTGATGAGCACTGGGTGTTGTATGTGAGTGATGAGTCACTGAATTCTACTCCAGAAACTAATATTGCGCATCACGTTAACTAAAATTTAAATTTAAAAAATGTAAAAACAAAAGCCTAAAAAAGAGGAAAATATTGACTCCAGTATTTTTTATTTTTTGGTGCAGCCACTTCATTTCTTTGTTTTGAGAAAGAGAGAATCTGAAGCAGGCTCCATGCTCAGTGTGGAGCCTGACATGGGACTGGATCTCACGACCCCAAGTTCATGACGTGAGCCTAAATCATAAGTCATACGCTTAACTGACTGAGCCACCTAGGCACCAACTCTAAAGTAATTTTGTAAATATTATAAACTCAATGGCAAAAAAAGGGCAAAAGAAAAGATCTGCAAGAGAAATGTCAAATGTTGGAAGCTGGAAAGTAGACAGGGAGTGGTAGCTGACTTAGCTAGCCAGAGGAAGCCATCAGAAGGGAGAAACAAGCTGATTTCCACAGAACCCAGAAAGCCTTCAGAATTGGAGATGTTGAGTACCAAGGAAGACAGAGCAATGCATGGGGCTGAAAATAGATTGAAATGATATCTGATTGTAGTTTTGATCTGCATTTCCCTGATGATGAGTGATATTGAGCGTCTTTTCATGTGTCTGTTGGTCATCAGTATGCTTTTATGCCTTTGGAAAAATGTCAATTCATGTCTTCTATTTTTGATTGAATTTTTGTGTGTTTCTTTCTATGTTGAGCTATATCAATGTTTTATGTATTTTAGATATTAACCCCTTATTGTACATATCATTTGCAAATATTTTATTCCATAGGTTATCTTTTTGTTTTGTTTTTTTTTTTTTGATGGTTTATTTCACTGTGCAAAGCTTTTTATTTTGGTGTAGTCTGTATAGTTTAATTTTGCTTTTGTTTCCCTTGCTTTCATGCACTATTGGTGGGAATGCAAGCTGGTGCAGCTACTATGGAAAACAGTATAGAGGTTCTCTAAGAAATTAAAAATAGAACTACTATAGGATCCAGTAATTCCACTACTGGGTATTTACCCAAAGAGAATGAGCACTAATTCAAAAAGATATACGCACCTCTACTTTTATAGCAGCATTATTTATAATAGGCAAATTATGGAAACTGCCTAAGTGTCCATCAATAGATGAATGGATATAGAAGATGTGATATATATGTCACATCTTCTTTATCCATACAATGGAATATTATTCAGCCACAAAAAAATTAGATTTTTTACAACAACATGGATGGAGCTAGAGAGTATAATGCTAAGTGAAATGAGCCAGTCACAGAAAGACAAGTGCCATTTGATCTCATTCATATGTGCAATTTAAGAAACAAAACAAATGAACAAAGAGAATGAAAGACAAACAAAAACAGACTGTTAATGGGGCATCTGGGTGGCTCAGTTGGTGAATCATCAGCCTCTGGCTCCCAGGATCCTGGGATCAAACCTCACAGCACTGGGCTCCCTCCCTGCTCACAGGGGAGTCTACTTCTCTCTCTCCCTCTGCCCCTCCCCATCCCACAGATTTTCTCTCTCTCTCTCTCTATCTCTATCATCTCTATCTCTATCTCTATCTCTATCTATCTCTCTCATATATAAATAAAATCTTTTAAAAAATAACAGGCTTTAACTATAGAGGACACACTGATGGCTACCAGAGGAAAGGTTGGGGGGTGGGGGATGAATGAAGCAGGTGAAGGGACTTAAGAATACACTTACCATGATGAGCACTGAGTAATGTATAGAATTGCTGAATCATTATATTGTACACCTGAAACTAATATAACACTGAATGTTAACTATACTTGAATAAAAAATAATAATAAATTTAAAAATAGAAGGGTTAATTAAAAATCTTAAAAGGGGCAGGTCCTCATTTCTATCCCAGGCAGCTTTTACACCTCTACTCAGAAGACAGGAGATTTAATCTCTGGGAAAATGGGAAACACCAGATACTATGAAGAATGGGAGGGAAAACGGACTAGCAAATATACACACTAAGTGGTAATTCTCTCCCTCCCTCAGTCCCCAGAACTCTGGAAGCCAAGACCATCAAGTAACAAACTTACATGCACAGACACACACACACACACACAAAATGAGAGAGAAAAAATAAAATTTTTTTTAACATTAGAGTATCAATATAAGAGGTCTAACATTCAACTAATAAGAGTAACAGAGAAGAGACTAGAGAGAAAAATTTTAAATAAATGATACAATAAAATTTCTCAAAACTAAAAGACATGAGTCTTCATAAAGGACATAAGATTGAAAGGGCTCCACATACCCCCAAGTACCCATCAAAATAAATGAAAACAATACCCACACTGAATATACAGAATCACGAAAGTTCAGAATACTGTGGGTAAGTAGGAGATGCTAAAAGCTTCAAGAAGGGAAAAGTGGATCAAAGACGGATTATCAGTGTGTTAGAAGACTTACCAACTGCAATAATGAGAGCTAGAAGACAATAAGCATGCCTTAAATTTTTTAGAGAAAATAATTTCCAACTCAGAATTCTAAATTTAGCAAAGTGTCAATCACATGTGAGGGGAGAATAAAGCTGTTTTCAAAAATATACAGTCCCCCCAAATATGTTAGTCTCATGCTCCCTTTCTCACTAAGATATTAGAAGATGTGCTCCCCCAAAGTGAAGAATTATGACATAGAAAGAAGGTAACATGGGAACGAGAAAAATGGGAGAGAAAGAGGAAGGAGAGAGCTGGGCAACATGTTTAAAGAAAAATAAGTCCAAATTGGAAAAGGAGAATGAAAAAGTCATTACAGGAAGGGGATCTCCAAACGCAAAAAAAAAAAAAAAAAAAAAAAGGAAACAAACCTGATGTGCTTGGTTACATTAAGGGTCATTTTATAACTCTGGCTAGAAAATTTGGAAGAAAACTTAATCATAGGTGTAGAGAAAACAAAAGCAAATGGACTAAATGAAGCAAGTATTGACTTCAGGAAAAATCAAAAGGCTTGTAATAGAGAAGAAAAAGTAATCATATTTCACTCTGTGATTCAGCTGTGAGCAATGTCTACAGTCATAATAATGTAAACACTGAACATTTGTTTCATCAAACATTATGATAGAACTACATTGAAGCAGGGGGAAGAGGGAGTTGGGGTGGGCAGCACTACTGCAGAAGAGGTAACTCCTCATCCTGAATGGTAGGACCTTAATAAATAATGTCTAAAATTGAAAGAACCAAGAAATATTAGCACAAGAATATTGTTTTAAATGTAGGGGATTAATACTGGTTACAACAAAATGTGATCTCTGGAGAATGATGCTTAGGAATGGGGAGGAGGCTGAGGTCTGCTGTTTTTCAATATATTGAAAGTGCTATGACTTGTAATTGCATTGATATATCACTTTGATAGAACATATTTTTAAAAAACTTAAAGTCCTCCCTCACCTTCCCTACCCTCCAGAGGTCGCCAATGTTAACTGTTGAGTATGTATGTTACCAGATGTTTTGCTCCATCTCACACCATATACAACAATTAACTCCAGATGGATCACACACTTAAAAGTCAAAAGCAAAAGTTAAAAACTGAGTGGACAATAGTTTTATGACCTTGGGGTAGGGAAGAACTTCCTCTTCAAAAAGACCCAAAATGCACTGAAAGAAAATTGATAAATTAGGGAAGTCTGTTCGTTAAAAGATATTATAATCAAAACGAGAAGACAAGTCCCAGACTGGGAGAAGATCTTTGTCACGCATAGAAACAACAGCATATCGAAGGTAAAGAACTACAAATCATTAAGAAATGGATAAGCATTGCAATGAAAACGAGCAAAGGACATGAGCAGGCATTTCAAAGGAAAAAGAAATTCTTATAGTTTCTCTCTGTGTCTCTCTGTCTCCGTCTCTATGTCTCTGTGTTTCTCTTCCTATATGTGTGTGTGTGTGTATATATATGTGTGTGTGTGTATGTGCGTATATATATCTCAATATAATCTCTATGTGTATATATATACATATAATCTCTGTATATGTATATAATATACATAATAAATATATACAGAGAGAGAGGGAGAGAAAGAGAGAGAGACAATCTACCTCATTATTGATCAGGAAAATGCAAATCAAGAGAAGCTGGAGCCATTCTCAAATGTCACCTTCTGCATGAGGCCTTCCCTGACCACCCTATTTACAATTCTAGCCCAATATATTCCCCAATTCATACAGCACTTATCACTGTCTAATACACTATCTACTGTACATATTTATTTTGTTTACTTCCGATTTCTTCATCCCTCTTAAATGTCAACTGCAGGAAGGCATGGATTTTTGTCTGGCACAATGCCTGGCACTTGGTAGGCCCTTAATAAATATCTGTTGACTGAGTGGATGAATGGATTTAATAAAACAAGAGCTCACAGGAAACACAACAAATAAAATAGAAAAAATATTCAGAGGTTTATCGTGAGTAAATTTTCTCTAAATAAAGCAAGAACTGAATCAGCAAATCATAAAAGCATACCACATACAAAGAAAAAAATGAATATAGAATCATTAACTTGGAGGCACGTCCTGATTTAATTATTTAACTTGAAGTACAAAAAGAGTTCTTCAGATGGTCAAGCAGAAAGAGCAAATCAGCAAAGGGAATAAAAAACAGATTTCCCTGTACTTCTCCATAGAAATTAGCTGTGCCAACAGATAGTGGAGCAATGTTCTACAAAGTTCCGAAGGAAAGAAAGTATGGCTCAAGAATATTACACCCAGCCAATTTATTATTCAAAGATGAATGCTATCCACAGTGAGGAAAGACTTGGGGAATTGAGTATTCATTAGCCCTTTTTGAAAGACAAATCCTGCCAACCAAGGGAGAGATCAGAATTCAGAAATAGATAGCTATGAGCAACGAACCCACTAAAATATAAAACTAAGACTAACTATAGGATCTCCACTAAATGACTGGGGAGTCACAGCCTTGCCGAATAGAATGCATTATAACAATTGACAAAGTAAATCTGATAGAACCAGCAAAAACGGATGTGAGGGAACAAGAAAATGTAAAGGTCCCAACCTTCTCTTGTGGGAGTCAACTGATAGTGGCTATGGAGACTTTTAAGAAGAAGGAAAAGGGAAGGGACGAGAAGGAGGCAGAGGAGAAGGTAGGGGAGAGGGAAGGAAAAGAAGTTTCCAATCACTTCACTCTATGGCTAGTAGACCTGGTGGAGAGAAGCAGTTATATCAAGTTCTGCAGTTCCTTTATTTTCCCCCTGGTTCCTTTTTCATCACTGATATATAAATAAAACCAAATTTCACACTTTTCATTGAAAATAACATGACTGGTATGATCACTGTATCATAAAATTATTTCTACATACCTTGCTGGCTTCTACCTGGACATAGGCATAAAGAGATTGTTGGGATGCTGTTCACCAGATGTTCATTGTAATTTTTTTCTTTTCTGGGTAATGAAACTGTTGGTGGTTTATTTGTTTCTTCATTGTAATTCTTAAATGGCTTCGATTTTATAATATGCATTACCTACTTTATAAAAACAATACAGCCATTACTCTTTTCAAAATATTAGAAATGGAGAAAGGTTCTCCCTTGTGTGTAAACCACCACATGCAAAGCTGTTTATCGCTGCATTTTTTATAATAGGGAAAAATGAAAACAACATAAATGTTCATGTTGGGGAAACAGTTACGAAAATGCTATGGTATTTCCAAAAAGAGCTACAATGCAGCAACTTAAAAGAATGAAGTAGAATTACATATGAAAAGATTGCCAGGACAGATAGGTGAAAACAGTAAGTTACAGAATGATGTTTATAGTAAGATGCCATTTGTAGTTCTTTTCCAAACTCAAACACCAAAACTCTACATTTCTGTATATGGGTTATTGCAGAGAAAAAGGTCAGGAGAAAGATGCACCAACCAGATAACTGGGATTCACCAGAGAGCAGCCGGGGATGGGGGTGAGTCCAGGAGCCTGGCCTTATCTGGAAAGGATGACATTTTTAAAATGAGGATTTATCAAGTATTAATTGCATTATTTAAAATCCCTTTATTTTTAAGACAAAATGTTCAGCATGATAGTTTGCAGCTCATAGAAGGGTCAGCTTTGACAGCAGAAGAATCATGCTCTAGTCTAGACCCAGCAGCAAAGAGCCAGAAGAATCTGCCCTCTCTCCCCAAGACGGGAGGAGGCTGAGGAGGTGACTCCTTAATGGAAGGGGAGTCATTTTCCAGTTAACGCTGCAAGGCAATGAAGAAAGCCTTCTGGGAAGAGATTGAGAAGGTGGTGGCTTTTGTTTGCAGTGAAATGGGTGTTCTAGAGGGCCTTTGGGAAAAGCTTGGTGGAAAGGGGCTATAGCTGGGAGGAAACAGGGTGAGAATAACAATAATTGGATGGGACTATTGGGTGGGGAAGGGGCTTGTCTGTCCTGAAGGGTCTGAGGATTACAGTGTTGAGAGGTCTGGTTGGAAATGACTGGCCTCAGACATGCCCAGATTGGCTTATGGTCTCACTTATGCCTGACAGCCCCATATTGGCAGTTGAGCAGCAAGAAACCTGTTCTTAGATGAGGCTGCCAAGAAATTTGTGGAAGGCTGGCAAGAGCCCTGCTTACCTGGTGAGCGGAGTGGCAGCAAGGCAGTGGTGGTGGTGGCAAAGGCCATTATTTATCCTCTGCTTTTGTATGTAGCAGATGTAATATTTGTTTAAAAAATAAAAATAGCCAAGACACAGTATTTACTATGTACCAGGCACTCTCGAAATGCTCTACACACATATTCAGTCCTCACAACAACTCTAGGAAGCAGGTCTGTCTCCATTATAGGGTCATGGAAGCTAAGGCACAGTGACGGTAACAGTGACTGGCCCAAGACCCCGTAGCTTGTACGTGACAGAGCTGGGATTCAAACGCAAGCAGCCTTGCTCTAGTATCTGGGCTCTTAACCATCACACTAATCATAAAATACCATATTCTAACATTCTGAGATGCCCTTTGTTCTTCTATGAAATTGAGATGCATCTTGCAATCAGTGGAATTTCATGGTTTAGCTGGCAAAGTTTCCATTTTCTTAAGGACATGCAAAATAACAGTGCTTCTTCAATTCAATGATAGGGAATACTAAAGTGTCATATTATTCATTCTCCTGAAATCGTGGTGCCATGGGACTTCGCACGCATTAGTGCTTCAGGGAGATCTTCAGCACCACTAAGACCCAAGATGGGCTGAATGGAGTGGGGATGGCATGATGAGCACTTGGTGATCCACCTCCCAAGTTTCATTAGGGCACCCTTCTGCAGCACATGCTAGCAAGACACTCAGTGACCAGGCAGGGCAAAGGATGTGGCCACAGTGGCCAGCAGGGATCCAGAGGGCAGCACAGAGACCCCCAGGTGGATCTGAGACCCCGTCTCCCTGGGGATACATAGAGATCTCGCCATGGCCTTCTCCTGCCATATGGCATCTGGCAGCCCTCCATCCCTTTGCCTCCCGGTGGCCTCCTCTCCACTCATCACTAATACACTGCACTTGAAGGAACCCGCTCCATGCTCCCAGCACATTGGTCCTGCCTCCTCAAGCACATGCTAAAATGCCAGACTCTGCCAGGAAGCCCATCACGTCCCTCCTGCCCATAGAATTCAAGCTATTCCATGGGTGAGAGGTTTCAGGGACTCAATGCCCTCAGCCCCAGATCTAGTAGGTCCGGGACCAGGAGAAAGCCCTGGGACACTGTCAAACAGGATAGAGAAGTGGAAAACCAGAATGCTTTTCAAGTTCTGGCTCAGACATGGCATTATGTGTCAAACTCAGGATGAGGCACAGGCAAAATTAGCCAGAGAATGGAGCTGAGCTGGTAGCTAGGGGAACCTATTGGGATCTGAGCAGTTAAAAACTACTACTACCCCCCAAAAGCTAATACTACCCTTCCCCTGCCTGTGCTCAGAATCAATTGAAAGAGGCAAACTTCAGGACCTCTCTGAACCCCAGGGATGTGGCCACCTTTTTCAGGTTTAAGCTAATAGAGACTCATCTCTTTGCCATTTCCCCTTAGCATGCCACATTAGAACTTCCCTAAACCGGGACGCCTGGGGGGCTCAGTGGTTGAACATCTGCCTTCGGCCCAGGGTGTGATCCCAGGGTTCTGGGATCGAGTCCCACATTAGGCTTCCTGCAGGGAGCCTTTTTCTCCCTCTGCCTATGTCTCTGCCTTTCTCTCTCTCTCTCTCTCTCTCTCTCATAAATAAATAAATAAATAAATAAATAAATAAATAAATAAATAAATCTTAAGAAAAAAAAGAGAGAGAACTTTCCTAACCACCAAGAGAACCAAAATCAAAGGAGAAGAATGACAAGCAGCACTAGCCAGTGAGGGTGATCCATGCCCCTAGCCAGATGAATTGGTCTAGGGATGAACACATGACTGAGCCTGGGCCAGTGAGAGTCTTTAGAGAGAAGTACATCCTAAAAGAGGCTCTATCTCTGTTGGCACCACAAACTATAAGAACCAACTAATTTTGAGTCATTAGTTATTGTCTACAGAGAAATAAATTGCCTAAAGAGTGAAGTCAAAAATTTGAGAAGAAAACAAAGATGGAAGAAAAGAAAGGAGAGGCAAAGGTCTAGAAATATTGAGCTCCTAAAGCCAGTTTAACCCCTGGATTTCTCAGTCTAGTGACTCAATAAATGTCCCAGGCTAGTTTGAGTTAGATTTCCATCATCTGCGACCTAAATTGTACTGACTCCAGCAATGCACATACATGGGAATCCAGAAGTCTGAGGATCTTCACTTGAGACACCAATGTGGCACAGCTGTCCTGCATTGGTTGCCTATAGGTACTGTCACGAACTGACTTTTTCACCCTCTACTGTCCATTTCTCTATTCATGGCTTCTACACTCCTGTGGTACATTCTTTCTGATAACCAGTCTCCACGTCTGATTCCATGGCTCCTCTGATCTCTCTTGACCTAATAACCTTTCAACTTCTGTTCCCACTGCTCATGACCTCATCCTTCAGAAGTTTCCAGCTACAAGTTCCTTAGAGGGCTTGATAGGCCAAGCTAATTTTGTGTGTGTGCTGGGCCACAGCATAGGACACCACAGGGCTACACTGAAAGCTCCTTGAAGGCACCTAAGTACTCCATATTTTGGGAGATTTTTTAATAGTAGTATAATTTTTATTTTCAGTTTCCACATGTTCATTGCTAGTATATAGAAATACAATTGATATGTGTCTGTTGATCTTGTATCCTGCAACATTACTGAACTCACTTATTAGCTCTAAGAGTTTTTAAAGATATATTCCCTGAGGTTTTCTACATAGAAAATCATGCCATCTTCAAATAAGGACAGTTCTATTTCATAAGGCCAAAATTAGTAGAACTGAAAAAATAAATACATAAATCCATAATTATAGTTAGAGACATCACCCCCTCTCTGTTGGTAATTGATAGGTCATGCAAGCAGAAAATCAGTAGGGATATAGCTGACCTGAACAGCACTATCAATCAATTTGATCTAATTGACACGTATAAAATACTCCATGCAGTACCTAGTGCTTGCTTGGGCTTGTGACTGCAAGAAGCATCCAAAGTGTGTAGTTGCTCCAAAGCATTGGATACTGGATAAACTAGACAAAATTTTTGCTCCTGGTCCATACACCAATATTTACAAGCTGAGAGAATGTCTCTTTCTCATCCTTTTCCTGAGGAACAGACTTAAATATGCCCTAAGAGGAGATGAAGTAAAGGCATTCTGCATGCAGTGGTCCTTTGAGATTAATAGCAAGGTCTGGACTGATATAACCTAGTCTGCTGTTCTTATGGATGTCATCAGCATTGACAAGACCAGAGAGAATTCTCTGTGATCTATGACATCAACGGTTGCTTTGCCATCCATCAGATTATACCTGAGGAGGCCACAATCAAGTTGCGTAAATTGAGAAAGATCTTTGTCGGCACAAAAGGAATCCCTCATCTGCTGACTCATGATGCTCACACCATCCACTACTCTGATTCCTTCATCAAGGTGAGTGACATTTCCGATTGATTTGGAGACTGTTTATGGTGGTGACCAGAGGTGCTAACTTAGGAAAAATAGGCATGATTACCAACAGAGTGAGATATCCTGGCTCTTGTGATGTGGTTCAAGTGAAAGATGCCAAAGGCAACAGCTTTGCCATCCAGTTCTCCAACATTTTTGTTATTGGCAAAGGCAAATAAACAAAGATTTCCATTCCCTGAGGAAAAGATATCTGTCTCACTATTGCTGAAGAGAGACAAGAGAGTGGCCGCCAAACAGAGCAGTAGGTAAAATAATCTGCAGGTAAAGTGATTGGATGTTTTTTTACTTAATTCAAGATAACATGGCATGAAAATAAAATACTCCATCCAACAACCACAAAATACACAAACTTCTCAAGCTCATGTAGAACATTCAACAACATAGGCCACATTGTGGACCATAAAATATACCTTATAATTTTAAAACAGGAGAAATCATACAAAGTGTGTTTGCATACCACAATGGAATTAAATTAGAAATCAGAAACAGAAAGGTAGTGAGAGGGCTCCTGGGTGACTTAGTTGGTAAGCATCTGCCTTTGGCTCAGGTCATGATCCGGGAGTTCCAGGATGGAGCCCCACATCAGGCTCCCTGCTCAGCAGGAGTCTGCTTCTCCCTCTGCCCCTCACCTCACTTGTGTTCTCTCTCTCTCACTCTCTCTTTGTCCCCCAAATAAATAAATAAATAAATAAATAAATAAAATAAGAAAAGGTAGCTAGAAAGTTGCCAAATATCTGGAGATCAAACAGCATACTTATAAATGACACATGGGTCAAAGAAGGAGGCTAAAAGAAATCTAAAAACATTTTTTAACTCAATGAAAATGAAAATACATTTATCAAAATCTGTAGGATGCAGCAAAAGCAATGCTTAGAGGGAAATTTATAGCATTAAATGGGTATATAAGAAAAGAAGAAAGACACAGAATCAATCATGTAAGCTTCTATGTTAGGAAACTAGAAAAAGAAGAGAAATTTAGGCCTAAAGGAATCAGAAGAAAAGAAATAACAAAAAAATGAAGCAGAAATTGATGAAATTGAAAACAGGAAAACAAGTGAGAAAAATCAATGAAACCAACAGCTGACTCTTAGAAAAGATTAACAAAACTGATAAAACTGTAGCCAAAATAACTAAGAAAAAAAGAGAGAAGATACAAATTACTAAGATCAGAAATGAAAGAATAGCCATCATTAGTAATCCCATGGAATCTAGGCTAATAAAGGAACACTATGAACAACCTTATGCCCACAAATTTGATAACTTAGATGAAATGGATCAATTCCTTGAAATATACAGGCTACCTCCAGGCTCCCTGATCATTGGGGAGCCTGCTTCTCCCCCTCCCTCTGCCACTCCCCTTGCTTGTGCTCTCTTGCTCTCTCTCCGAAATAAATAAATAAAACCTTTAAAAAAGAAAAAAGAAAGATACCAGCTACCAAGCTTACAAAAGAAGAAACAAAAGAAATTCAATCAATAATTATAAATATTCCAAAACAGAAAGCATGAGGCCAGATGCTTTAACTGGTGAACTGTACCAAACATGTAAGGAAGAAATTCCAGTAGTCCACAGTCTCTTCCAGCAACTAGAAGCAGAAGGAATACTTCCTAATACATTCTATGAACCCACATTTACACTAATACCAAAGCCAGACAAAGACATTACAAGAAAGGAAAACTACAGACCAATATCTCTCATGAACATAGATGCCAAAATCTGCAAAAGAACTAGAAAATCAAGTCAATGTGTAAAAATAACAATTTGATGCGGAAAAAGCATTTAGCAAAATCCAGTATCAATTCATGATTTTTTAAAAAAGATTTTATTTATTCATGAGAGAGAGAGAGAGAGAGGCAGAGACACAGGCAGAGGGAGAAGCAGGCTCCATGCAGGGATCCCGACGTGGGACTCCATCCCCGGACTCCAGGATCACACCCTGGGCTGAAGGTGATGCTAAACCGCTGGGCCACCGGAGCTGCCCCCTCCATTCATGATTAAAACAAAACAAAACAAAATAAAACCTCTAAGAAAACTAGAAATAAAGGATTGGTTTCGATTGTCCATTTTTTCCTTTAGGTTTTGGGTCAAATCTTATCTTCTTGTATCACTAATTATTCTTTCACTAAGTGCCAAATTTTGTTTAGAAAAAATATAAAAGATACCATGATATGGTGAAGCTGCGGTTAATGATATATTCCACTGTAGTTTTGTTCCTGGCAGACAACTAGGCTAGGAGCAAATTAGATTAATCCAATTAGGGATTGAGATGACTTTAAACTGATGTTCAGTCCTTTTTAGGGCTAATCTAGTTCTGGCTAATACTCCTAAAATGCAAGATTCCTTCAGGATCCCAGCTCAAAACCTGGGGGATGGGAATGATTTACCGAAATTCTCCTCTAGTGGGTCTTGGACTCTAATTTTGTCTCCCCAGCACCTTGAATCTGCACAACTTCCCATCCTGTTAGCTGTGGCTTTTAGAATTGACATTTTCCCCCTTGAAAGCAAAAAAAAAAAAAAAAAAAAAGCCAAATGTCAAGATCCACTCTCAGGCCTTCCTTTCTCTTCCAGATCTTGACCTGTAAATTCTTTCTGCCATGGTAGCTTCCTGATGCTCTCAGGCGGGATACCTTAATACTTTTCTAGCTTTTCTAATTGTTCTCAGCTGGAGAAGTGAGCTGAAACAACCTAAGTCTGCTGTTGCTGAAAACAACATTCTAATTCTACATTTTAGAATGTATGGATGTTTTCTTTATGGCCCAATATATGTTCGACTCCTGTGTATCTATGTAGGGGTACCTACAACTGAATTTTATGATTATACAATATAGAATATGATATAATAAGATATTGTGATAGATTGTAACATTGTTTCCAGCTATTTGCTGCTGCCCATGTAAAAAGACCATATAATCCCTGCCCATTACCATGTGACTTGTGGTGCCATCCCGTGGTTGGGAATATACTTCCCCACCCCAGTGACATTAGGCTCGGCCATATGACTTACTTTGGTCAGGGGACTATGGATGGAAGTGATCTGGGGTCACAAGGAGCAGAAGCTTTGAGAGCCATCACTGGCTGTGTCATCACTCTTTTCCCTCTGCCGCCACGCTGACACATTCTAGAGAGGGGCTCCTCCTTCAGTTTGGATTTCAGAATAAAGAAAACAGGTGGAGTGCAGAACCAAAGCCTGCCTACCCCAACCAACACGTAATGTGATGAAGAAATTAACATTTGTTGTCCCAAACCACTGGACCTTGGAGGTTGTTTCCTACCACAGCATAACCTAGCAAAAGATGATGAATACGGATGGATTTTATCATATTGTTTATATCTTCCGTATATTTATCTTTTGTCCATTTGTTCTGCTACATGCTGAGAGAGATAAATTTCTTAACTACAAATGTTCTGCTTGCATTTTCTGTACTTTTTTCTGCATGGATTTTGACAGTCTATTATGTGGTTCAAAGCAAAGTGTCAACCAAAAAAAGTATATATCTGCTACAGTTAGTAATATTGTGTTATTGCTAATTCAGCTGTAGCTATGAGGAAGAGACCCTGGGTTCTGACTCCTACCAGGGTAAATTCTCAGAGTTCTATTATGCAACTAGGAGAATTTATCAAAATTTGCCCCCAGCCAGAAGCAAAGTATCTTTCAAGATTAGCCAACCCAACTGGTTTTTGAGACACCTGGACTGACTAACTGGATTTTCCAAGTGCTTTGAGAATGAGATGGGAATACCCTGACCAGAAAGCTTCCATCATTGAACAGATAACTCCCACAGACGGGTGAATCTGCTGGCTTCCAGTCTAACCACCAGTCAGTTGAGGGTTTAGGTATAGTGAGTTACTGCCCCACCTTACTCCCACTCTGAACCTCAAACTTCAGGATGAACTGAGAATACAAATATTTGGGCTCTGCAAATCTAAGGTAAAAAATGGATTTGGTGATGTAGTACCTTCCCTGTAATAACTAATAATGTTATTATTACTATCATATTTATTATATGACATCCCTGCCCATTCCATGTGGCTCAGAGAGGTTAATAATCCCCACTGCTCTTGAGCCCCAGGGAGTGATACTACATGGCTATGCCCCTTAACTCCAGAGCCGCAGAGGCACAGACAGCTTGCTCACACTTCCTTCTCCTTCTCTCCTCTTTCTTTTCATCTCCCTCTCTTCACTCTCCGTCCTCCTCTTCCTTCTTCCCCTTCCCTACCTCTCACCACCCTCTTTCTCTTCTTCCTTCTCCTCCTCCTCCTTCTTCTCCTTTTGTTTCTTCTTCTTCTTCTTCTTCTTCTTCTTCTTCTTCTTCTTCTTCTTCTTCTTCTTCTTCTTCCTCTTCTTCTTCTTCTCCTTCTCCTCCTCCTCCTCCTCCTTCTTGTTTCTCTCTCTTTTTCTCCTTCTTCTCATTGTTGAGGGTGAAGGTGCACCAATCTCATGAAGGCAGCTGGGAAATGAGTCAGGCTATTCCAAACACCACTGCCTATCACAAGGCCCATTTACCCTCAGACTCAAGTGTGCCAATCTGGCATGGTTGCCCCTGGCAACTGCAGAGTGTGGCCAGTTGCCCAGGGCAGTATTCCAGGCCTCTGATGTGCCATTCATGTGTGCTTTTCTCTTTTTTTCTGGAACTGGATCAGGCATGTGGTACCACACATTACAGGCCAGGTTCCCTTTGTGTAATAAGATGCTCTGATTAAGTGCTTGGGATTATGGTGACAAAAACCTGTCTTTCCTTGGATCCTCCAACATTCCCACCAGGCACTTGAAAGTGTCAACACAGTGTCTGGACACTGATGGGGCCCTTAGCAAAGAAGTGCTCCTTCATTTCTAACAATTTCTAGATGGGGACATAGAAGCTCAGTGAGGTTTAGTGGCTAGTTCAAGGTTACTTCACTGGACAGAAGAGGAGAAAGGCCTAAGATTTTCTGACTCCAAAGCTAGCGCTCTTGGCCTTACACCAAGCTCAATTTGAATGAGTGATGCCAAACCATAACGATTAGTGCTGAGGGAAGAGCATGGGTCTGCAAGTTGGGAGGCCTGGGATATGAGTTTTCTCAGGCTGCCGTAACAAAATTCCACAGACTAGATGGCTTAAACAACAAACATCTATTTTCTCATATTCTGGAGGCCAGAAGTCTGATCTTAAGGCTACATAATCTTCTCTCTGTACATGTTTGTGTCCTAATCTCCTTGTGTTACAAAAACACCAGTCATATTGGATTAGGTCCCATCCTAACGGCCTCATTTTATCTTAATTACCTCTTTAAAGACCTTATCTCCAAATACAGTCACATTCTGAGGTACTAGGGGTCAGAACTTCAACATATGATTTGGGGAAGATGCAATTCAGTCTGATTGCCACCCTGTCACTCCTGGCTGTCAACACTGGGCAGGTCCCAGACCTCGAATCTGCCCTATGAAAACAGAGTTGGGTCAGATTTCTGAGGTTCTATTCACTCCTGATATCTTCAATGTTATGAACTCTCTTATCAGAGGCTGGGCAACTTTCCAAGGCACCCAAGCAGACTGGAGAGGGGCTGATTCTGAGGAGAAGAGCTGGGTAGGGGAGACTAGGGACCCTACATCAGCTCCAGAAATTCATCAGCACTAGGGCAGAACAAAGAGATGGACCAGCAAGGCAGAGGGATTAGTCAACGACTTGATATAAGTTAGTGCAGTGAAGTAGTCACTCTGCCCCTTGGGTTGTATCAACAAAGTGTGGAGTCCAGAACAAGGGAGGTAAATCCAGTGGTTAAGAGCTCTTGCTTTAGGGTCAGATACATCTGCATTGTAACCTCCACCTCGATACATCATAGCTTGGACCTTGAGCAAGCTACTTAATCTCTCTGTTTCTCTTCTATAAAGTGAAGCTAATAATTAATACATAACTCACAGGTTTTGTGTGAGGACTACTTGAGATAACTCTTATAAAGTTATTAGCAGAGTATCTGGCTTATGATAAATCCTCACCAATAGCTAAGGTGATGGATGCTGTGGTACACCACTCAAATCCCTCTTCATGAGTAAAGCACTTATTTTCTAGCTGCTGGGAGTGCTACTTCTCACTTGTCAGCTTCCTTGAGTGTCAACTTCCTCAAGTGTCCACCTTTGCAGCAATTGCCCACAGGCAAAGAGAGCAGCCTAGCCCCAGGTCACATCCCTTCTGAGGGGCAGCCTCATCTAGTGGCTGATAGATGTTAAGGAGGGAAAAAAATGACTCAGATCCCTCTCTGCCACTCAAGAGTCATCACAAGACTCTCAAGAGTCATCACAACTCCTTGTTGTGACTTCACCATAGCTCAACTTCTCCCTCTGCTCACTGCTGCTTCCTGCCCTTCTATCGCCGAAGTATTGATCCAGAGAGCACACTGAACTCCACCTCAGAGTCTGTTTCCCAGGGAACCCAAATAATAACAGCAAGGATAATGACAAGGTATGAGAGCCCTGCAATAAAAACATTTCCATGGTACAATGGAGGAAATAACTCTGTGATCTCATTCTTTCCAGCTCTACCTTCACTCACCTTGTCCTAGGCCCATGGGCCTCCTGCCATTCGCCATACACACCAAACGTCCTTCTTCTCACAGTCTTTGCACATGCTGTCCTCCCTCCCTGGAACACACTTCCTTCAGCCAAATGGTACACATCCTTAGTCCAAAATTACAGCACCATCTCCACTATCTGGCACCTGCTGGCCTTGTTTATGTTTTTTTAAAAGATTTATTTACTTATTTGAGAGCGAGAGAGAAGCAGGCAGCAGGGGGAGAAGGAGAATCCCAAGCAAACTCCCTGCTGACCGGGGAGCCCAACTCAGGGCTTGATCCCAGGGCCCAGAGATCATAATCTGAGCCAAAATAAGAGTTGGCCACCCAACCAACTGAGCCACCCAGGCACCCCATGCTTTATTTTTATCCATAGCACCTACTGATATACTATGGCAAACAATTCTGTATCCTGTGTATTGTCATTATCCCCCAGCTAGAATGCCAGCTTCCCGAGGGCAGAGAATTTTGTCTGTTTTTTGTCTGTCTTGTCTGTTTATTCAGCACTTTGATCAGTGCCTAGCATATAGCAGATTCTCAACAAATATTGAATGAATTAATGAATGAATGAATGAATGACCTATAGGGGAATGGGAACCAAACAGGGGTGGGAGTGCCCAGAGACTTCCTGAGAAAGTGCCACCAAAACTGAATGTGAAAGTGAATCATGACCATGGGGGTTATTATTCTGAAGAACCTCCAGGAAGCAATGCACAGGAGTTTGACTTGTGAATTTTCCATCTTGGACTTCTGAGTAGTTAAAGGTTCTACCTTTTTCCATTTAATTTATTTTATAGTCCCTCAAAAATGAAGGAGAAATAAAGCTTTTTTCTTTTACAAGTGTGATCATTTGGGGAATGTGGTGCAGGCAGAGGGCCCTGGAGCCTGGTTCCTTGGCTCACACACATATGTAAAAGCCATTCACTAAAGAAGTTTTACAGTAAACAGAAGCCTTTGCTTTTAACTCTTTTTGAGATACCCTTTTTCAAAGCAGGCAAGCCGTTTGTGTGATGGGTAGATTTCAAGCATAAAGTCCTATCTGAGTGGCCCACATGTGAAAAAGATTTGACAAAGAGAGTGAATGTATTTTCAATAAAATCTCTGCAGCAGTCTGGGAGATAAGGTGGTATGTTCTGGTTAGTACACATGTCTGCCAAACAGAATTTACGTGAATCCCCAGACCTCAATGATCTTGTTCCAGAAGACTGGAGTAATCCAAGTATGCAGAACACCAACATTCCACCAGAGAGACCTTCCTTTTCCTTTTATAATGAACTCATTAAATAAAAATCAGTTTCTTAATACTTGTTTCCCATGTACCTTCTAATGCAGCTGTTCTCAGTGGGGAAGGGGGTTGGGGAAGACCTCTTCAAAGGAGGAAAGTCTCCAAATTATCTAGGGGCCTTTTTCTTTTTTCTTTTTTTTTAAATTTATTTTTTATTGGTGTTCAATTTACTAACATACAGAATAACCCCCAGTGCCTGTCACCCATTCACTCCCACCCCCCGCCCTCCTCCCCTTCTACTACCCCTAGTTCGTTTCCCAGAGTTAGCAGTCTTTACGTTCTGTCTCCTAGGGGCCTTTTTCAATGTAAATACTCTCACTCACCATTCACCACAGAGATTTGGACCCTCCCATGGTTGATCACAAAACAGATGCACTTATATCTGCATCACCAATGATGGTGCTGCTCAAGGACAAACTCTGGGCTCCAATCCCCGTCCTCCACCTAGTGAGAGTCCAACACTGGGTAAGTGGGTGGGTGAGATCAGCCTGCCTGCCTGCTCTCTACATGCTTGCAGTATAACTTTAGACAATGAACTTAACATCTTTGAGCCTGTTTTCTTCTTTGAAAAATGGGGCTAATAATCCCTGCACTGAGTGCCTCTGAATATTTTCTACATGCAGGAAGGATGTCTGTTTGCCACAAAGCCACCTGAAAACAGTCTCATCTCTGTTGTGATTGTGTGAGTATGCACATGCACACACCAAATGGAGTCATACATACTGTCCTTCTGTCTGACCAAGAGATTTTTCAGCACTTTGTATCTCTCCAATGAACTATCACATTCCCGTGGATAGATACACTTCCTTCTGTATACTGCCATCTCTGGTTGTATTCACACATGTCATCCCCATGTTGGCACCATCTTCATGGCCACAGAACTTGCCACCTATGAGAAATGGGTATTACCGAAAAGATCAATAAATACTCCAAAGGGCCTGATGCCCTTCTCAGATAAAGACTGCCCTTTGATATATTCCAATGATGTTTCTGTATATTTATTGAGTTCTATTCTGACCTCCAGATCATTTTCAGTTTTGTGTATCTGACCTGTTAGGAATGGCCAGCTTGAACTACAATTTCGATTTTTCAGGGTGCTTCTCATCTTCTTACACTGTCATTCAATGCTAGAATGTGCAAATCCTTAGAAATTGAGTTCAAATGCATACAGGCACTCATGTAATCATTTGTTCACTTAGCAGGTATATCCTGAGGGCCCACTATGTGCCAAGCACTGTGTCAGTCTGTGGGATACAAGCATAGTTTCTATCTTTATGGAACTTTATAGTCTAAGGGGAAAACAAAAATTGAACAAAGAAATAGTTATTCGTATACTGTGACAAGTGTCATGAATGGGGTGCCATGACAGATGATGGAAGGAAAGGGTAATCTACTAAGAGAGGATAATAACAGTCAATATCTCTAAAGAGGGAACATTTTAGCCAAGTCCAAAAGGATAAGAAGCCAGACACGATGAGAGTAGGGGAAGGACATTTCAGGAAGAAGAAAGAGTAAATACAAAGCCCTAAGGCAGAAAGATGCAGGACAACCCCCTTGTGACCAGGAAATTGTGCTGGCACTCTTGTCCTTCCACAGGGAGCAGAGCTCTCCATTCTCTTCCCCTGGCACAAGATGGTGAGTGGCTCCTTGCTAGCCCTTGCCTCTCTGTACTGAGATGCCAGCTCTGGGATGGAAGAGGTTTCCTCACTAGGCTGGAAAAAGCAAATGGGGGAAGAATGTGTTACCAATGGAGGTATTTTTGAGAAAGTGCCATCTCAGAAACCCCAGAACCTCCATGCTCATCACTAGAATACTCCTGGGGACAGGAGAAGGCAACATAGGCCCCTGACACTCACCCTGATGATTTGCCTACCTTGGAGGCTCCTTGCTTGTCACCATTGCCACTACTATGCTGGCTTCTGAAGGACACTGTTTGTCTTCAGTTCTCTGAACACACACCCTTTTCCTCACCCTAGGACACAAATGAGACCATGTTAGGTATCTAAAGAAGACCTGACTGATGGCTTAAGGATAACAAAATGTGAAGAAACACAGAAAGTCATATGTAACCCGAAGTGGCATCATCACTTTAGCATATGGTCCACCAGTGTCTCCTTTTCTAATAGCATCTACATCCCTGCAAAGAGACTATCTTTATCTCTTGCCACCAAAGAGGAGAGGAATCATAGAATCTGTGTCCAAACAGGGACTCTTTTAAGACTGAAAGAGCACTATTAATATTTAGGGTGGAGCAGGGTGTATAAACTGCCTAGGCTAACCAGGACATATGGTTAGCCTCACGAAGAGAGATGTGGGGGATAGAGAGGCAGAAGGCTTCCAAAGCCCTGCTATTCTCCAAATATTTCCCATTCTTTTTCTAGGCACATGATAGAATTGAATTTCCCTGATCCCTTGAGATTAGGTGCATCCAAGTGATCTGCTCTGGCTGATAGTGTGTGAACACAAGTGTGGTATTTCACTTCTGAGCAGAAACATGAAAAGCCAGTATACAACAGGCATGTTTCCTTTTTTCTGCTTTGGGGATAGTGAATCATAAGGATAGACCCTTCCTGAGACTGGGCTCTAAGTAAGAATGATATGGAGCTGAATGCCACCTGATTGGAAATCAGCACATTGACTAAGTGAGAAATAAATCTTTTTTGAATTAAACATTGAGATTTTGGGGTCATTTGTTAGTGTAGCATCATGTAACCCAACCTAACTGATTATATTCCCAAGTTTCAGTTCTAGGTCTCCATGGTTGAGCACCTCTGTGCAGATATCCACCCTTTTCCTGGCCCCTGGTCCCACTGGCATGTCTTCTGAGTTGCCCTGGAGTCACATTCCCCAAATAATGGCAGTGGCCTTCTCAACTAGCTGTCTCAGGCCCAAATGAGAGCCAGAGTATAGCCAGACTGAAGGATGGAGCCAGGAGCTTATAAAGGTGTGGACTCAGCAGTGAAATGAAGGAAAAATATTATTGCTATGTGTTGAATTGTGTCCCCCCAAAATTCATATGAATTCCCAACCACCAGACTCCAGAACGTGATGTTATTTGGAAATAGGGTCAATGCAGATGTCATTAGTTAAGATGAGGTCATTAGGGTGGGCCTTAATTTAATGTGATTGGTGTCCTTATAAAGAGAGGAAATTTGGACACAGTGGCACCCACAAAAGGACAACACCACATGACGATGAAGGCAGACATCAGAGTGATGATTCTACAAGCAAAGGAATGCCAAAGATTTCCAGCAAACCACCAGAAGCTACGGGAGAGGCATGGAGGAGATTCTCCAACACAGCTCTCACAAGGAATCATCCCTGCCAAAACACTGACCTCAGATTTAACCATAAGAACATCAAGACAATAAATTTCACTTGTTTAAGCCACCCAGTTTGTGGTAATGTCTTACAGCAGTCTCAGGAAACTAATATAGTATAAAACAATGGTGGATCTAGCAGCAGAGCTAACAGGCAGATTTTATGACCTTCTTGCAAGTCTGAGAGCATTTCTGATGTCCCTTGACACAGATATAGACCCAGATCCAGGGACACATAGAGATACAGATATAGGTATAAATAGACAAACAGATACAGGTACATATAGGGATACAGATACAGCGAAGAGCCTGCTTCTCTCTCTCCCTCTCCCTCTGCTGCTCCCCCTGCTCATGCTCAGTTTCTCTCTGTCTCACCCTCTGTGTCTCAAATAAATAAAGAAAAGAAAAGAAAAGAAAAACAGATAAAAGTTCAGATGGAGACAAACATACAGATACTTGGAAAGATATAGATACAAAGTAAAGATGGTGAACCAGATACAGGTAGAGATGGAGATGCAGAAATGGGTATAGATGGAGACACAGATACGGGTGCAGACAGAACAAAGTACTTGCATAGGCACAGATACAGGTAGAGATGGAGATACAGGTAAGAGTGGAGATGGAGACAAGAATACAAAGATGCATAGATGCAGAAAGACACAGATACAGGTAAAGATAGAAATACAGAAACAGAAAAAAAAGAAATACAGAAACAGGTAGAGGTACATATCCAGATACAGGTGAAAAGAAAGTCTTAGAAAAAACTAGGTATAGAGACACAGATTCAGGAACTCGTAGGTATCTGTACATAGGTACAGAGAGAGACAAAGATAAAGGTTCAAATGGAGATCAGACACATGTATGGTTAGAGACACTGATATAAATACACATAGACAACTAGAAACAGGTACAGAAACAGTAATAGAGACACTGACAGATACAGATAGAGATAAAGGCAGAAACACAGATACAGGTACAGATAGAAACAGGGACAGATCAAGATCTAGATACATTTCTAGATAGAGATATAGACTCCGATATAGTCACAGATATAGATACAGATAAAGGTAGAGATAGTTACCCAGATACACGGATAGATAGAGACAAGAAAAATGTACAGAATGAGATCCAGATAGTGGTAAAGATAAATGTATAGATGCAGGTTCAGATGGAGACATATATGGAGGGTACATACAGACTCAAAAATACAGGAACAGATAGAGACAATAGTACAGGTATAGATAGAGACACCATTACAGACAGAGCCAGAAACAGGTACAGGTATAGACACACTAGAGGTATAGAGACCCAGATAGAGGTACAGATAGAGACAAAAATATACATACAGAAACCCAGATACAGGTAGAGATACAGACTCAGAAAACATTACAGATAGAGACACAAATCAGGGTACAGTTCAAAGATACAAATTTTCAGATAGAGGCACAAATACAAGGACAGATAAAGATACTGGTACAGGCAGATAGAGATCCAGATATAGGCAAAGATACAGATCCATATACAGACCAAGTAGAGACACTGATTGGTATCAGGAGAGACTCAGCTACAGCAACAGATAGAAACACACACTTAGGTAGAGATAGACATTGACCCGGGTACCTAGAGAGACACAGATACTGGTTCTTACAAAAATACAGGTGAGGTGCCTGGATGGTACAGTGAGTTAAGCATCCAACTCTTGGTTTTGGCTCAGGTCATGATCTCAGAGTTGTGAGATCAAGCCCTGCATCAAGCTCAACATGGAGTCTGCTTAAGATTCTCTCTCCCTCTCCACTGCCTCTCTCACTCATGCTCTCTTTCCTGAAATAAATATTATACATATACAATGGAATATTACTAAGCCATCAAAAAGAATGAAATCTTGGCGTTTACAATGATGTGGATGGAACTACAGGGTATAATGCTAAGTGAAAAAAGTCACAGAAAGACAAATACCATATGATTTCACTCATATGTGGAATTTAACCAACAAAACAAACGAACATAGGTGAAGGGAAGGAAAAATAAAATAAGATAAAAAAGTGACTATGAGGCAAACCAAAAGAGACTCAACTCTAGGGAAAAACTGAGGGTCACTGGAGGGAAGGTGGGTGAGGGGATGGGGTAACTGGGGGATGGGCATTAAGGAGGGCATATGATGTGATGAGCCCTGGGTGTTATCTGCAACTGATAAATCACTAATTTCTACCCCTGAAACTAATAAATAATACACTATATGTTAACTAAATTGAATTTAAATAAGAATTTTTAAATTATATACAATTAAATTAATAAATCTTTTTAATTTTATTTTTGAAATATTGTATTTATTTGAGAGAGAAAGAGAGAACACAAGAGGGGGTGGTGGTGGCAGAGGCAGAGGAAGAAGCATACTGCTCACTGAGCGGGGAGCCCAATGTGGGGATCGATCCCAGGACCCTGGAATCATGACCCCAGCCAAAGGCAGACACTTCACCAACTGAGGCACTCAGCCCCCACCCCCCCCAATAAATCTTTTTTAGGAACTGGAGGGTATTATGCTGAGTGAAGTAAGTCAATCGGAGAAGGACAAACATTATATGGTCTCATTCATTTGGGGAATATAAATAATAGTGAAAGGGAATAGAAGGGAAGGGAGAAGAAATGAGTGGGAAATATCAGAAAGGGAGACAGAACATAAAGACTCCTAACTCTGGGAAAAGAACTAGGGGTGGTGGAAGGGGAGGAGGGCGGGGGGTGGGGGTGACTGGATGACGGGCACTGAGGGGGGCACTTGACGGGATAAGCACTGGGGGTTATTCTGTATGTTGGTAAATTGAACACCAATAAAAAATAAATTTATTATTTAAAAAATCTTAAAAAAAAAAGAAATGCAGAAAAATGAACAGATAGACAACAAGATACAGGTACAAATAGAGACTCATTTACAGACACAGTTAGAGACACAGATACTGGTATTGATAGACACTCACATACAGGTACCTACCAAACACCAGACACTGGTCCTTGTAGAGACAGTAACACTGGTACAGATATACACAGTGACTGCCACTTATCTAGATAGAGAAACAAGTACAGATAGACAACCAGATACAAGTACAGATAGAGACATATTCAAGTACAGACAGAAACACAGATACAGGCACAGATAGACACATAATTACAGACAGACATAGCTGTAAGTACAGATAGAGACACAAATATAAGTACAAATAGAGAAACGATCACTGATATAAGTAGACACAGGTACTTATAGGCACACATGTAGGTAGTTATAGAGACAGAGACACAGATACACTTAGACACACATATCCAGATACAGGTTTGAGCAGAAATCCAGCTTACAGGTATGACCGGAGACCCAGATACGGGTATGATATGCAAACAGATACCCATACAGATCGAGACATAGATATAGGTACATACAGAGGCACAGATTCAGGTACAGCTAGAAACCCAGACACAGGTACAGATAGACACATAGATTCGTGTATAGATAGAGACCAAATGATCAGTTAAAGATAAATATACAGTTTGAGGAACAGATAGAGATATGGATAAGGTACAAATGGAGAGATTCAATTTCACATAAGGACATATATCCATGTGCAAACACAAATGCAGGTACAGATACAGATACAGCTCTACGTACACAGAGAGATCCAGATGTGAGTACAGATAGAGACACAGATGCAGGAATATGTAGAGATATGGATACAGGTTGAAACAAGTACAGTGGTACAGGAAGAGGCATAATACTATTACAGATGGAGACCAAGATCCAAGTACTTATAGGAGAGAGACACTGGTACAAATAAAGAAACAGTTATTGTTACAGAAATCACTACAGTTACAGATAGAGACAAAGTTACATTACAAATAGAGAGCAGTACAGATAGAAATTGAGACAAATACAAGTACAGATAGGGACACAGATACTATTGCATATAGAGACACAGATACAGGTCCAGAAAAAAAAAAAAAAACACTGATACTGGTACAATGGAGAGCCAAATAAAAGTACACATATCCAGGTATTTATAAAGACCCAGATGGAAGTACAGATTGAAACAGGGATATAGGTACCTCTATCTGTACAGTTACAGAGACAGATAGAAACACAGATTCGGACATATTAGAGAAAGAGATACAAGTACATCTATAGTCCAGACAGAAGTAAAGATAAAACCAGATACAGGTATTGGTGGAAACAAAGATACAAGTACAGATAGAGACCCAGATACAGTGACAGAGGCACAAAACAATTAAAGATAGAGACCCAGTTACAGGTAGAGATGGACACACAGATACAGCTGCAGACAGAGACACAACACAGGTTCACACTGAGAAATGGATATATGGATATGGTACGAAACACCATTTCCTATACAGATACAGACCCAGACACGGTTACAGCTAGAGACACAGATACAGGTAAAGATAGAGACCCAGACACCAATACTTACGAGGCCCAAATACAGGTATAGAGGGGAAATACACATACAAGCTCAGATATAGACAAAGATACAGGTGCAGACACACGCAGGTACAGATAAAAACACAGATTCAGATACAAATAGGGTCATATATGCAGGTACAGATAGAGACACAGATGCAGGTGCAGATTGAGACAGAGATACGGGTACTTATTAGATGTAGATACAAGTGGGCAGCGCCGGTGGCTCAGCGGTTTAGCGCCACCTTCAGCCCAAGGCGTGATCCTGGAGACCTGGGATCGAGTCCCATGTCGGGCTCCCTGCATGGAGCCTGCTTCTCCCTCTGCCTGTGTCTCTGCCTCTCTCTCTCTCTCTCTCTCTCTCTCTCTCTGTGTGTGTGTGTGTGTGTCTCTCATGAATGAATGAATAAATAGATGTAGATACAAGTATCTTCAAGATACACAGGTACAGATAGAAGTACAGATATTGGTATTTATAAAGACATCTATGTAAGATAGAAACACAGACACAGACACGGGTAAGATTGAGACACGGAAAGAAGTACAGGTAGAGACATATTTACAGGTCCTTGTAGAGACACACCTGCTGATGCTCATACAGCTCAGATACAGCTAAGTATAGAAACACAGATACTTTCAGAGACACAGATACAGGTACCCACAGACACACATAGACAGGTACGGACAAATGTGCAGATACAGAGAGTGACATAGACACAAATACAGATACAGACAGAGACCCCGGTACAGACATACTTCTTCCCCATCAGTGACATCAGAACTCGAAGGTGGAAGGGAGGTGGGCGGGGGGTGGGGGTGACTGGGTGATGGGCACTGAGGGGGGCACTTGATGGGATGAGCACTGGGTGTTATGCTATATGTTGGCAAATTGAACTTCAATTAAAAAAATAAAATAAAATAAAATAAAATAAAATAAAATAAAATAACTCGAAGGTAGGTTTAATGACACCTGGGAGGTACCAAGTGCTATTGACAGAATGTATCATCAAACAGCATTCATAAGTAGTTTTTGGAATTGTTTGATTGCTGTGTTTCCTCTAAAGAAGTCCTCACTGGTCATGAGAATTGTAAGGATAATTGGCTTTCCTTTTTCACTTTGGCAGCCTGGCAGTTCAGAGTCTCTAATAAAACCCTCGCTGTGGACGGTAGCCCTCAGGTTGGGCCTATCCGTACATTTCTTTGCCTTGTTTTGATTTTCTACCGTTCTTCGTGTTTTCTCTAGGCCTGCTTCCCTTTTTCTATTTTATTAGATTGTGGATCACTTAAGCTGTCTCAAATTTCTTGTCAAATGAAGCCAGGTGTCAATCAATGAAATGGAGGTGGCTATAGAATATAGTGGCTTGAAGAGACAGACCGGGGCCAACCCCCAGCTCTCCCACTTCCTAGGGGGAAGGTTGAGCTGATTTGGGATTCTCGGGAAGGATGGATTTCCTACTGGTCACTACCACAGGAAGTGGGTGCCTCTAAGAGTAGTGAGTCCCTACCCTTGCAGGGCTGCGGCTGGACAGGCAGGGGATGGTAACTGTGGAGGGGGTGAGGTAGAGGGAGCTCCTGCTGAGGGGAGTCGTGCATCCTGCAGAGATGACACCAGATACTCTCCAAGGCTCCCTCCAGAGCTGAGACCCCCACCCCCTCATCCCCAGACTCGTTCAGTTCCAAGGGAAAGGCAGCCCGCTGGGTAGTGGGCTTGGCACGTATATAAGACTGTGGGCCGGGGCTGCCTCTCTCACACTTGCCCTTGATCCTTTGCCTGAGAAGGACTGAAGCCAACAGTGCCTGTGGGGAACAAACGGCAATGATTAACAAAGCTCTGGGCAAGCATGAGCCCAGCCCTGCAGCCAGCCACACATATTAGAAGCCTCAGCTCTTGGCCTCAGCCTCCTTTTGCCTTGCCAGACCTGGTGTGAACTTGACTTGAGCCACAGGCCACAAGGCTACATCCCCTCCCAGTTCGGTTTCCCCATCTAGTCAGCATGGCTCATCTGTTTTTAGTTTTTATTATTTTTATTTGATTTTATTGAAGTCCAATTTGCCAACATATAGTATAACATCCAGTGCTCATCCCATCAAGTGTGTCACATTTTTAAAAAGGAGAAAAAGAGTTTCCTTTGTTTTTCCCTTCATACCACAATAAGAAATACGTGTTCAATGTACAAGATTCAGAAAATACAGGTGATCAAGAAGAAAACAGTGTCCATTACTCAGCACCCAAACAGAGCCACTGTAAGTATTTTGCTGTGACACCTATCAATATACATTAATTGATTCATAGGAATTTGTTTGGATAGGTCGAAAATGGTTGACTATCAGCTCTTGCAGATGGCTTATTCTAATTATACATTTAAAAATATTTTTTTAAATGAGTGGGAAATATCAGAAAGGGAGACAGAACATGAGAGACTCCTAACTCTGGGAAACAAACTAGGGGTGGTGGAAGGGGAGGAGGACGGGGGGTGGGGGTGAATGGGTGACGGGCACTGAGGGGGGCACTTGACGGGATGAGCACTGGGTGTTATTCTATATGTTGGCAAATTGAACACCAATAAAAATAAATTTATAAAAAAATAAAAAATAAAAGAGATGTAAAAAGGTAAAAAAAAATATTTTTTTACTTGGAGTATGATCAGCATACAATGTTACACTGGCTTCAGATGTACAACACAGTGATTCAACAAGTTTATAATGTGTTGCTATAGCCACCACAAGTGTCATCAGCCACCCTCTGTCGCCATACGATGCTATTCCAATACCACTGACGATATTCTCTATGCTGTGCCTTTTATTCTTGTGACTTATTCAGTCCATAACCAGAAGTGTCTAATTATACATTTGTATATAAATACATACCTATTATTTTTTTTCAAAATAAGATTACACTATACTTCTTTGTTTCTAACATTTCATTACCTGAAATATAGAGTGAACACAGTTCCATTTAATGTACATGGAATCCACATCAGCATTTTAAAGAACAGCTTCATATTTCAATGTATAGAAATGTGATCATTCCTTTAACCAGTTGCCAATTTTTGAATGTTTACTGTGTCAGCTACCTATGAGGACTAAGGAATCAGCCCAAACCTTAGTGCCTTAAAATAACAATGTGTTGTTTCTCGTGATTTTGCAGGTAGGCTGGCACGCCTTCAGCTGGACATCCAACAGCTGGAGTGGGGCTTGAAGGCTCCAGATGTTCCCACTCAGGTGTTTACCTATTAGTGCCAGCTATTGGCTCCTCACTTCTCTGTGGAGCCCCCGTGTTAGGGCTGTCCCAGGACTACCCTTAGGTTTGATGACTCACGAGAAAGACTCCCAGGGCTCCAAAGAGTTGCTATATTAATGGTTATGGCTTATTATGGGGCAAAGGATGCTAATCAGAATCAGCAAAGGGAAAAGGCATGGGATGGGGGCAAAGTCCAACAGGAACCGGTCACAAGCTTTCCAGGTATCACTGCCTAGTGGAATCTCCTGGGGACACGCTTTACTCTCCCAGCAATGTGTGGGACAACACATGCAAAATATTACCAACCGGGAAAGCTCACTGAGCCTTAGTGTCCAGGGTCTTCATTGCTGGTCAGGCACAGAGACATGTCGCACCCACGTCACTGACCTTGGCTACTTGGACTCCAGCTCCCCCAGAGGTCAAATGGATACAGTCCAAGGGCTCATGGGCTGTCTCTGGATTCTCTCCCAGGAGCTAGGAGGAGGACCTGTCTTTTCTTTGGAGTGTGCAGCTTTTGAGCACCCCCATTCTGCTGGGTTAACCCTTTACTGCACACGTCTCACCCTGCAGGACCAGAAGGTGGCCTACTAGTCTGTGGATTCCAAGGGGATGAGAACGAAAGCTGCAAGTTTTCTTAAAGCCCAGCCTTAGAGGTCACATAGTATCACTTGCAACGCATTGCATTGGCCAAAGCAAGTGACAAGTCCAGCCCAGAGTCAAATGGGTGGGAAAACTCACCCTACCTCTTGATGGCAGGAGCAGGGACATTACATTGCAAACGAGGATGGACACAGGGAGGTATAATTCATAGGGGGCATTATTATAACAACATGCCAGGCAAAAATTCTTGTATTTTTTTTAACCATTATAAGCCAGGGCATGATAATCTTCCTTATCCAGTAATATTCCATTTATAACGCATTTTCTTTAAAAACAAATCATTGTGAAATATTTGATATCCCATTCATAGAAAAAGTATAAAAACAATATAAAAAGCAGGTAGATGTACTGAGTTTAAAGATGTGTAGTCTTAAATCCGTGTAGACTTTTCCTTCGCAATTGCAGGTTTTACATCTGTAGAACGCAGTGCAAATGCATCCACTCCCTAATGGGGTATCAATTTCTGGCACTTAAATATATTTAATATGTAATTTGGGTATTTCTAGATTCTGCAGCAAAGGAATACAAATGGAAAATCTGTCAATTTTGTGAAAATTTTGACTCGGATAAGTAGTGAGAAGAGAAATGAGAAAGAAAATGTTTTTCATCTTAATACAGATATGTTTTTGAATTGGCTATATTTTTTATTTTATTTTTTTAAAATTTTTTTATTTATTTATGATAGTCACACAGAGAGAGAGAGAGAGAGAGGCAGAGACATAGGCAGAGGGAGAAGCAGGCTCCATGCACCGGGAGCCCGACATGGGATTCGATCCTGGGTCTCCAGGATCACGCCCCGGGCCAAAGGCAGGCGCCAAACCACTGCACCACCCAGGGATCCCTATATTTTTTAAAGCACTATGGAAGTTTGTTTTCCATAAAAAATCACAATCTGAATTATTCTAAAAATATTTTTTAAAAAATATGATTGGATGCTCTTATATCTTTGCATGTATATTGGTTGCTTTCTTAGGGTACACCCCAAGACTAAAGTATAGGCACTTCTCAAAAATTTCAGATGTGAAAAAAAAAAAATTTCAGATGTGTTGCTGAAGTACCCTCCAGACATGCTGCCCTTATTCTCTCATTTATCTTTTGCCACCCTCAGTAAGGGAAAATAACTTTTTGTTTCATTTTGCATTTTTATTAGGTTGAAGTTTTCATATATTTAATGTTTATCTGTATTCTTTATTTTTGTGGACTTTCTTTTAATCATTTTGCCATGGGGGGTGGTCTGTTTTTTGCCTACCACTATTCCTAGCTCTTTTATTTATTTATTCATTTATTCATTAAGATTTTATTTATTTATTCATGAGAAACATGTACACACACAAAGAGAGAGACAGAGAGTGAGAGAGAGAGAGAGAGAGGCAGAGACATAGGAAGAGCGAGAAGCAGGCTCCCCATGGGGAACCCAATGTGGGACTTGATCCCAGGACCCCAGGATCATGACCTGAGCCGAAGGCAGATGCTCAACCACTGAGCCACCCAGGTGCCCCCTCGTAGCTCTTTTATAGTAAGGATATATCAACTGGCTACTTGTTCCTTTTGGATTTCAGAAGCATGTCAAGATGCATGATCTGATTTGATCTTCATAAGACTCCAGTGAGGAAGGTAGGAGAGGATTGTTCTTAACTCCCTTTTTTCGATGAAGGAAACTGAGACTCCGAAAAGACTGACCTAGTGACATAGCCAGTTATAGTGCAGAAGCTGCGGGTGGAATCCGGGTCTCCGCCTCCCAGCCTAGGGCACGTCAGCGCCACAGGCCTCTCCGCAGCGCTGACATTCTAGAAGGAGAGGTGACCTTCATGAGACTATGAACTGAAGCTTAGAGCTTAGCCCCAACAGGCCAGTCCCCTAAGGAGAACCTGAACAACATTACCAGGGTGGGGGTGGGGGGACGGGCCCAGCAGACACCGGGCTTTTTTCCACTCCCACTGGCCACAGTGAGACTGTGGGTTTAAGGAAGCAAGTGGACTGGCTGAAGGTCAAAGCTTGTAAAACTGCAAAAAAGAAAAGACCTATTATTTCCTCCCTCCCCCTGGCAACCCCATGGGGGCAAAGCATACTTTGCACCTGGTTTGCAGAGGTCAAAGGGTTTGGAGGAGAAATCCATTTATCTTTACTTTTCTCAAGTGACTGTGGTTAACCTGTCACCAGGGCAGAAGACCTTGCTCGACCAGATCAGGGCACCTGCTGGTGCGGGTCAAATCCAGCTTTTGGCGGCCGCACCCTGTTTATCCATCAACACGAAGCTCTAGCTGTGTTCTTTGCTAAGCGGCAGCCAGCAGGAGCTGGCCCTGCCCCCTCGGGACAGTCCTCGCCGCCTGCTCCTTTGCCGGAGAAGCATGTGAAGGGAAGAACGTTCTATGTCCCCCGTCATGCGCGCTAACGCCTGGGAGCCTTCCGACAGCCCCCACCCCCTGGAGCCTCAGTTTCCCTCTGACTGATAAGGATTTGGACTCCATTCTGGAATCCATCTGTTGGCTAAGCTGGGGTGCTTGAGTACCCATTCCGGGTAAAGCCAACACCCCCTCTGTAGGGAAGACCTGAGAGTCAATACAAAGGCCTTAGGTGGAACAGGCAGGGGACAGGTGCTGCAAGGTGAGGTGAGAGGACACAAGAGTTTGGTGGCAGCAATAGAAATGGACAAACCAAAGGCCCCAGAGGAGGGCCGAGCCAGCTCCTAAGAACTAGGGTGACTTTCATGCTTATGGGCTGAGAGAACCCTGCCTTCCATGGAGGCGGTGGAGACGTGCTGGAAGAAAAGGGGAGCCTTGGACTGCATGATGTGGGACGAGTCCCTTCACCTCCCTGGGCCCCATTTCCTCTTTGGGAAAGCAGAGCTAACCACTCTTGCCAATGAGCACCCGAAAAGATGTTCAGCATCATTGGTCATTAGAGAAATGCAAATCAAAACCATGAGGAGAGGCCACTTCCCTTCTACCGGGATGACTGTCATGAAACAGGCAGATAAGAGTAAGTGCCAGCGAGGGGTGTGGAGAAATCAGACCCCTCAGCATTGCTGCTGGGGATGTACAATGGTGCAGCCACTGGGGGAATCAGTCGGGGGGCCCCTCAATAAGTTAAACGCAGAATTTCCATACGATCCGACAACTCCACTCCTGGGTATAGACCCAAAGGCAATTGGGAGCATATCTGCACAAAAACGTGCACACAAATATGTATAGTGAGTAGCCTTATGGATAGTAGCCAGGCAGTGCCAACAGGCCACATGTCCATCAGGTAATGCAGGGATAAGCGTGAGGTGGGCCACGTATTCATTCACAAAAAGGATTGAAGGGCCGGTACACGCTGCAACACAGCGCATCCTGAAACCATGGTAAGTGAAAGAAGCCAGACATAAAAGACCACATACTACATGATTCAATTTGTATGAAATGTCCAGAATAGGCCTATAGAGACAGAAAGTCAATTAGTGGTTTCTCGAGGCTGGTGTGGAGGGGGAGATAATAGCGAAAGGGTACAGGGTTTCTTTCAGAGGTGATGAAAATGTTCTAAAATTAACTGGTGAGCATGCTAAAATCCATTGAATTGTACACTTTAAGTGGCTGAATTGTATGGTGTCTGAACTACATCTCAATAAAGCTGTTTACAAAAAGGAAAGACACCCTTCCAAGTCTTTCTCATGGGATCGGTGTGAGGATCCAACAAGCACTAGATCTTTTTTCCTGGCCCCGGCCAGGCTCTTTTTTGTTTGTTTTGCTTTTTTGGTTTGCTGCATTATGGTAAAATCTAACATGCGTACGGAAAAATAAATGAAGCTTAAATACACAACCTAGCAATTTATGGTGAAGAAAAGTCCCATGCAGTTATCATCCTCATCAAGAAATAGAAAATTGGAAGCACCCAGAAGCTCTCCCAAATGCCATAACAAAGTAGCACAGCCTGGGTGGCTTAAACAACAGAAATTTATTTTCTCACAGTTCTAGAGGTTGGAAGTCCAAGATCAAGGTGTCAGTGGGTTCAGTTTGTTCTGCCGCCTCTCCTCTTGGCTTGCAGATGGTCTTCCTCTCCCTGTGGCCACACGTGGTCTTCCGTCTGTGCGTGTCTGTCCGCATCCTACTCTCCTCTCACTATAAGGACATCAGTCAGATTGGATTAGGGTCCCTCCTAAAGGCCTCATTTTAACTTAATCACCTCTTAGGGGGCGCCTGGGTGGCTCAGTGGTTGAGTGTCAGCCTTTGGCTCAGGGCATGATCCCGAGGTCCTGGGATTGAGTCCTGCATTGGGCTCCCTGCAGGGAGCCTGCTTCTCCTCCCTCTGCCTGTGTCTCTGCCTCTCTCTGTGTGTGTTTCTCATGATAAACAAACTTTTAAAAAAATCATCTCTTAAAGACCCTATCTCCAAATATGGTCACAGTCTGAGATACAAGGGGGTAAGGACTTCAGCGTATCAACTCAGCTCATAACACCCCTCATCCCCCACTGGAGGTAAACCCTATTTTGACTGGTAGAGGATGGACTACCTGCTTTTCTCTGGAGTTGAGCCTTCTCTAAACAAAGAGTTTAGTTTTGCCTGTTTATGAGTTTTGTATAAATCGAATCACACAGCTTCTTTCACTCAGACAAGGCCTCTGAGACTCATCCATGTTGCCGTGGAGATCTGAAGCTCATTCATTTCCACTGTATGAAGATATCACAAATTATTGATCTGTTTGGCTGTAGATGGAAATTTGGGTTGTTTCTACTTTGCGAATTGTGGGTGAATTGGGGTTGTTTCCACTTTGTGCTCATAACAAACAGCGCTGCTTTGAATATGTCTCCTGGCCTTTGCGTGCCTGCCAGTCTGACCAGTGTCTGATGGTATCTCATTGTGATTAAAAGTTTCATTTTCATTATTATTAATGAGATTGAGCACCTTTTCATGTTTATTGGCCATTAAGGTATCCTCTGTCGTGAAGTAATTGTTCAAATCTTTTTTTTGCTCATTTGTCTGACTTTTTCTTATTAATTTGTAGACATTCTTATATATTGCACGTGTCTTGTCCCACCTGGTAGTTCGCCTATTTGTGTCTTTTTTAATTAATTAATTAATTAATTAATGATAGACATAGAGAAAGAGAGAGAGAGAGAGAGGCAGAGACACAGGAGGAGGGAGAAGCAGGCCCCATGCAGGGAGCCCGACGTAGGACTCAATCCTGGGACTCCAGGATCATGCCCTGGGCCAAAGGCAGGCGCTAAACCGCTGAGCCACCCAGGGATCCCCTATTTGTGTCTTTTGAAGACAATGTCTTTTAATGAGCAGAAGTTCTTGTTTCTATTGCAGTGTATCAATCCTGGATGGTTAGTAGTTGCTTCCTGTGTCTTGGTTACAAAGTATTTCTGGACCCTATTTTAGGATGACATTGTTCAGTACTACCTTCTAAACATGTTATTGTTCTACCTTTTAGCCTTAGGTTGACAATCCACCTCGAACTTGTTTTTGTATGTGGTGCCAGGCAGGGCTTTAATTTCATCTTTTCATATGGATCTTTCATTGTCTTAGCACTGTTACACATTTGTCCTAGCACAGTGACACATTTGTCATAGATCAAGTGTCCATATATGCTCTCGGTGGAGTCTGCACTGTGAGTCTTTGTCCTAAGCCTTCAGCTGCTTCTTCTAGGTCAGCCAACCCCAAACAACCCAGGGCAAAAGCAGTTCCAAGTGCCAGGCTCACCTCTCTCGATCCCCTTGTCTCCTAGATCTTGGCTCAGTATTCTATTTCACTATCTAGTTGGCTCGTTGATGCCTTTAAAGTGATCTTTTAACTTGGAACCCCCCCCCCCAAATAAAAGTATTTTGTCCAGATTTTTCCATGGGAGCATTGGTTCAAATTACCCAGTCTTCAATGATCAGAAATCAAAGTCCAGAACATATCCTTTTTCTTGTTTAAAAACTATGACTTAAAAAAATTAAAAAAATTAAAAAAATAAAACTATGACTTTTTAAAGATTTTATGTATTTATCTGAAATACATGAGAGAGAGACCATGGGCGGAGTGGCAAGGAGGGGCAGAGGGAGAGAGAGAAGCAGGCTACCCACTAACACAGGGCTCGGTCCCAGGACCCTGGGATCATGACCTGAGCTGCATGCAGATGTTTAACCAACTGAGCTACCCAGGGGCCCCTAAAGAATATAACTTTTTTAGTAAGGGATGATGAATGTACAGCAAAGTATATAAAGTCTTCTAATCTGATGTGTACACCTAGATGCGTTTTTATATATGTATGTGCCCATATATTCATCATTCAGATCAAGACACACAGCATTTCCGGCCCCCCAAAAGATTTCCTCAAGTCCCCTCTCAGTCACTAGCCAACTTCCAGGAATATCCACTATTATTATCCATCATTTCTGCCTGTTTTGAGCTTCATGTACATGGAATCATTCAATACGTACTCTTTTTGTGACTGGGTGTTTTCATTCAACATTGTGCCTGCGAGATGCACCCATGTTGTTGTGTATACTTTTTTTTTTTAATTTTTTTATTTATTTATGAGAGTCACAGAGAGAGAGAGAGAGGCAGAGACACAGGCAGAGGGAGAAGCAGGCTCCATGCACCGGGAGCCCGATGTGGGATTCGATCCCGGGTCTCCAGGATCGCGCCCTGGGCCAAAGGCAGGCGCCAAACCGCTGCGCCACCCAGGGATCCCCTGTTGTGTATACTTTTATCTCATTACCTTTCCTTATTGCATGATATCTCACTGCATGAATATATCACAGATGATTTTCTCTTTCTTCTATTGATGGGCACATGAGTTGTCCGGTTCTTGGCCGTTACAAAGAAGGCCGTTATGAATATCTTGTTCATGGCTTGTGGGTCTGGCACCATTTCTATCGGTACACACATGCAGGGGTGGGAATTACTGCATTGCAGGGTATGTCGATGTTTCGTGTTTGGTTTTGTTTTTACAATTATTATTTTTCCCGGTTTTATTTCAGTAGAACTGGCATTGGCATACAGAGCTGGGTAAGTTGAAGGTGTGCAGCAGAGTGACATGACTTACGTAGGTTGTGAAATGACGGCCACGGTGAGTTTAGTTAACATGTGTCATCTCGCATAGATACCAAAAAAGAGGGGAAAATGCTTTTTTCCTTGCAATGAGAACTCTTAGGACCTATTTTCTTAACAACTCTCCAATATAGCAAATGTTTAGTTTTAATAAACACCATCAAGCAGCTTTTCACAAGGGACCTACCAGTGTATGAGAGCCCTACTTGCTCTACGGCCTCACCACTGGGCGTCGTCTGTCTTTTTTTATTTTAGCCATTCTGGTGGGTTCGCCATGGTAACTCATTGTAGTTTTAACTTGCGTTTCCCTGTTGGCTAATGAGCATCTTTTCGAGTGCTTATTGGCCACTCTGACTTTTTTGTTTAATTTCCTTTATAACCCTGGGTGGCTCAGTGGTTTAGGGCCTGCCTTCAGCCCAGGGCGTGATCCTAGAGTCCCAGGATCAAGACCCACATCAGGCTTCCTGCATGGAGCTTTCTTCTCCCTCTGCCTGTGTCTCTGCTTCTCTCTCTGTGTCTTTCATGAATAAATAAATAAAATATTTTTTGAAATTTCCTTTATAGCCTGTTAATGGTTATTTTTCTAATTTTAAGTTTCCTTCTTTTTCTTGGGTCGATATTGTTATTTTATATTTTGCCAGGAAATCATCTTTTTCCCCTCTACTTTTTCAAATTTATTGTTATAGGGCTTTTGGAATGGCTTCATTGAGATATAATGCACATGCCATACAATTCAGCCATTTAAAGTGCAATTTTGAGGGGCGCCTCGGTGGCTCAGTTGGTTAAGCGTGTGCCTTCAGCTCAGGTCATGATCTTGGGGTCCTGGGATTGAGCCCCATATCGGGCTCCTTGCTCAGTGGGGACTCTGTTTCTCCCTCTCCCTCTGTACTCTTTCTCTCTCAAATAAATAAATAAAATCTTGAAAAAAATAAAGTGCAAGTGTGATGGTTTTTAGTATACAGAGTTGTGCGACCAGCAGCACCATCTCATGCTAAAACATTTTAATTACCCCCCAAAAAACTCATTAGCAATCATTCCTTATTTCACCCTAACCCCCCTTTCTCAGCCCCAGGACATTCAAAGATCCATCCATGGGACAAAATAAATAATCTATAGCATATATGTATCTACACAATGAAAAACAGTAGTCAAAATGAATGAACTAAAGCAACACAATGTGCATGACTCTGTAATGTGATTTTATGTGAAACAGCCTTAAAAGCCTTAAAAGATGCATATTAAATAGTGGCTTTTTATGAATTTGAATACGACTGAAATTTTCTGACATGGTTCTCAATGATTTCCACCTCCTGCTATTCATGCCCTGGTGTAACCTCCTCTCTTTGAGTGAGGGCTGGGCCTAGTGACTTGTTTTTAAGGAATCTAATGTGGCAAAGGCGGTGGGATTTCACTTCTGAGATTAGGTTCCAAAGAAACTGTGACCTCCCTGTTGCTCACACACACCCTCTCCCTGGCTCTTCTCACTTGTGCTTCCTGAATGAATCAAGCTTCCATGTTGGAAGCTGCCCTCTGGAGAAGCCCATGTGACAATGAACTGAGGGCAGCTTCCAACCAACAGACCACTACTTAGAATCATCTGAGTGACCTCGGCAGCTATCCTCCTCCAGACTAGACTTGAGGTGACTGCTACCCTAGCCAAGACCTTGCACCAGAGGATCCAGCCGAGTGGTCTGGATTCCTGACCCAAAGAGCCCTGGGATACTAAATGCCATTATACTTTAAGCCACTAAAGTTTGGGGTGACTTGTTATGCAACAATACATAACTAATATACCTCCCACTAGAGCAAACTGCTTGCAATTTCCCAATACCCACTATGCTGCTCCTTTACTCTGGGCTTTGGCATGTGTTATTCCCTCTTCCCATCCCTTTTCATTTAGCTAACTCTGCTTTAACAAATGGCTCACCCATCCCCTCCTCCAGGAAGACTTCCCTAATGGGGCACTGCATAAATTGCTCCTCTTCCTTACTCCCTAGGAGCCCCCTGCTGACTTCTATCGGCACACTTACTGTATTTCTTTCTTTAAAAGAAAAAAATAGGGATCCCTGGGTGGCGCAGCGGTTTAGCGCCTGCCTTTGGCCTGGGGCGCGATCCTGGAGACCCGGGATCGAATCCCACGTCGGGCTCCCGGTGCATGGAGCCTGCTTCTCCCTCTGCCTATGTCTCTGCCTCTCTCTCTCTCTCTCTCTGTGTGACTATCATAAATAAATAAAAAACAAAAAAATTAAAAAAAAAAAAAGAAAAAAATATATTTTATTTATTTATTCATGAGACTCAGAGGCAAAGACCTAGGCAGAGGGAGAAGCAGGCTCCCTGCAGGGAGCCCGATGCGAGACTTGATCCCAGGACCCTGGGACCACGCCCTGAGCCAAAGGCAGGTGCTCAATCACTGAGCCACCCACACCTCTCATGCTTATGATGTTTCCATTGCCTGTTTACTTAACTCTGCAGCAGTCTGCCATGATTTCCAAATCCCCAGCTTCTCCTGGGATACATGGAACACGTGGTACTTAGGACGTGTTCTCCGTGGGCAGGGTGGGTAATCGCACAGATTTTGGAGTCAGGGGACATCCCTTAGAACCCCCCACTGACCCTCCATGTAACCTAAGAGAAGTCATTTAGCCTCTCTTCCTGCTTTCCAGGCACTGAGCTAGATATTTGATGTTCCCACTCCAATCCCATGTGGCCTCTTAGTCTTAGGATGATCTCCAATATCTAAATCAAGGTAGAAACTTTGGGGATTATGCTACTCGATCAGCTGTTTTTATTTCATAAATTAAATATACGCAGAAGAGGTTTTCTTGATATAGAAGTTAAAAGCAGTTCCAGCACAAGAGGATTAAAAACATCATGGCTAGCCCAATATTTTTAAGTGACATATTTCAGCCTTCTGCTAATGTTTCATCGCTGAAATATCAGCCCTTTTGCATGTAAACCACTGAGGGTTTGGACAGAGGACAAAAGCATCATATGTTCTACACATCTTGCAATGAGAACTGTCAAATGTTGCAATCAACATTGCCACAGTATCACCGCTGACAGGCTTCCAAAAGACTTTTAAAACAAAAACCCACCACAGGCCTGGAACAAGATACACAGCCTAGGAAAATGTGCATCTCACATTTCCTCTGTGGATTGAAAAAACCAACTGTGGCCCGAGGCCAACAACAGGAAGGTTCTTTGAGCTTTTCCTCAAATGCTCCCAGTTTAGAAACAGATTTACAAGTGTGAGTGTGGAAAGGGGGAAGCCCCCTTCTAGCCCAAGGGATTGAGTTTCCCTCCAGGGAAATTTCTAGCTCTGACACTGTGGTAAGATCATACTCTAGCAGACAGATCCTACCAGGGTGTCTGCTGGAGATTTCCCTGGAGGGAAACTGATAAAAAAAAAAAGTCTGTAAAATGCAAATTCCAGACTAGTCCTAAAATGGAAAGACAGGCTGACAGCATGAATGGTCTGTGATTCCAAGTTACAAACTTTCCCTGGTGGGGAAATGTCAGCTCGGACCTGTTACTCCTTCCCAACACTGCTAAGCCTTGAGATGATTCCCTCTCAGACCTGCTTCTCTTCAGGGGCTCTATCTGATTGAATAGCTCCACTAACCCTCCAGTGCCCCAAGTGAGAGAATTTCAGGACTCATTCCCAACTCCTTCCTCTTCCCCGTGCCCCCCCCCATCCAATGCCCCAGCGAGTCCCAGCAATCCGCAATCTCGCCTGAATCCAGAGCCCTTTCCCACCCCCATTCCCACCACTCTTTCAATAACCTCCGGCATCTCATTTAGAGAGACTCCCACAACTACTCCCCACCCCGTCTTCCTCAATGGCTGAGAAATGCTGTGTGTTCTCAAATCCGTTTGATTTTCTCCCTGGCCACACAGAATGACCACATCTCTCAGCTGCCCTTGCAGCTCATTTGGGAACCATGGAATGTGGGTGACAGGGTTGGAATGCCACTTGCAGGCCTTATGGTAAAGCCTATTCTTCAGTGACAAGGAGGTCATGGATTGAAAAGGGTGGCCCCACAAATGGAAGGAGCCAGGATCCCGGAGTCACAATAAGGAAGGCTGCCAGTCAAGTATCTGATTGGGACTGTCATGTCAGTGAGATGTCAACCTTTTACTGTGTTAAGTCACAATATTAAGAATTGTGTTAATCAAGGGTTGCTCTCTGCCCCTCCTCTCCCCCCTCCCACACTCTCCCTAAAAAAAAAAAAGAGTTGAGGGTTGCTCTTTGTTGCAGTTGACTTCTTCTAATACCCTGCTTCCACTCCTGCCCCTTCCCATGTCTTCTATTCTTCTCACAGATGCCAACGTAATTCAACTACAATACATGTCTGAGCATATCGCCATCTACGAGTCCCCAAACGCCAACAGATAAAAACTCTCAAATGCTTGCCCTTGACCTTAGGAAAGTTCAAAATTCTTATGATGGCCTACAAGGTCTACCCTGTTGAGCTTTCTCCTGATCTGTCCCTAGTCATTCATTCATCCATTTATTTATAGAGTGAATATATATTCAGCGCCAACTCTGTGTGTATAGCTATGGTCTGGGGATGGAGTAGATGCGGGTGAGAAAGGAGGACAATCATTGGAGAAGCTATCGTATTTGTTCAGAAAAAAAAAAAAAAAAAAGACAGTGAGGACCTGAGCTCCAGCGTGTCTCTAGGCTCTGACACTCCAGCTCTGATGGGACTTAACAGACAGATCAAACCCTAGAGTCACAGTTGGAGATTTCCCTAGAGGAAGAGCAATGACCAAAAGCCTGAAAATGCAAGTTCTAGCCTAGCCCAAAGAGAGAATAGGAGAATTTGAAGACGAGAGATTTACCTACGATGGATAGCATGAATGAGATGAGGGGTGGATCTAAGATATTTTAGGAAATACATTTGGCAGGATTTGGGAACTGACTATGGGGAGTGAGAAAAGGCGCCTGGGTAGAGTTCCAGATGGCAGGCCGTGGTGAAGAACAGATCTGGGGGAGGGCAGAAGGGGGGAGGATGATGAGCTTATGCCAGTACCACACTGTGCTGACTACTATAGCTTTGTACTAAGTTTTTGAAATCAGGAAGTCCGATGCCCCCAACTTTGTCTTTCTTTTCCAAGATTGTTTTGGGTCCCTTGAATCTCCATATGAAATTTAGGATCACTGTCGAGTTCTACAAAGAAGCCAGCTGGGATTCTGATAGCGATTACATTAAATTTATACATCAATTCCAGGAGTATTGCTGTGTTAACAACCTTGCCTTCCAACCCATGAACATGGGATGTTTTCCATTTATTTAGGTTTTTAATGTCTTTTCAACAATGTGTTGTATTTTTCCCCCATACAGGTTTTGTACTTTTGTTAGACTTGTTACTAAGTACTTTGTTTTGATGGCTCTGTTAAATGGAATTGTTTAGTTTCCTTTTCAAATTGTTCATTGCTAGTGTATAGAAATACGATCCATTTCTATATACTGACCTTGTATCCTGCAATTGTATTCATTTTTTCTTCTGACAGTTTTAGCTGGAAATTTTGTAGGATTGGCTATACATAGATCATGTCATATGCAAATAGACATAGCTTTAGTCCTTCATTTTCAGTCTAAATGCTTTTGTGTTTTCTTGCCTAATTGCCTCGGCTAGAACTTTTAGTACAATGATAAATGCAAGTGGTACCACTGAGCATCCTTGTCTCTTTCCTGAACTTGGGGGGGGGGCAGCTTTCACGGAGTATATTAGCTGTGGATTTCCCTAAGTGCTCTTTATCAGGTTGAGCAAGTTCTCATCTATTCCCAGTCATCTGAGTTGTTGGTTGGCTGTTTTTTTTTTTTTAAATCATGAAAGGGCATTGGATTTTATCAAATACATTTTATGTATCTATTGATATGGGGTTTGGACTTTTAAAAAAATCTTATTGTATCCCAGTTTCTTTTTTAAGCTAAAATCTTAGGAGGCTTGAGATACAAAACAGAGTTGGGAGGGTTGCTCTGGTTGAAGCAGGAAGAGAAGCCTGGAGCTGCCAAGCTGGCCTGCCAGTCATTCCCTCCCTAGCAGCCCTGGGTTCCATGGGGAAACTAAGCCAGGGTCCAAAGAAGAGCTCTCATCTAAAACACCTTGTTGGGCCTGGCTCTGTCAGCCAACTAAGCCCTGACCCTCAGCCTCAGGAGGCCCTGGTTGGCAGGGCTGGCTGATTACAAGTACCCAGACACTTTATCTGCCGCAGCTCATTAGCATCCTGCAAATTGCATATTCATCATGGCATAGGGCTCCAGAGCCAACTCCTCCACTACCCCTCTGGCTGAAGGGTTGATGATCTGGGGGCTCTGAAATCCTTCTCACTTGCCCTTTTTGATGGTATCTCTCCATTGAACAGTTCAGATCTATGGTTACAGCAAAGCTTGTACTTCCCAAACCTTGATTATAATCAACCCAAAATACAGAGGTTCAGTATCTCAAACAGATTGCAGACAGCCCACTGATTACTTTTTGGGAAGACTGATTAAGAAACTTTATTACAGAAAATGAATGCATCCAATGTCCCCAAATACATTTGTGACAAGAACAGACACACAGGAGACACAGACAATAGTTGCTACATCACAGCCTTGTTCTTTCCAAAAGATAAAACATCATTCAAACATGGGGTGAGGGGGCTGGGAGAGAGCTGGTTAGAGAAAGCAGGTACTGTCCTTTTGATTAAAAAATAATAATAAAGTAACAGGTTGGCATCGCGAGATCACATACTGTGTGGGCCCAGTAATCAGGCTGAGCCGAAGCCTTAGATGGTTGACACCACGCCACTTGTCACGTCTCAGAGAAGCTCCGGAGCATCATTCCAGTAAGAGGAACAACTTCGTGCTGGGGTGAAAACATGAGCCAAGTGGCCTTAACTAGAATCTTTTTAGAACTCTACATCCGCGCAAAGATCACTTAAGCAGCTCCCCTACTTGTTTAGCACAAAGGCAGAGGGGCGCAAAGATGCTACAGCCCGGCAGGCGCCACTTAGCAAGTCAGCTCTCCTTTGGGACAAGTGAGCTCCTCTTCCATATTTGATGAGGTTAACCAGTTCCCAAATCTTGGTACACCTAAGCCGGGCAGCAGCGGCACCAGCTGAAGCAGGAGGGCACCTCGAACAAGTGCCTCTGGGCAAACCTCAAGACCGAGGGTTTCTAAATTAGTGGTCATCTTCTAAAAGAGCTAGAAAAACACATTTAGGACAAACAGTTCTGATGTGCAAAGGAATGGGAATGGCTATAATTATCGGCGAGAGATTGGGCCAGTGACCATGACCGGGACATACCCATCCAGGACCTGACAGAGTGGGGAGGACATATAGCCTGCAGACACACAGGGTTCCAAATTGTGAATTTTCAGAAAAAGCTTCCTCCTGAGGTCACAAAAACACTCCCGAGTGCTTCACAGCCTCCAACGCACACAGAGTATTCACGCTAGGCAGTACTCTCACCCACAACACAAGGCCCTTCCTTCCTGCCAACAGTAAAGATGGACCAGCCCTCGAAAGGATTTTTAATGTCACCGCTTGCCACTGTGGCCATCGCCTCACCTCTTTCCCCAACTGGGACAAAATGTCAACATCATTCACCAACATAAAATAACCACTGAAACACGGACCAAGCTTCTTCCAGTTTAACAACATTTAACAACCACCTACATTTGCAATCAATGAGCTCAAAATTGTGGGCAGGCCATCCTACTTTTCATAGGATTCATCTAATGCTTCTTAGAAACAATCCATCTCGTCAGTCTGCCTGCAGTACAGGTGGCCCGAGGCAGAGCCTGCCACAGGGACCCCAGCCACCTTCCTCGGGGTGTTCAGTTTCTCAAAGTAGTAGGAAAACCAATGGATATCGTTCGCCACTCCTACCACCCTTCCCCTCACTGGGGTCCAGGAGGCAGAAGCGGTAGCTCAAGACCTCAACTGTCGAACAGAACAAATGATACTCTGCTACACGGACTGGGGTCAGGGGCGATGAGACAGGAAAAAGAAAGCCTGAACATCTGATACACCGTACCCTTAGGAGGATATTTTTGCTGTTTAGCAATGAATCTGGCCCCACAGCATGAGGGGAGGGAGCATTGGTGGCAGGAGGCACACACACACAAAAAAAATAACAAAAAAACAAACCAAACCAAACCAGAACAAAAACCCATTAAACCTACATAGTAGTCAGCCTCAATCCTAACCACCCACCTTCCTGTACCTTCAAAGGCTGGGAAAACTTGCCTGGGGTCAAGTTCTCTTGGCTTCTACACCCCGCAGTTCAGACTTTATCTTAATGCCACTTAGCCCCAAACAAAATCATGCAGTACCTTCAAGGAGCCTCTTCAGCTCTATCCTAAGCAAGCTGGCCACATGAAGAGAAGGTACCAGATGTGCAGGGGGGGCTAGTCACCAAATACAATGGAGTGGGTTGTTAGCTAAGACTGCTTTCTGTGAGTCAGAGATTTAGACTGTCATAATAGAGAACAGTTTTAAAAATGTAATACTGTTTATTTAACTTCAAAAACATTTCAGCATTCTAAACATACAAAAAAAAATAACAGAACGTTGCAAGTCGTGTTTAGTACAGAAGGTTCTTGAACTTTCATTGATGCAGTGGCTCTTCGCTTTGCTGACAATGAAGAGTTCTACAGTTTGTTTAAAAACAAACAGTTTAAAACTACCGCACTTAACTAAAAAGGATCCAAACACTTCTCATGCCAGCTGACCCCCCCTTTTCCACAGCTAAGAATGGCAGCAGAATGCTAGGTCACTATATACAGAAACAAGACAACCTGAAGCTAAATGGATGCCCACTGCAGTGTCCACAGGTCCAGCCTCACAGTGCACGCCCTGAGCTACAGCCCCTCCCAAAGGCATCTTCCCCACAGCCTCAACGCCGAGCAAGGAGCATCAAGAGTTTGTCTCGGTTGTTTTGTTCTCTCTCTCTCTCTCTTTTTTTTTTTTTTTTTTACAAACTATAGATATGTACAGTTGATAACTCAGGATTTCTAGCCAATAACCATATAGTTTAACACCACCTTACAAATTAAAAAAAAAAAAGAAAAAAATGCCAGAAACATCTTTAAATGCCTTGTCACACCAACAGCAAAGTGCACAGAGTGAGGAGAACACGAGAGCCTTTTCATTTTTAAAAATGTTTTGGAAATATGTACAACTTTGATACAGTTTCAGGGTGCTCCGGACACCCATGGCCACTTCATGTAAACCACTGACGATTTCTAGAGCACTTTGAGAAACTACAATATGACCATGACCCAATTGTGTAATTAAACCTAACGAGGGCAACAGACACGCCTCGAATAAGAGAGGTGTCAATGACGGCGCTCCCTACTCTAAGGTATTCACAAGGAGACAGATCAACAGTTTTTTTTATTCATCCTCCTCCTCCTCCTCCTCCTCCTCTTCTTCCTCTTCGTCTTCTTCATCTTCTTCTTCCACCTTTTTCCGGGCTACTTTAGCGGGACCCTTTGCGCCATCAAACTTCCCTTTAGACTTATAGTCAGCGACATCCTGGAAGGAATGGGGGACACATTCCAAATAAATCGATGGCTAAGGCTCTCCTGCAGCTGTTTTAGCCAAGGACAGAAACATGCTGTCCCCACCTCAGAATGGGACACAAGTGACTTACTACTCAGGGCTGCTCTTTGAGGTACCTCTTCCCAGATACATGGAAATGTGGTTGTTGGCCACTCGAATTTACAAGTTTACGGCTGTTTAATGGGACTCTCCAATTCCCTGCCCATGGCATCCCACGTTATCCAACTTTTTTAAAGAGCCTGTCTGCAGTGGTCCCAAAGAACATTCTATTCTTGAACGCCAGCCCTCGTACACTGGGCTCACCTGTCAGCCCAGCAAAGCAGCCGGACGCCCCCCGCACACCCCAGGACGGCCGGCTGCCCACCTGTCCAGCCTAGTAGCCTGGCCACACCCGCGCCCACCTCACCTTCTCATACTTCTCCTTCAGCTTGGCTGCCTTGTTGTTGTAAGGCTGCTTCTCGCTGTCACTTAAGTTATTCCACATCTCACCGAGCTTCTTCGCCACGTCTCCAATGGAGATTCCAGGGTTTGTCGATTTGATCTTGGGGCGGAATTCCGAGCAGAACAGGAAAAATCCAGACCTTCAGGAAAACCGTTGTATGAATGAGACAAGAGCCAGCAAAAATGTGAGCTTAAGCCCAGATCCCCAGTCTCTCACGGATACCTTCCCACCACTACAGACTCCTCCCTGAAGTGAAAAAAAAGGTGTGACACTACATGCTGTGACAAAGTTGTAGGTTTTAGAATGCCTAAGATGCTTCAGAAATACACAGGACTTTTTCAGTCTCTCAGTTGCTGGAAAAGCAGGGCCTGGGGGAATCATAGCTAAGGACTCTGACACTGGGGTGCCTCACTCCCCACAGAAAAGCCAACAGGCAACCAGCACAAGGACACAGCTCCCAAATCCCGCAGCCTTAAGACAGACATCCCGACCAGAGCACCTTAAGGCTCTAAGTATAGAATGCTTTGCAGACTATCCTGAAGTTTTTAGGTAACGTGTCCTCTTAAAAATCCCTCAGGTAGAATGAGAGCTCTCATCTGTTATCCTGAACCCTACAGTCACTTACGGTGGTCTTTTGGGGGCATTAGGGTCCTTCTTCTTCTTGCCTCCCTTAGCGGGTCCATAATCCTTCATTTCCCGATCATAGCGCACTTTATCTGCCTTGGCCATTTCATCAAATTTCGACTTCTCTTTTCCAGACATTGTCTGCAAAGAACAGGAGCTGTTAAATCCCTCGGTGCAGTGGGCAGGGCCTCAAACCCTTGTCCAGCTTAAAAAAAAATAAAAGCACACACACTATTGGAAAGGGAGCCAAGAGGAGCCCAAGAGGAAGCAGAAAGCCACCTGGGGCTACTGGGAAGGTGACTAACCCCATGTGTGAAATCCAACTAAGCCTAGCTTGGGGACACAAAAGCAAAGTACCTTCCACCTCTCAGAGCACTTCTTGGAAAACTCAGCAAAATTGACAGGAACCTCTGGGTTTTTCTTCTTATGTTCCTCTCTGCACGTCTGCACAAAGAAGGCATAAGCAGACATCTTGCCCTTTGGTTTCTTGGGATCACCTTTAGCCATCCTGACTGTGATGGATGAAGGAAGGGAGACAAAGAAAAACAAATACAGTGACTACAACAGACCCACAGGGTACAGCAGGGGCAGGCAAAATTCCAATTAAGGTCCCTGTTAGGCAGCAGTCCCCCTCCCCAGTGCCCGATGCCAGCCGGCAGCTCAAGGCAGAGTGAGGACGAAATCAGCGTCACTGTCGCTTGTCATTTAACTTTTGACCAGCATGAAGCGCGCTGGTTTGCGAGTTACTTCTCCGAGAGAGCGAGAGCGATCAAGTTCTCCAAATGGAACCGACCCAAGTGGGGTGGCTCCGCGCTACATTCCCATTCGGAGCTACTACGTTTTGGAAACTACAACCGCAGAGTGGGGAGGGCGCCGGGAGGACGCATGTGTAGGGGTGCAGGCGGATGACAGAAGCCCGAGACCCACGACTTAAGGCGAGCTGTCAACTGTTTGACTGCAACGGTACAGACAAAAATACTGTCACCGCTGCTACGCTAGGCGCCAGATCAAAGCTGGAGAAGCGTAAAGGGGGAACATTTGCAATTGCACTACTGATGCCTTTTGGCTCCTAGAAATGGCTTTTGCAAGAAAGGTGATGCGGCCAGTGAGCAGCTCCCCCCGTCGTAGGAGTTCAAATCTGTCACTTTGTCATTATCCGAAGGGGGAGGGGATGCCAAAAGGGCTAGCCCAGCTCATCCGTGCAGCGGAACGCATGTCCAGCCAGGAATACTTTCTCCAAAGTTTCCAAATAAAAATGCAGCTGTGGCGTGTCATCGTCCCTGTCCCACCCCCCAGCTTCCCGCCATCTTTTCCTTTTCCCACACCCAAGGTCATCATGTAAAACTACAGCGCTCCCCCTCGCAGGGACCGGCGGAGGGGCCGCGTTCGGGGCCCGCCGTGGCCGCGCGGGTGGGGCGGCCCGGGGCGCAGGGGAGCCCGGGCCGGCGGCGGGCAGCCGGGCTCGGCCCCGCGCTGGGTCACCCGGACACCCATAATTCACCTTCCATTTTGTCAAAAGCTTCCTGATGAAAGAAACTGCCCCTGAAATCCCCCGCTGCCACCCCCGGGGGGCGCGCGGGGCCGGGGGCGGCGGCGGCAGCAGCGCGCCGAGGGCGCAGAGCCGGGCCGGCGGCGGCGGCGGCGACGGCGGCGCCCGCCGTGCCTCCGAGCCCCGCTCGCTAAAATGGCTGATCCGCGCGCGGCCGGCGCAGGCGGCGGCGGCGAACAAAGCGGTCCGGGCCCCGCCACCGCCGCCGCCGCCGCCGCCGCCGCCCGCTCGCCGGCCCCCACCCCGCCCCGCCCCGCCCGGGCCGCCCGGGGGCGCGGGGCGGCGGGGGCCGCGGGCCGGACGCCCCCTCCCCGCCGGCGCGGGGCGCACTCCTCGGGATAACAAAGGCGCCCGTGCAGCCATGACGCTCGGCCGCGCCGGGGCCCGCGGCGGCGCCCCCGGCCCTCCTCGCCGCCAGCCGGGGGCCGCGGGCGCCGGGGCCGCGGCCAGAGCCCGCCCGGGAGCCCCGCCCGCCCGTCGTCCCCTCGCCCGAGCGCAGCACCGCGCCAGCCATGTTAGCGGCGGCCGCACCGCGGCGGCGGCTCCGGCGGCGGCCGGCGGGCAGGCGACGAGCGGGGGGCGGCCGGTCCGCGCACCCCCGGGCCGCCGGGCGCTCCCGCGACGGCCATGTTCATGCAGAAGCAGCAGTGCAGCCCGCGGGCCCGCGCCGCGCCCGGCCGAGCCCGGGAGCGAAGTTTGCCCGCGCCGCAGCCCCCGGCGGGCAGCGGCCGCCCGCCCCTCGCCGAGTCCGTCCCGGGCCGGGAAGCACCCGGCCCCCTTCCCAGTGCCGCCGCCCCGCGCCGGGACGCGCGCCGCCGCCGGAGCCCGCAGCCCGCAGCCCGCAGCCGCCCCTGGGCTCCCGCCGCCGCCACAGCTGCCCCAACATCTGGCCTCTGGGGGCCTCGGTCCGTCGGCCGCTGCCCCGGGGGGGGCGGGGGGAGGGCGGCGGCCGAGGGCGGCTCCCCGAAGGGGGCTCAGCCCCGACCGCGGGGAGCGGAGGATGAAGCATTGAAAAGTTGAAACACCTGAATTGCTTCTTCCTTCCCGGCCACCTAGCAAGAGGCAAGAAGGGGCGGGAAGGGCGCGGGGACGACAGGCAGGGGTAGGCGGCGGCGGGGCGCGCTCGCGGCGGCGCGGGCCGGAAAGTTGTGCGGGCGCGGCGGCGGCGGCGGCGGCGGCGGCGGCGGGAGCAGCGGCGGCGGCAGGAGCACCAGCAGGAACGGCGGCGGCGGCGGGCGCGGGCGGTGCGAAACGTACCTGTATTGTTCGCTAGTCTGGGCAGCGCAGGGCACGACGCGCGGCTCAGCGCTCCCCAGCCTCGCGCTAGCTGCCTCCACGAGAGCCGCCTGATTGGCCAGCGGGCTCCGCCGTTTAAAACAGCCTCCTCGCCCGGCCATTGGCCGCGGGCCTCATGCATATTAAACAGGCGCGGGCGCCCATTGGGCGCGGCCGCTGGGATCATTCATTCAAACAGAACAACCCGCCGGCGCTGGCTGCCGAGGCAAAACAGAGGGATAATAATATTCTCGCTTTCCCACACACACCCCCCTCCCCCTCGAAGCGAGCTGGGATCTCAAAGGACTTTGGAGAGGGGGCCCCGCCATTCCCGGCGGCCTCGGCCTCCGGCGTGGGAAGACGCGCTCGAGCCCAGATGCGCAGCCCTCTGCTCCCGCCGCGTCACGGCCTGGGCTCCCCTGGCCCCCAGCTCAGCCGGGGGAACCTCCCGGGACCGATCGGCGAGGGTCGACGGTGCTCCACCTCTCCCCAGGTCCCGCGCAGCTCGGCGGCAGGGGCCCGGCCTCAGCTCGCTGACTCCTCGATGCGGGTGGAAAACAGCAGTTCGCTCGCGGAGCCCTCGGGGTTTCGGCGTTTGGGCCCTGCTGCCCCGCCCGAAGGGGACCTGACTGCGCTCCTGCGGATCGCGCTCGGCTAAGCTCTTTCCACTAATTACCAGAAATTCGATTGGTGCCTGCATTTGCGGAAAGGCCGAGCTGGCCGGGCTACAGAAGGAGGACGGAGTTTGGCAAAAGCAGAGAAATTGTGAGACGTCTTAGTTTTGTGGGCAGGGAGTCCCCCCCTCTTCACTGCCTCAGTTCAGGCCCGCATTCCCAGCACACATTCTGGGAAAGAGTAAAAGTTCTCGTTACGAATGAACGCGCTTTGACTTGGCCTTGGCTTTGCCGCTGCCTGGTGAGGGTCCCCGGGAGCAAGTCACTTCTTGGGGAGGGAGGGGGTTAAGGCAATGGTTTTCACAACGTGGGGGGAGGCAATGTCTCGTCTAAGGGATGTTTGGAAGTGCCCTGGACGGGGAGTGCTGGCTGGAATTTTATAAGAGAAGTGAATGGCCAGGGAGAATGAATGTTCTGTATCACACAGGACAGTCACACACGAGGAATTAATTTCCCACTCCAAATGCTAGTAACACCTTTGTTGAAAATTTGAGGGCCCTCCACTCTGAGGAACCACAAGCTTCCTGGGAAGAATGGAAGAAAAAGGAAGGACGAGAAAGAATGAGAAAATAATGGAAGACGAATCATGACTTCTTCTATAGGAAGTTCCCTTTCTAAAGCACTTTAAAGGCCAAGATATCCAGCTATTTATAATTCGCATATTTGGAAATGAGACCCACCAGAAGATGAGTTTTCCAAATGCTGTTGCCAGCAACTGCAGCAGTTTGAAGCATGTCAGAGAAGTGACATCACAAAGCACCTTCCACCCCACCCCACCCTGCCCCACCGAGCTCTTTCCAACTCCTCTGAGCCTCCTGGGAAGGCCTGAGCCACTCCAGCTTGCGGCTTGCGCTGCTAGGCTTCCATCCTTAGGGACCCAACTGAGACCAAACGTCAAAGTCGTTCTGCTTTTGGCAAGAGCTGACAAGTATCAAGTCACTTTCCCAGGTCCCCAGTTTAAAGACTCAAGAATACAAACGTCTTAGGGCCACCTAGTCCAATCCTCCACCCTGTTAGAGCTTGTTGAGTGGCTGCCTACCTTCTACTTTCATGTGTCCACCCATAGGGAGCTTAACACCTCCCTTTTGGGCAGTCTCCTCCGTCTCAGGCAATCTCTGAGCCTTGGGGTCACTATCCTGCTCACAGTACAATTCCCCCTTCGGGGATTTCATGGCAGGTCTGGTCTCTTCTCCAGCTTCTTCCGCAATGAGATTTTCAGGGTCCGACCAGCCTGGGGCCACTCCCTCCTCCCCTGTCCCCGCCCTTCCCAGTGGGGACTAGGGTCTCCACAGGTGATCTGACCAGTATCTCCTGCCAGAGAGCCCTAGCCTCCCAATGTCGTCAGGCCCAAGATGTGAGTTGGGGTCTCAGGTGGGACGGGGGGCTGCTTCTGGTCCATCCACTGACTGGCATCCTGGCCACAGTGGGAAGCTGCACTTCACAGTTGGCGGGCACCAAGGTGGGGGAACCAGAGTGGTCACCCTTCAGAGCCCACAAGGCATACTTGGGGGGACCCCCGAGTGGATGGCGAGGTTCACATTTACAAGCACGGGCAACTCACAAGCAGCACATGGACACACACTCACACCGGGGCACATGGAGGGCATTCCCAAAGACAGCAGCTTGAAAGCTAAACCAGGGAAACAAGAACACCCCCCATCTAGAAGAGACTGTACAGCAAGTGATGTTCGGACACCGCCCCCAAGACCCAGTCTTCCCCATCCCCTGCCACAGCCCTGCCCACTGGTCTCCTATTGCTGTGTACATACTTCGAATGACAAAAGGCTTCCTCGGATTCTTCAAAGGAAGAGTTTCCATCTCCGCTCCCGAGAAAGCTCCTCCTCCTATCCAGCTCCCTCGAAAGCTCCTCCTTCTATGAAGCTGAAGCACTTGTCCCGAAGCTTAAGCCTGCAGTCACTGTCATCAGAACTTCACAGAACATGATTATGACATGGCCCAGAGAGTCAAAGATCTGAAGATGGTTGCCATGGTTCCCTGCTCATCCCCCCACCAACAAAAAACACACATACCCTCCCAACTCTCCATGTCTTCTTCAGGGCCAATCTCCCCCAACTCCTCCATCCCTTCCTCACACAGTCTCTTTCTCCTCAGTACTGTAGAAACTCATAACTCAATTCCACATTCAGAGGGGGAATGACGATGGGGCTGGAAGGCAGGGGCAAGGTTGTGGCCTGGGGCTCTGTCCCTGACTTTGAGTAGGCCTCTGCTATGTCACCTCACCTCTCCCAGCCCCAGGGACCTCTAGCAAAGGTGATTTGACCCGCCTATCCACCCTAGTCACTGCAATCTGATTGTGAGGGAGGGGATCCCAGGCAGAGACACCTCTTCCTGAAGGTGGTCTGCTTGTCACCTGTAAAAGGCCACCCGGGGAGGGCTAAAGGTGAAACAAGTGACAAAGTCAGGGGTGCCTGGGCATGGCCTGAAGTCTGGGACCCCGAGGCAGCCTGCTGCCACAGTCTGCAGTGCCAGTGACTTGGTCAAGGTGACGGACGGCACTCTGGGCCTCTGCCCTGGTCCTCACTGGAAAGTATTTTCAACCGAATCAATCGCCTCTGAGGCCCAGCACCAGGCAGGGCCCATTCACAGAGGGAAACCTCAAACCAGAATCCCCTAAACTGCTTGGTTGCCTGGAGAGGTCAGGAAAACATTGAGAGGAAATAAGGAAAAGTGTGGCAAATGATGTTTAAAGAAGTTGTCAGTTCCTGTCCGTTCAAGACCCCCAGAAGTTCAAAGGGAGTCCTCATCACTCAACAACAAACAGAAAGCCTTGGTCCCTCACCTTCTTCACCCGCCCCCCTGCCCCACCCCCCTGCCACCAGGTCTTCATGGGGATGCCTAGGGTTTGAAGTGACACCCCCGAGGCTCAACCTGGGCAGCCTCCGTTTAAGAATCCATGGAAATTAAAAAAAAAAAATCCCTGGAAATGCAGCCAGAGTGGATATGGGGTGGGGCCGCGTTTTTTAATCTTTTAAACTGTGTTAAGGGTACCGCCGGGATCCTCCCGCGGGGCCTACGGGCCTACCCTCTCAGTAGGGATCTAAGAGCCTTTTGTCATTCAGTCGTCCACAGGTGGGGAGTCTTTAGGCCGGCGGGGCGGCCTTCCCCGCGGCCCTCGCCCTACCCTGCTCACCCCCCACGTGGTTTCAGGCCTGGAGCCCCCCCCCCCCCCCCCCCCCCCGCTCTTCGGTGGGACTGCCCTTCCGACTGCACTTTTTTCCCATGGGGAGAAGGATGCTCTCGGGGGTGCTTCGGGCCCACGCTGTTAGAGGTCTGGAGGGACACGGACCCCAGCCTCCTGACGCAGCGGCCCCCGCACGAGTCGGCGGCCGAGCCCCGGCTGCCCCCCGCCCCCGGCGCTCAGGGTCACGCCTGGCCCACCCTGAATCACTCGGCCCCACCGTGGGGTGCCCCGGCCCCTGCGAGCCCCGGCGGCCCAGACAGGCAGGGGCTGGGGCTCCGAGAGGCGGCGCACAGGCCGGCGGGGACCCCGGGTGCTTGGGGCCGGCCCGCCCTCGCTCCCCCGCCGCGACGCCGCCCGCACCTGGGGCCACCGGGGCCTCCGGGGCCGCGGCGCGGGCGTGTGCGCGTCCCCGGCCGGCGTGGCGCGGGCCTCGCGGTCCCCGCAGAGCGCGGGGTGGCCCACAGCGTCGAGCGGGCGCGCCGGGGCCTGCGGGGAGGACGCACGCGCCACCAAGGGCCCCTGCCGCGGCGTTCGGCCCTGCGAGCGCGCTCGGGGACGGCGGCGGCGCCGGAGCCGGGCGCACCGGCCCGGGGGTGGCTGCCCGCGGGGCGCCCGCCGCCGCCCCCGCCGGGATGGGCCCTCGAGTGCCCGCCGCGTGCTGCAGCGGCCGGCTCCGGCTCACTGAGCAGCTAATGGGCCAGCACCCCCTCTTCGCGGAAAGGTACGGGCTGTGTTCGCTCCACCCGATCCGAAGGGATTCCTGCGGTGGGGAGAGGGGGAGCCGGAGTTGCTGTTTTCTCCAGTGCTCCGGGCTCCCTCTTTCTGGGCCTCAGTTTCCCGTGGACGGGAGCGGGTCCCTGGGATCCCTTAGGGCATCAACGTGCTGAGGCTTGCTGGTGAGGCTTCGCAGAGGGAATGGTTTTCCTGTCTTCACTCACCACCTGCTCCCCCGCGGACAAACAGACGAGCCGGAAAGGTGGCCATGTGGGCGCACCAGGACCACGGCGAGAGAATTTTAGAAACAGACGCAATGGGTGAAAGAACGTGACTCTGGCGAGGATGGCCCAGGGCACTGACCCCACGTGTCCCCACCCCCTCACCTGCAGTCTCTCAGGCCAGCAGCTGGAGAGGTCCTGCCACCTGTCTTCCCAGTGTCGCTCGCCCACCACACACATCTGTCGTTCCACCTCTCCGCTCTCTCCTCACCCAGTCCCCACTTCCCTCAGGAAGAGCTACCCCGGACCTTACTACTTGCTCCTTCCTCTGCCTGCAAGGCCCTCGCCCTCACCTCTTAGGACTTTGCTCCAAAGCCACCTTCCCTGACTACCGAATTGAAAATTGAACCGCACAACCCAGCATTACCCCGACCTCCCATTTCCCCTACCACCCCACTCCCCCCCACCCCGTTTCCCCACTCCTTATCTTGCTACAGGAGCTAAGGCACTTTACTTTTACAACATTTACCTCGCTGACTGATGGGCTCTCCACCAGACAGTGGCCACATGAGGGTAGCGACCTGTGTTCTAGCCTCAGCTCCTTCCCAGTAAGTGTCACAGAGAGGCCACTACTCCCAATTCAAAATTGTTAACCGAGGAATGCATTCTCTCTTTTTTTTTTAAAGATTTTATTTATTTATTCATGATAGTCACACACACACACAGAGAGAGAGAGAGAGAGAGAGAGAGGCAGAGGGAGAAGCAGGCTCCATGCACTGGGAGCCCGACGTGGGATTCGATCCCGGGTCTTCAGGATCCCGCCCTGGGCCAAAGGCAGGTGCTAACCCGCTGTGCCACCCAGGGATCCCTGAGGAATGCATTCTCAATTGACCTTGATGCCCTAGGCAAGCCCCCGGGCAAAAGGGCCTCCGTACTTTCTTAGGGCAAAGCCCCTGTCCTCAAGCAACTTGCAATCGGGAGAGTAGACGCCCCAACAGCTATAAATGCGGTCTAGGATGAAACAAATGCCAGACAGAGGGGCAAGCAAAGGCTTTATTCTGATAGGGGGTGGAGCCGAGTCTGGCAAGGCTCTGGTTTTTATTTGAAGATGTATTTATTTATTTATATGAGAGAGAGAGCTAATGGGGGGAGGGGGGAGAGAGAAAATCCTCAGACCTCCCTGCTGAGTGCAGAGCCCCATGTGGGGCTCAATGTGGCGACCCTGAGATCCTGACAGGAGCGAAATCAGGAGTCGGATGTCCAACCCACTAAGCCACCCAGGCCCCCCTGGCAAGGCTTTGTGAGAAAGGAGGTCACTTTGAGCTGGGCACCCAGGGTTAGTGAGGTTTCCTTGGGCAGAGAAGGAGCAAATTGCCCCAGGCTGTGGGGAAAGCAGAACCCACGAAGGGAGCTGCGGAAGGGTGTGGTGAGCTGGTGGGAGGAGGCCAGGGCTAGAGGGGTCAGGGAGGGCCACAGTGAAAGGTTGTCCCAGCAAGACACTGCCAGCTGCGGGTTCTCACTGGCCCTTGGCACTGGGGAGCCACTGCAGGATTTGGAGCACACAGCAGCCCAATCAAAGCTCTACCTGAGAAAGGCACTCGCTGGCGCTGAGGGGATGGGCCGGAGGGGCCAGAGGCTGATGGCTGGTGTGGGCTAGGATTTGAGGTCTTGGCGGTGAGGGTGGGGAAGAGCGGCTGGGTTTGTGCCCCGCCCACCCCCTCTCCAGCCAATAGCAAGTGTGGCCTTTTTCCAGACTGTAAATCTGACCTTCTTGTCAGCTGGAGGGTGGCCTCTCCTCCCACTACAGTGAGGACAGAACCCTCCACCTCCCCAACACACACACTCACACTCTCTCACACACACACACATACACACACTTCTGCAGCCTCTTCTCCTTTGCCTCCCATTCAGCCTTAATGCCAGTTCCCTGCTGTTCTGCTGCCTGGACCCAGTTCCCTTTCTGGGGCCCAGGCAAGTCCAACCCACCCGTGGAGACCTCAGCCCAGTTACTCACCCCCCACCCCAAGGAGCCTCCTGGGATCATGGGGCCACACTTTCCTTTCTTCCTCTGGTCTCCTTTGGGGCACTTCTCCTAGCTGTCATTTGGCCCTGGTTTGGGCAGTTGCCTGTGAAATGTCTGTCGCAGCTGGCCTTCTGCCCACCTAGCACAAGGCCTGGGGCCTGGGAAACACTCCGAAATGCTAGGTGGAGGAATTAATCCCTGAGAAAGTGAAGGCCTGCCTGTGTTACAGGGATGCTCGGTGCAGGGGGCACACCCTATCTCTGGTTGTGGGGTGGGGGGGTGAGGGGATGATGCGAAAACTCAAGGACAAATGCCAACTCCACGGAGGACTTGTTTCAGCCAAGCAGGGCGAGTCCCTCTATCTCCATCACTTTTACAGGAGGTCAAGGGCAATCCCCTTTGGGAGCCTGGTGCCACGGGGTGGCCCTGGGGGGCTGGCGAGAGGGGTTGATTTACAGGGCTAACTGGAACTTTGGCTTGCAAAGGGAGCCCCACCGTCCAAGTAGTGCCACACAGCTTTCAGGTTGGGCATGTGGGGGAAGACCCAGAGCGGCTCGGCCAGGGCAGGAGTCTGCACTCGGCCACTTGCCAGTCTTCCGCATTGTCTGAAGAATTAAGAGCGAAATCCAAGGTGACCATTATTAGAACAGTGAACCCTGGAGGATCACGGCAAGTTGGACCCGTGCATCTGAATGCACACACCCCTACCCACACTAGCCCTACCTCAATAAACCTACCTTACGGAATCTTCTGCTGGGGTCCTGGTCTTTTTTTTTATTTTTTTGGGGGGGGTCCTGGTCTTATGTCCCTGGTCCTGGGCGGGGAGAGCGGCGGGGGGACTCTTAGGCCCTAGGAACTGTAATTGTCCTGATTGACCAGGTAGTTCCTCCGGAGCAAGGACTGAGCCCCATTCGTTTTGAGATGGCCCCACGTGCATGGGGCCCAGCCTGAGGCCTGACACAGTGTTTGCTGTGAGGGTTCTGCCCACGGTGACGTGTAATATGGCTTCAAGAAGCATTGGACAGATAGCTTTGTGTCTCCCAATCCAAACCCACAGACGTACCAAAGAAGGACTAGCAGCCTAGGGATGCAGGTGAGGGCTCTGCGCTCTGCTTTTGCAACCTCAGAGGACCTTGGAAAATCCCTGGACAACTCCCAGAGCCTCTCGGGTCCTCAGTTTCCCCTTCTGTCCAGTGAGGGAGTCGCTCTAGTATCCAACCACATTTAGGCTGCTGGAGCATAAGCCCCTTGGGGGGCTTTCCATGTTCCCCATCTGCCTACAGCGCACAAGCATGCTGGACATGCCCGGTGAGCACCAGCCGAATGAGTGGTGCTCTGGTTCTACAGTCTTGCAGTGAAGTGGAGGAAGGAGTACTAGTCTTTGTAAACAGCTGTCCTTTGGCAATCTTTTCAGATTTTTCTGGACAGGTTTGTAAATATGATGTAACTCTCCGATCAGCCTGCCTTGAGATATTTCAAGTACAAGCCTTTCCCACCCCCACCTCCCCCACATGATTTATCTGGATTATCATCTCAGTTTTCCTCTTACTTTGGGATATGTTTGTACCTGGCCTGCACGACTCATTGGTCGTCAGAGAAAAGGACAATCAGATACAATGATAAGGATAAGGGACTGTAAACATAAATTACTAGTGGCCCAAGTCAGATCAGGGAACATGATGATAACAATAATGCTACTTTGCATTTTGTTCCTTAACAGTTTACACGGTGCGTGGTGATTGCATATCTACCATCTAACCTGTGCCCCACAAAGGTCCTGGGAGAGGTTCGGGCATATTTTGGAAAGATCGAAGCCCACAAAAAGCAAATGTTTGGCCTGAGGGCACCAGGCCATCAGAGATAGGATTGGGACTGGAATCAACCGTCTCCTCCCTCCCAGTGTCTGTCAGAGGCTTCACTGCCTGGCTGTTATCAGTGGGCAAACAAACAGGGGGTGTCCGGGGGGGGGGGCAGTTCCCGTGTCAATGACCATCCAAGATTCTTCCGCCTGCCTACAGCCATACAGAGAAGGGCGGCAAGGGTCAAAGGGCCTATTGGCAGTTGCTGAAATCATCAGATGAGTGATTATCCAGGACCTTGCACCAAACCAAGCTCCCCAACCTCGGCCCCATCCCTCAAGAGTGGCACCATCAGCTCCCCAGCATCCCCCCTGGCTCCCCTCTCTCCCTCATCTTCCACATCCCTGCTGTCCTCAGATCCCACCAGTTAGATCTCCTAAATATCTTCCACATCTGGACGCCTCTCCCCACTAGTGCTACTGAGCCACGATCCCGTCTCCCCTGGATGGATGGCTCTCTCATACCATGTGCCCCTTCAGGCCAGCGACCCGAGGAATCCTTTATAAATGTACATTTCCATCTTGTCACTGCTCCATTTAAAATCCTTTCATGACTGCATAACCTTCAGAGAAAAAAAACACAGAAAGACCCTTCCAGATCTACCTCCAGTCAGGTTCCTGCCATCAGCAGCCCCCACCCCCAGTGCCCAGCCCAAGTGTCACACATGGGGATCCTGTGATCCACTTCAGCATGGTCACACTTTTCCTAAGAGTCAGAATGCCTGGAGTGTTCCAGTTGGTTCTGTACCTGCCTGGCTCTTCCACCAGACCGCAAGGTCAGAACCGCCTCCCATAGCTCTCTAGAAGGCCCGCTGCCCTGCAAAGGGTTTGGTTGGTCTCAGATCAGAACTGGGAGTCAAATTTGAATGGAATTGAAGTGGCTTGCGGGTGCTGAGAAATGAGGACCAGCATTGTTTGGTAATAAGTGCAGCGACCTAGAAGCTGCTGCCGCTGCTGCTGCTACTGCTGCTGCTGCTGCTGCGGTGGCCTCTGGGAAATGTCCCCTGCCGGCTTCCTGCCTTTCATCTAAGAGCTGGATGATGATAATGATGATGATAAGCCAGGGATCACACAGAAAACCAGCTTCTGAAACCCTTGATCGGGGGATCTAGAGAGAAGAGGCTGTCAGATTCTGCGTCACCCTCTCTCTCCTCGATCTTGCTCGCCCCCCACCCCTCATCTGGCTCGTGATTATGTGATGAGCTCAGCATATGTTGCTAGCTAATTTAAATATTTATGATGAATTTTCAAATCACCTCTTACCATGCCAGTGTTGACACTCTGTAAATCATAGAACTTCACAGGTGAAAGGGCCATTAGCGTCTCATGTGAATTTTGCCTTTTCTAGTTGGGGAACTAAGCAGTCTCAGAGAGGGCCAGGAGCTGGCTCAAGGTCACCTGGGTGTTAAAGGTGGACCTGGGCTTGGAATCCAGCCCTGAGCTCTGCCCACTGCACCACACTGCCTGCCTCTCCCACCAAAGTGGGAACTGGAAACTTCCAATACTTTGGAAATGGAAGTGGGTCATGCTTGTGCTGCACCAAAGGAACAGGAGGCACATAATTCTCTGGACAAGGAAATGGATGTAGATGGTAACACAAGTAGATGTGATCTGTCCCTTATTCCTGCAAAGCCACTGCCTAGTGGTAGCATCATTCCCATTGTCCTGGGTGAGTGAATGGGCCCTTGGCATATACCACACTGTGCCCCCTCCACAGGGTTGGGGATGCGGAGGGAGATTCCTCAGGCCCTGATGATGGCATCTTGCTTTCCCCAGGCCAAGCTGAGCACCCTGCCCACTGAACTTCCCCTCAGAAATCCTGAATTGTACAGCAGCCTCACAGAATGAGACTTTGAGCAGGACAGGATGTAAGGCGATCCTGGCAAGAGTTCACTCTGGCAAGAATGCATCCTGGTGGGGATATGTCCTAGCAGGGTTATGTTCTGGTGAACGTCCAATCTTGCTGTCACATTGTTTTGACAAAGACAAAATTGTACTGAAGGAGTGTGGTGGATGCAGAGGTCAAGAACATGGGCTTTGGAGTCGAGTACTTGGGCTCAAGTCTCAACTCTGTCCCTTCCTAGCTGAGTGCCTTTGGGCTGATTGCTGAATCTCTCCATGCCTCTGTTTCCTCATTGGTAAAGTGAGCCTGATAATACCCACCTCACAGGGTAGTCGTGAGGATTGCAGAGTATAAAGTATGAAGCACACGTAGCCTGTGTCCAGGCACATTGAAAGCATTCAACCCAAGTGATTGTCCTGGAAAGATGGAATTACGGGTGGTCTTTTATTCTATTTCTTTATACTATTTGACACTGGTCAGAAATCACTTTTATGACCAGAAAAGATAAAATATAAGTTGGGTGAGAAAGAGGGTGGGAAACTTGCAACAAATATATATATATATATATATTTTTTTTTTTTACAAATATTTTTCAAGAAGATCCTGGAGGATACTACTGCGAGGCTTTGCGGGTGTTCTCTGTTCTCCCTGTTGTCAGAGGGCACACAGGCTGCCTGGTCACAGGGCAGAGGGAAGAGCCTAAGCAAGGACACAGGTCCCAGGACTGTGGTCCCAACTTGGGCCCAGGGAGCAGCACTGGTGCTACTCTTCACGTTGCCCGGCAGCTGTGCATGGCGCGCTGCTTCTTCCGGAAGCAGGGCTACCCAAAGCAAAACCACCTCTCAGTTCCCATTAGACTTTGATAGAGAAACAAGCATCACAAGTCAGGTGGGGCTTTCAAATCTACTCTTTCCTTCTTTCTCTTTCTTTCTTTCTTTCTTTCTTTCTTTCTTTCTTTCTTTCTTTCTTTCCTTCTTCTTTCTTTTTTCTTTCCTTCTTAAGATTTTATTTATTTCTTCATGAGAGACAGAGAGAGGCAGAGACACAGGCAGAGGGAGAAGCAGGCTCCTCATGGGGAGCCCGATGGGGAACTCAATCCCAGGACCCCGGGATCATGTCCTGAGCCAAAGGCAGACTCTCAACCACTGAGCCATCCAGGTGCCCCAAATCTACACTCTTTCATGATGAAGGAAGGGAGTTGGGTTTCCTATTCCTGAGTTGAATGAAAAAGTGTTGCTGCACTTCTAGATTCTTTAAGATGTGGGAATGTAGAGAAAGTTACTAAGATGGGAACTGAGAGGGAGGTGATGTAGGATCTTACTGTTCAAAAGGCCTGTGGTAGGCAGCAGAATGATTCCCCAGTAGCTGTCATCCTAATCATCAGAACCTCTGGATGTTAACTGATATAGGATAAAAAAAAAAAGCTTTGCTGATGCAGATGTGATCAAGTTTAGAATATCCACATGGGGACATTATCCTCAATGGCCTGGCTGGGCTGTAATGCAGCCACATGTATCCTCTAAGAGAGAGGCAGGGGAGGAGTAGACCCACAGAAAAGAAGGCAATGTGAAGACAGAGCAGAGACGTTTAAAGATGCAGGTTTGAAGATTGGAGTGATTCAGCCACAAACCAAGGAACGTCAGCAGTCACCAGGGGCTGGCCGAGACCAGGAATGAATTCTCTCTTGGAGCACCTTGATTTCAGGTCAGAGACACTGATTTTGGACTTCTGAACAGAATAAATTGTTTTTTTGAGCCACGCAGTTGTTGGTCATTTGTAATGGCAGCCACAGGAAACCAGTACGGGGCCTTCAGAGTTCAACTAGTCCAATGGCTTCCACACATTTTCAGCAGCAAAATCAATGACTTTTCAAATGAAATCACATGGCACAGGCCTATCAAGAGAACACATGAGAGTAGATGAACAACGGTTGAACAAGAGGGGGCAGGATCCCCACCTGCTAAGTCTTCTGTCTCCATGGTGGCTCCCGAAGCACCTCCTAGAAACTTCTGGCAACAGAGCGTGGAAACCTTCATCTAGTTCCAACCACCCCATTGTACAGATGAATAAGTAGAGGCTCTGGGAGGCTGAGTGGTTGGCTGAAGGCCTCTTCTGGGGGGAGGCAAGAATATTTGTCAGGAGGAAACAAAGCAGGCTACCTCTGCTTGCTCGCTCATCTTCTCTTCCCTGGTTGGAGTAAATCTCTGTCTCCCAAGCAAATGACTAAGAACATACTGGAGTCTCTAGATGAGTTTTGTTTTTAGCCGCAGTTTCTGTGTTGAACAAGGAGGGCCGACTATGTCAAGTGATGAAATATTTGTTCCTGAAAAGCACAGACCTTGGGCAGGCTGTTATAGCATTTTCGAAGATGAAAAACCACTGCTTGATTCCTTACCTGGGTTTGGAAATTTCGTCTCCCCGATATGCCTGTAACGGTCGGGGTGAGGAGGTGGACAGGAAGGAAGAGCAAAATCAGGCAGCTGTTGATGCGCCTGAAAATATGAATCCTTAAGTGGATCAAGAGAGCCGAGTGTCACCATCAGAGTTTTCCTGTTGTTGGGTTCACAAATACTGAAGGTCAGTTCTGCTAGACTGCCTTTGTGGGGGCTAAAGAGAAAGTTACAGTAAAATATGACTCCCCTTTTCCCTCTGGCCTTGGTGCTAATACACAAAACATTAAAAGTCAGGTTCTCCTTCCTCTGAAGCGCAGCCAAGAAGGATGGTATTTTCAAGGGGGGTATTTTCAAGGGGGGACTTTGCAGGGAAGTTAAGAGAAACCCCAAGAGAAAGAAGCCAACAAGAACCGACCCCCCTCCCCAGGGGTCACGATGACTGAATATCTTCCAAACTGATTCAGAACTCATGATGATTTTTATGACCATTTCCAGGGCCACTGGTCGCCTTCTACTTTGCACTCCTGCTACTTGATGGAGTGGCGTTAGAAGTATTGTATCTGGGCAAGGGGAGGCAGGGTGTGTTCCAAGAATGAACAAAACCATGAGAGATGTGAACCAAGACCAATGGGTGAGCCAACAATGTCAGCTGCCCGCCGGGAGGGAGCACTCCGCACAGCAGATGGAAAATAACTGTGAGGCGACAGCAAATGGCATTCGTGTGGCTTTCTTTGTTCGTCAGTGTTGCTAAGGAGGGTGTCCTCCCTTCACTCTGGAGGCCACATGGTTCCTGGCTTCCCAGAAGGAAGTGAAAGATGCAGCTCGCTGGCTGCCACCCGCTACTGCTGCAGCTGATGGGGCGGCGTATCCTCACGCAAAACGCGCCAAGATGCTTCCAGAGTCAGGCAGCCTTCGCTGGAAACCACCCATTTGGGTCTGGGCCTTTCCCCCCTCCTTTGTTTCTTTTGGCCTTCAGGTAATGACATTCCACAACTCCTGGCATCGCCATCATCGGTGTGTGAGGTTCCTCTCTGGCTGGGTCAATCCATCCACCCATCCGGTCCCTGGAATGCCTGTTTTCAGCCCCACTTGCCCTACTCTCAGAGTGTGTGCTCTGGCAAATGCACAGGGATAGTGTGTGTGTGTGTGTGTGTGTGTGTGTGTCTCCCTAAACTCAAATGTTACTGTCCTGGACAGCTTGCCCCATTTCTTCCTGGGGGCTTTTCCACACAACCTGGTGGGTGTGACCTCCACATGCTCCCGTGTGGTCCTGAGCTGGGTGCTTATGAGCAAGCTCAGGTCGCTTCCCTTTCCCCTAGTGCTGGATACCTGGTCACCCCCGATGCTCTGGTAGCCCAAGCACTGCACGATGAACTCCTGGGGCGGGTCCCTGCAGCAGGCTGATTGATGGCCCCTGATGATATCAGGTCCCGTTCCTCGGAACCTGTGCATGCCACCTTACCTGGAAAATGGGCCTCTGCAGATGTGATGAAGGATCCTGAGATGAAGAGATTACCCTAGATTAGCTGGGTGGGCCTCAAGTGTAATCACAAATTGTAGGGGTTTCCTGGGGCTGCTCTAACAAAGTACCACAAACTAGATGGCTTCAAACAACAACAATTTGCTTTTTAAAAGATTCTGGAGGCCCAAGGTCTGACATCAAGCTGCCGGCAGGGCACGCGCCCTCCAAAGGCTCTCGGAGAGAATCCTTCCTTGCCTCTTCCAGCTTCTGGTAGCTCCAGACTGCCCCGGCCTGTGGCCACATGAGTCCAGCCTCTGCATTCCCCCGTGGCCTTCCCTGAGCTTCGCCGTAGCCTTTCCTCTTTTTCTTTTTCTTTTTTTTTTATAAATTTATTTTTTATTGGTGTTCAATTTGCCAACATATAGAATAACACCCAGTGCTCATCCCGTCAAGTGCCCCCCTCAGTGCCCGTCACCCAGTACCCCCACCCCCGCCCACCTCCCGTTCCCCTACCCCTAGTTCGTTTCCCAGAGTTAGGAGTCTCTCATGTTTTTCCTCTTTTTCTAAGGACATCAGCCATTGGATGAAGAAGGGTCTCTCCTCCTCCAGCAGGGCCTCATCTAAATGATGCCAGCTGCAACGACCCTATTTCTTAATCAGGTCACTGTATGAGGTTCTGGGGGGGGGGAATATGAATTTGGGGGAGACAGCATTCACCCAGTACACATGTATAGAAGGGGGGCAAGGCAGATATCACACACGGAGGAAGCGATGTGAAGGCACGGCCGAGAGAGATGTGAGGATGCTGGCCTTGGACACAGCAGCGGACCCCTGGAGCCATCAGAAGCTGGACGAGGCGAGGAAGGATCTTCTCTTAGAGGTTGGGGAGGGAGTGGGCCCTGCCAACAGTTTGATTTCAGCTCAGGGACACTGATCTTGGACTTGTGGCCTCCAGAACTATGAGAGAACACATTTCTGCTGTTTAAAACCACCCAGTTTCCAGCACTCTGTTACAGCAGCCACTGGAAACTAATAGTCCCTTTGTGGGCCCGCAGAAGAATTCGTTGGGGGGGTGTACCCAGAAGAGGGATTGCTGGGTCGGTGTGAACGTGTACACTTGATCTGGCTACAGGCTGCCAGGTGGCTTTGCCAAGCAGCTGCATCGATCTAGCTGGACTCCCACCAGTAGCACACAATGGTTCCCCTTTCTCTTTATCCTAGCCAACACTTGGCATCATATAGCTGCTTTTTGCCAATCTGACATGTGTGTATCCTATCTCATTGTTGTGATTTGCATTTCTCTGATTACTAACGATTCTGAGCAACTCTTCGCATACTTACTTGCTAGCCTTTTGGGTTTCTCCTTCTGGGAATTGCCTATTCATATGCTTTGCTCATTTTCCTGTTGAGTCTTTTTCTTGTTGGTTTGCAGAATTTTCTTGTATATTTTATCCATTAATCCCTTGTTGGCTTTAAACAGCAACTATCTTCTCCCCATCTGTCGTCTGTCTGTTAACTATCTATGGTGTCCTTCACGGAAAGAAATTCCTAATCTTGCTGTAATCAAATCTATCTAAAGCCAGGCTGCGAACAGAGGGGTGGACTGATCAGGGAATGTTGTGCAAACAGAGGAGGTGCTTGTGTGTGTGTGCAAGCACACACACATATATGGGTGCAACATGGGTCACGTATGAGTATGCATCTCTCACTGAATATCAACCCCCAGGGATAGTGCACTGCCCACCATTTGGGATGAACTGCTCCCCTGTCCTCTCCACTGATGCAAATGGCCCGGTACAGTGGTTTGCAGACTCCGAGGTGTACTAGAATCACCCAGAGGGCTCATTAAAACCCAGATTCTTTGGCCCACCCCAGAGACTCTGAGTCAGTGAGTCTGGAGTGGTGCCCAAGGGTTTGTATTTCTTTTTTTTTTTTTTTAGTTTTTTTAAAAGAACTTATTTATTAGAGAGAGAGAGAATAAGAATGAGAGAAGGGCACAGGGTGAGGGAAAAGCAGATTCCCCACCGAGCAAGGAGCCCCACCGGCTATGGGGGCTCCATTCCAGGACCCCAGGATCATGATGTGAGCGGAAGGTAGGCTTAACCAACTGAGCCACCCAGGTGCCCCAGGATGTGTATTCTGATAAGCTCCCAGGTGCTGCTGCTGCTGGCCCAGGGACCACCCTTGGAAAGCCACTCTAGAGGGAAGGCCAGCATGTGGGTTCAGAGGCCACACCACCTTGCAGTTAGCCAATGGGCAATAGGAAGTCTGGGAAAGATGGGACCCTGGCTTATAATTGGCTAAGTGCCTATGCCCAAGGGAACCCCAAGGCTCCACACAGGCCAAAAGATTTCACAGTGGAGGGGCACCTGGGTGGCTCAGTGGTTGAGCATCTGCCTTTGGCTCACATCATGATCCTGGGGTCCTGGGATCGAGTCCTACATCAGGCTCCCTGCATGGAGCCTGACTCTCCCTCTGCCTGTGTCTCTGCCTCTCTCTGTGTCTCTCATGAATAAATAACTAAAATCATTAAAAAAAAAAAAGATTTTGCGGTGAAAGCAAATGACACCTAAAGGGGTCAGTGATTTGACCACAGTCACAGTGGTAGCCAAGTCCCACTGCCTGCTCAGTGCTCTGCATTTGTTCGCCCGTGCACACCCACGCACGCACACACACACACACACACCATAAGGACTGCCTCAGGACATACGTGTGCCCCTTCTCAGCATGGGGACTTGCCTGCAAATGGCCAAGGGGACTCCTAGCAGCCACCGTGTTGATTTCCCCCCAGCACCACCATCATCACAGGTGGTCCAGCAGAAAAAAGCCACGAAGCACCTAGAAAACATCCACAGGCCACAGCAGCCCTGCCACCATCGGGGCTTTCCTTTCTCAGGCACTCAGGAGTAGAACTGGGACCAGTAGGTGTGGGTCGTGGGGGTGGTGGACAACTAGGTGTACTCGGGGTCACACCAGGAAGTTCCATCCCTGCTTCACCTCTCCCATCCCACAGCTGCCACCAGGCTTCTCAGGGCCTAGACAGGTGCTCCTCCCTGCCTTTACCTCCCCACCACTCTCTGGCTCCCACCCCCTAAGGAAGGCAGGGATACTCAGGCCCAGCCTCCTCCTCCCCCCAGCAGCAAAGAATGGAAGGAGCCAAAAGGCTGAAGGCTCACGAGAGAGTCCATGGGAGAGAGTCCATGGGGATGCCAGAGAGAAAAGGAAAGGGAATTGGAGAACTGGAGGGAGGAGGGAGAGGAGAATGCAAGAGGAGAGGGGAGGGATGGAGAGAGAGAGGGAGAGGGGAGGGCAAAGGGAGCAGCCCTGCAGAAGAAGTGGCTGGAGGCTGCTTCTCCCAGTGGGACTCTGCTAGGAGAGCAGCAGGGAGGCAGCTGGAGGAAGGGGCCTGGCCCCAGGGGTCCCAGCCACCCACAGGCACTTACACAGGCTGGCTCAGGGGCCGGAATAGGTGAGGAAGGCTTTGGAAAGGGTGACTGACGTGCTCTCTGGAAAAGGAGCAGCACAGCAGGATGATCCTGACACCCTTGCCACCTGCCCCTTTGCCCCAAGCACAGCTCCCCATCCGTGCTCCCTGCACCGCCTTGCATGCTCCCGCTTCCTCTCAGTTCTGGGAGTCCAGCCTGCCCGGGGCCGGCTGGGGACAGTGGTGGGGCATTCACAGGCCCCGCTGACCTCGGCTTCCCTCACCATGCCAGTGGAACCTGCCACCACTCACCAGGCACACTGGGCGCCCGCCTGCACCAGGCCCCGCTGGTGAGGTCACGCATGGGCCCTGCCAGCTGGGCTCAGGACTTGGTGCTCAGCCATGGGTCAGGGCTGTTGCAGGACTTTATCCTGAGCGTGGGCCTGACAGCAAGTGGCCTGCTGGCGGGGGTGGGGGGGGGGGCTTGGGGTCAGGCCAAGGGAAAGGGAGCAGGAGGACGAGGCCCAGAGAGCCCCCTGGCTGCCCAAGGCCCCAGCAGCTGCTGCCACCACCTGCCCCTGAGCCTTGCCGGCCACCCCACAAACAACCTCACAGGATCCCATGCGAGTGGCCTCCTGGGAACCGATGGGGAACTTTCTCGCTCTCCCCCTCTCTGCATTCACCCAAACACATTTGCCAGGCACTGGACACAGGCACCCATCCTTTCAGTGGTGGGGACAGTTGCAGCTCCACTCCAGGTTTTCCGAAATTCCCCCAATCCTGTCTTCCCTGGCCCCCCTCGTGCTCCTGGGATTTCCTGGTGGGCAGTCTCTTTCTTCCAACAAACTGGCAGGCAGGCCGGCCTCGGGACCTCGAGCACATGTCCCAAGCCCCAACAGCCACGGAGGGCACCGCCAGCGGGGCAGCCAGCTCAAATTCCAAATTCTGGGCCCCCCTCTCCCCGGGGCCCCATCGCCGACCCTCCCCTACCTGCTGCAGCACAGCGAGGAGCATCCTGTCCCAGGCCCGCCGCCCGAATCCACGCACACCCTCCGCTTCCTCTCCTCCTGCCACACCTGCCACCTCCCCACCCGTCCGGCCCAAACTGGCCCTCCCCGGACCACCAGGTTTCGGGGACACCCACCGGGGTGTCCCTCCTCCCTTCCTAGGCCTCACAGAGTCCTCCTCCCGAACCTGCCCGAGCCTGCCCGGTACAAGTCAGCATCCAAACAACACGCGTCGGTGAGGCTGTGAAGACAGCGGACCCCTTGTTCACCGCTGGCGGGAAGGTAAAGGGGTGCTGCCGTCGTGGGGTGATTGCAATCCTGGGTGGAGACGCCAGGGAGCCGAAAGCAGGGACTCGGCGATGGTCCACCAACACGAGGACTGTCCCTGAGCGGCCCCAGCAGCGCTATGCACAACAGGCAAGGGGGGGCACCGCCCCACATGCCCGGTCAGTGGACGGCTGAGAAGCCAAACGCAGCCTCTCCATGCAATGCCGTGGTTTTGCTCATGCAAACGACTGAGAAGTGACCCCTGCCAACAGGGTGCTAAGTGGAAGAAGCCAGACACAAAACATCATACACCGTATGAGTGCACCGATAGGAAGGTCCCCAGCAGGCAAGCCCATAGGAGAGCACGCTGGTGAGCGTTTGCGGGGGGCTGGGGTTCAAGGGAGGCAGCGCTGCTCAACGGGCTGGGGGTTTCCTTTCGGCAGGATGGAAAGGTTCTAGGATGTTATGGTTGCACGGCACCGTGAATGTATTGAACGTCCCTGAATTGTACGCTTTGAAATGGTTAATTTTTAAAAAAGATTTTATGCATTTATTCATGAGAGACACAGAGAGAGGCAGAGACACAGGCAGAGGGAGAAGCAGGCTCCCTGCGGGGAACCCAATGCGGGACTCGATCCCAGGACCCCGGGATCACGCCCTGAGCCAAAGGCAGACGCTCAACCACTGAGCCACCCAGGTGCCCCCAAAATGGTTGATTTTATCTTTTGTGCATAATTTTCTAAAAGATTTTCTTTTAAGTCATTTCTGCACCCAACAGGGGGCTCGAACTCACAACCCTGAGATCAACAGTCTGATGCTCCACTGGCTGAGCCAGCCAGGTGTCCCCTATGTTTTGTGTATTTTAACACACACACACACACACATCACCATCCGCCCCTAATGCTCTGCAGACTTGCCTCCCGCCCCCAGCACCCTAAGGTGCTCCTTCTCCTTTGTTCCCAGCGCCAGGAATAAGCCTGGAATACAGTAGGTGCTCAATGCATATTTGGCCAACCAGTGAACGAAGCAATGAATCTAGGGCCACCCCGTCAGGTTCAGACGTTGAAAGTGAGGGCGAGTGAGGGGAAGCAATTTACCCATGGTGCCGGGGCTGGTCGGTGGCCGCCCCTGAGGCAGGTACCTTTTCTGTCCCCTTCCTTCCCACTTCTCAGCACCTTTTCTGGTCTGCCTTTCTTCAGTGGCTATTTCTCATCCCTGGATGCCCCTGGGGGCTCGAACCAAAAGGCTTCTGGGATCTTTTGCAGGCCCAGGGCTCTGGGGGTGGGCGCTCCCTCCCTCGCACTCACCCACCTGCTTAGTGATGGCACACAAAGGACACCTGCAGGACCCAAAGGCAAGCAACTGATGGATGGCCCCTGGTACCAAGGTGGCCAAGCCACTCCGGAGCCAGTACGTCCTCGATGGGAAAACCCCTGCAAACCGGTGCACCGGGGAGCCAGAGAGCGTCTGCTTCTGTCCCAGCTCTGGGGGACTCCGTGGCTTCTCTCCATGCCAAGCTTTGAGGATGGGGTGCGCTGCTCCAGGGGTGCTCCGTTCTGTCCCCAGCGGAGAGCACACCTGGCCCTGTCTCTGTGAAGCTGAGACAGCACAACTGTATCACTTGCACCTACGCACTTCTACCCCGGTTTGCACAAAGGGGCCACACATTGGGGCTCGCAAAAACTATCCGACGTAACTTCACTGCTGCATTTCTTCCCCTCCAGGGCCCACTGTACCCAGGTGTGCCCAGCCCTTGAGGAAGGAGCTCTGGCTCAGGAGCGGGGTGCCTGGGCTCCTTGGGCAGCCCTTCCCCATCTCTGTGCCACTGAGGAGTGGCAAGGCTTCCTGGGCTTCAGCTCGCAGGTTAGGGGAAGCAGGGCCGAGGCCGGTGACAGATCAGAGCTCAAGAGCAGCCTCTCGCTCTGGCCCTTGTACCCAGAGCAGCAGAAGACGGTCAGGGGATCATGATGGAAGCATAGGCGTCCCACAGACCCAAAGCCCACCATGACAGATGTCATCCTTCGAGATGAACTTATCTTCTCCGTTCTTCCTCTGTTTAAATTCTATGACAATACTTTTAACAATTCTTGATATTTGTTGCATAATATCAGATATCCCTACCTCACAGCGTCATTGCAGAAGCGCCAGAAGCAGGTGGGGGTAGGGCAGAGATTACAAATCTGATTTTACGACTGCTGAAACCAAAGTTCAGAGAGGGTGACTGATTTACACTAAGGAGCCCAGCTAGCCTAGTACTCTTGACCTTGAACTCACGTCTCTAGCCCCTATAGACCGCAATTGACTGTAACAGCTTCATTCCCCAAACCGGGGACAAGTAAACCAATTAAGTCCAAAACAAACCTTTGATTGGGAACCCAGAATCCACATGGAAGCCCCCAGATCCCATCTAGAGTTCAAACGACAGTTCATTCCGTCATCCCACAAGCATCTCTTTGAACACCGCCTGTGAGTTGGGCCCCAGACTAGATACTTGAGGAGTGTGGGAGGCTAAATAATACTCCCCACCCCCCCACCCCCCAAGGTATCCAAGTCCTAATCCAGGAACCAGTGAATGTTACTATAAATAGCAAATGGGATTTTGCAGATGCGATTAGGTTAAGGATGTTGAGATGGGGAGATTGTCCTGGATGATCCCAGCGGGCTCTAAATGCAATTACACATAGTCTTTTAGAGAGATTTTATGACACACGGGCAGAAGATGAGGCCATGTGAAGACGGAGGCGGAGATTGGAGTGACATGATCACAAGCCAAGGAATGTTGGAAGCCACCAGAAGCTGGGCAGATTCTCAGCAAGGAAGAAGTCTCCCCTGGGACCTCCAGAGGGAGAATGAGTCTGTAACACCTTGATTTTGGCCCCATGAGACCCACTTTGGACTTCTGGTCTCCAGAACTGTGGAGAGTAAGTATCTGTCATGTGAAGCCATTAATTTAGTGGGAATTTGTTTCAGCAGCCATAAGAATAAGACCGAGGCTCGCCCTTGAGGAGCACTGGGGTTAAGCTGATAAATTCTGCAGCAGGGAGATGAGGGCCTCTCCCACAATCCTGAGACAAGAGGGGTTCTGGGAGGTCACCATATGGTTTGAACACATAATAAACCCAAAGCTTACCATTTCCCCTTGTTGGACCCCAGGTTGAGATTGGGATTTCTTATAGCAGCTTCCTGGCCCTTCCCTCCCACCTCTTCACTCCCACTTAGGCTTCAAGATCACAACTGAGTGTAAAGGGTGCAGAGCTTTCTTGGATTACCCTTCCTGGTGATACTTGCCTGTCGATAGCTGCTAAATTCTCAAAGAATTTAGCCTGTTGACTGGAATCCAAGTCCACCAAATCATCTGTCATCATCAGCGCAGCTGACGTGGATGGTAGCCAAGGGCGAAGAGGCAAGGGACTCAGCTTCCCCTCCAGGCCTTCCCGGGCTGTTCATTCTTGCTCTGGAGGGAGAGAGGAACCCCAGCTCCAAACCAAATTAGCCTGGTGTTCTCCTCCCCCCACCTCTTCCCTCCCTGGAGCTCACTGGCCAAGTTTCTGCCCATGTCTCCCATGGGGACAGTGTCCGTGGGTTGTTCAAAGTCTCTATCAAGTCTCCCCAAGGAAAGGTCAGCTGCCCTGTGGAAGGGACACTGAGCCAATGAGAAGCAGATATTCCATCATGCTTCCTTCCTGGGCATTGTCTACCAGGAAAGTCGGAGCTGAACGTGATGTCCAAGGACAATAGCTGCCTCGCTATGGCTTAACATTTTGAATTTCGTTCTCTTTCCATCATTAGTGGCTCTGATGCAGTGGTGTCTATCAGCAGAAGTCCTTTTAGGAAGTAGTGGGATATAAATCAGAAACTGCAGTCAAAGATTCGGTGGCCCCATGGAGATTTGAACGCAGAGCCCTTTTGTGGCTGTGAGCCCAGGAAAGCCCAGACCAGGGGCCGGGGGCCAGGTTTGGGGTCAAGTTGGGCCAGCACCTCCCATTGGCTGGAACCAGGGCACCTTCTCCCCCTCCCCCAACACTCTTGCTCGTGTGCCCTAGGGGCCCTTCCCTTAGGTCGCTTCCGCCTGCCAGTTTGAGGCTAGGGCAAGGGAAGGCAGGGTGTCTGGGTAACAGGCCACATGGCTTGTGGGTGATGCAGGACGAACTTGGGCCTTGGGCTCTTTGCCAGCTCCTTGCCTGGGAAACAGAGCATGCCGGGACAGGGCCCGGAGCTACTACAGTCAGGAGCGTCTGTGAACGGTCCGGGGCTGCTCCCCCCCCCACCACACAGCCCAGGGGGCATGGCAGAGGCTGCTGGTACGAGAGTAATCAGAATCCTGGTTCAGTGTCCTGTATCTCACCATTTGCTGAGCAGTTTGTGGGTATTATTTCTTTGGTGGTTTCTATTTTTTAAAAGATTTATTTATTTTTATTTATTTATGATAGACATAGAGAGAGAAGCAGAGATACAGGAGGAGGGAGAAGCAGGCTCCATGTCAGGAGCCTGACGTGAGACTCGATCCTGGGACTCCAGGATTGCGCCCTGGGCCAAAGGCAGGTGCTAAACCACTGAGCCACCCAGGGATCCCCCCGGTGGTTTCTATTTTTATACCCATTTTCCAGTTGAGGAACCTGGAGAGGTAGGAGTGAAACATCCTGAGTCACCAGAGCCACCTGCACAGGAGTCCCCCAGAGGCCTCAGTCCCCTAGTCTGTCTCCGTCTCCTTCCCTGAGGTCAAAGGACAGCCTCCAAGAGCCCTTCTGCTGAGGGACACCTGGAAGCTGGGCAGACGGGAAAGGTTCAAGCCACGGTGGCTCCGGTGGATGGAGAGGCCACGAGCTGGTCCCTCGGCAGGAAGGGAGCACAGGAGTGGTTTCTTGGGTTTGGACGATTTGGCTTTTTCACCAGCCTGGACAGCACTACCCAGGCAGTAGAGTGCAGCCCAGTGGTCAAGAACATGAGCCCTGGGCCCAGAGAAGCTGGCTTCGAATCCCAGCCCCTTTGCTTCCTAGTGGTATGGCCTTGGGCACAGCACTTCACCTCTCAAAGTTTGGTTCCTCAGCCATAGAATGAGTCCTACTGGGATCTACGACATAAGGGCTGCAGAGAAAATTCCAGATGGCAGATATGAAGCCCTTAGGGGGGTGGCCACCCTGTAGCCGGGGCTGGGATCAGCAGCCATTACTCTCCAGTCCTAACGTCTGCTGCTTAGTTGCTGAATAATGGCCCCCAATGGCCACGTTCTAGTCCCCAGAGCCTGTGAGTATGTCACCTTGTGAGGAAAAAGGGACTTTGTTAAGGTGATTGGTTAAAAGAAGGATGTCGAAATGAGGAGGTTGACCTAGACTATCTGGGTAGGTCCAGTCTAACCTAATCTAAGAGTCTTACACAGGGAAGGGGCAGACAAGAGGGTCAGAGAGGAGACGTGACAACACAGAGGTTGGAGTGACACGGACGTGACCCAAGGAGCACAGGTGGTCTCAAGATGCTAGAAAAGGTAAGGAGTGGATTCTCTCTGAGAGCCTCCAGAAGGAACACGGCTCTGCTGACACCTTGATCTCAGCCCAGTGAGACCCTTGTCAGTCTTCCAACCTCCGGAATTATTATTATTATTTTAAAGATTTTATTTACTTATTTGTGAGAGACACACAGAGAGGCAGAGACACAGGCAGAGGGAGAAGCAGGCTCCATGCAGGGAGCCCGATGCGGGACTCGATCCCGGGACTCTGGGATTATGACCTGAGTCGAAGGCAGATGCTCAACCACTGAGCCACCCAGGCGTCCCTCAACGTCCAGAATTAGAAGGTGACACGTCTGTGTCATTTAAAGCCACTAAACTAAAAAAAAAATAAATAAATCAAAAATAAAGCCACTAAACTTGTGATGATGTGATCCAGTAGCCCTAAAAAACTAATAGAGCTGTGCCCCGCTCCCTCCCCATACAGGCTTCTACCCCAGATCGGCCAGAGTTGTCTGGAAACACGTAAGAAATGCAAGTTCTCGGGTCCCACACCGAACCTACAGGCCCAGAAACTCCAGGCTGAGGCCCAGGAACCTGTGCCGTGACGAGCCCTCCGCCGGAAGCTGGGGGCCTTGACGTTTGCCGACCACAGGGCTCTTGTATTTGCGTGTCGGCCTCCCCCTCCATGCACCCAGCAGGGGACCCTGGGCAGGGCAGGGACCTCTCCTGAATGCACCCACAGGGCCCCGCGCTCCCACCGGCTCTCGGGCCACACTGCCACTCTCTGCTTGTGTCCTTCTCCTAGTCTGGGAGTCCTGTCAGGGCACAGGCCGCGTCTCCTCGTTCAAGGTGGGGTGTACTCTTGACCTCTGGGTTCTTACGAGGTGCCAGTCAATATTCAGAGGTACCCGTGGGCTGCCCGGCTGGCTGGCCGAGGGCAGCTGCCCCCTGCTGCTTGAGAGACACAAGGGCCCAGGCCCGGGAGTTCCTGCCACCTTGCAGTGCCGGCTAGAGCCTTGGTCAAAGGCGGGTGTCTCTTTGGAAAGCTCTCCAGGCATTTAAAAAAACCCAAGAATTCATATGGGGAATATAAAACATAGTGAAAGGGAATAAAGGGGAAAGGAGAAAAAAATCAGTCCATCAGGCACACAGTCGTGCGGAAGCCGGATTAATCCGACGGGCCCCAAGGCGGCTGGTTGCTTACAGGAAGCCACGCGGCGGGGTGGGCCTGTGAGCTCCGTGGCTGTGGGTGCCCTGCCGGGACGGGAAGGCCTATCACCTGCTCCGCTGCAGGACGCGCTTGGGTGCTTCTGATGAGCAGTTGGGACACTTGTCGCAGGTGGCAAACAAGAAAATCGTGTTCTGGGGCCCACACCCTCCCCTCGGGCTCCGGCCACTGGGGAATTAGGGGTGAGCTCCCAGCTTTAGGCGGGGCAAGGGATGTGGAGCCCAAGGTGCCAAGGAGGACCGGGCTGGGTCAGGGCCTGTCGAGGGGTGTCACCTGCGGTTACTGGGGTAACTGCCCTCATTGTTGTCCATCTACGTTATTACATCGCGGCTTGTCACTGCCAGGCCAGAGCAGGCTCATCAATAATTGGTTCCAGGCCACTTTAGGGCGCCCCCTATAGGAAAACCGGGACACGCAACCTGCAATTCTCCATCCAACAGGACACCAAGCGCATGTGGCCCTGGCCACAGGCTTTCGTGGGGGGCATTGGTAGGGTGTACAAAAAGAGACTATTCTCTCTCCAACAAAGAGGGAGGACATCAGAGGGTCTTAAAGCTAAGATGTTGAGCGCCACTGGGGTCCAGTGATGCCAAAGGAGGATGACCCTTCTGAACCCGTCAATGGGGGAAAGAAAAGTCCGAATTTTCAGATCCTCCTGCAAATCACAGTTGTCTGCCCGGAGTAGACGGCACTTGAAAATCATTTGTGGAATCCACAGGGTTGATGGGGCCCATGTGCGTGAGCCTGTCTTCAGGTGGCAGAGGGCAGGGTTCTTCGTGCTGGATGATCTCATAGGTGATCGGAATGTTTGCTGGAGTTTAAGGACAAAGCCACCCCGAGGTCCAAGAGGATTGAGACACGCTCCTCCCTAGGGGGCCCCTAGGTCGGGGCCTCCAACAGAGGATCCAGCTCACCCAGGATTAGCTGCTGTTCAAGGAGCACTGTGCTCTCTCCTGTCTCCTCCCCTCCTTCCCTACTTGCTCTTCTTTGCCCCATGTTCCCACTACGCCAACTGCCTCAGCACTCAGGCCTAGGCCTTGGGGCCCCACACCCTCTGCCCCTGGAAGTGCTGAGCCCTTCTTGTGGCCTTGGTGAGACATCCCCTGGAGAGTGCCTCTATCCCATCCTGGACCTTAGTCTGCTGGCTACGGAGGCTTCCCTTTGCGGTCCCCTTTCACATCCCCCAGCCCTCAGCTCCCTCTGTGGCTCTTCCTCCTAGTTTCCTGCAGCCTCACCATTCGGGGTGGTCTCTAGGAGCGAGCCGAGCGCAAAAGGAGAGGTTCTCCCAGAAGTTGGCCACCACCATTGCCCATCTCCCCTTTTGTCACTGCCACTGCCTGGGTTCCTACTTCATCCCTCCCCCATAGCCTCCTACAACAGCCTCCTAACTGGTCTCTGCCTCCACACTTACCCCTGCCCCTCACACGCTCACAGAGCCTTTAAAGAAAATGTAAAGTTGATAGATCACTCTGGCTCATCCTGGACCCAGGCTCCCAGTTTGAGGAGCGCTGATCCCCAACTCTCACACACCCCACCTAGTCATGAGCTCTAGCCCTATGCAGTGCTCTGCACATTGCTCGAAAGAGGCACAGACTTCTCCCTGCCCCTCCCAGGCACAACAGGCCAGCCGAGCAGAGCCACAGCTCAGCCAGCTTTTGTGACCAGGAGATGAGAGCTATCTCATTGAGATAGTGGGAACTGAGTAAGCAAGTAGATAGGTTGAGGATAAGAAGGACCAGGTTTCTGGTTATCAAAAAGGGGAAATGTAACTATGGATGAGTGGAGTTCCAGAATAAACTCCGGGATGATTGATTCAAATGGCCAGAATTGGCGTCAATGCGTGCTCTAAGATGGATGGATATGGACGTAGACACGTGTGCATGTGCTCGCGTATGTGCATGTGCTTATCCACATGTTTATTTCCTAGCTCTGTCCACTGCATGGGCCTAGAAGTGATGGAATCCCAGTAACAATGAGCACAAATAGTCCCCAGGTCTTGATTTCTAAGCAATTGGAAGGAGCTCCCACTGATCAAGTCTGGAATAATGTAAGCATCAAAGTAAAAAAAAAAGGAGTAATGAATGATATATGTTGAATAAACTAGGAATTCATGAGCCCATCTTGATACAAACAAACAAATGAAATGTGGGAGAGGGGGGAAAGCTCTTTCTGTAGTGGAATGCCAACTCAAATGTAGAAAGAGTGATGGAATTACAAGCTCATGATCATAATAATTGATTCAGGCGAGAAGTAGGAACGAATGCCCAAACTGGTGGGTAAAAGTTGAATGAGGAACAGACATTTATATCATCTCAAAGGCTCTCCCTCCAAATACTATAATCACTTATTAATTACTTACAAATTAATAAATATAAAATCCTTGCTAATTCACCTTACAGTGGGAAAATTTGGCAGAGAACACTTTAATCAAGTGATCAAAGTTAATGTAACCGCCTGATAGGATGTACTGAGAACTCATCACTCCTCAGGTATTCCTGAGGGAACGCCGACCAAATCCAAATGGAGGGACAAATCTACAAAATAACTGGCCTGCGGTCTTCAAAAGTGTCAAGGTAATAAAAACCAAGGAAAGCCTGAGAAACTATTCCGGATTGAAGGAGGCTCTTCAAAGAGACACAATAACTAAATGCAACATATGATCTAGGATTGGATCTTGGACCAGAAAGGAAATTGGGAAAAAGAAAGGTGTTTTGTTGGCACTTGTTACCATTGGTGGCAAAGATGATTTTGTTATTTGTATGTTTGTTGCTTCTGTATTAACTATTTGGACAAGCATAGGAGTTTGAATGGGGTCTATGGATTAGGTAGTAGTATTAAATGTTCATTTTATAATTCTGATATGTGTACTGGGGTCATGTAAGAGAGTGTCCTGGTATCTAGAAAATGCACACTGAAGCATTCAGGGGTAATGGAGCATCATGTCAGCAATTCACTTTCCAATGGTTTGGAAAAGAAATAACAATGTGTGTGTGTGTGTGTGTGTGTGTGCGTACGCGCACACACATGCAAGGCCTAGTCCCTCTGGAGCATTCTTAAGTGGCCTACTTTGGTGACATCCAGAGGGGCTGCTCTTCTGAGGCCTTCTGGGATGGATGGACAATCTCCCAAAGATGCCCACACCCTAATTCCAGAACCTTTGGATATCTTACCTTCCATGGCAAAAGAAACTTAGCAGATGTGATTGAGTCCAGGGTCTTGAGATGGGAAAACTATCCTGGATTTTTGAGTGAGCTCAATGTAATCACAGGGTCCTTATAAGAGCAGGGCAGGAGGGTGAGCATCAGAGAAGGAAATGTGACAGTGCAAGAGAAAGTGAGAGTGACGTGTCCACAGGATGAGGGTGTGGGGGTCTCTGGAAGCTGGAAAGGGCATGGAAATGGACTCTCCCTTAGAGCTGCCAGAAGGAGTGCAGCCCTGCCAACACCTTGGCTTGAGTTCAGTGAGACCCATTGCAGACTTCTGACTTCCAGAACTGTAAGATAGTAAATATGTGTTGGCTTAAGCCACGAAATTGTAGCAATTGGTTATAGTAGCCAGAGGACACTTACACCCGCCATCTCCTCCACTGTGGAGAATGTGGGGCTCTCCAAGGCATAAACTGTTTTTCTCACACCCATAGCCCTTGTGGGGCCTCCTCATCTGAGCCCCATCCCCTAGGAGGTACTCAGGAAATGTTTGTTTGAATCCACTCAGCCAGGGGAGGCAGTGAGGGCCAAAGAAGCAAGGCAAATGTGTGAGGCCTCCTGGCGGCCCCTCGAAGGAATCAGGGTTCCTACAGATGTTTACGCACTGCTCTGTTTGCACAAGATTGGTCATACCTCCAGCTACAGGTATGCAAAGTGTGGCTGCGGGGTTGAGGTCACCCTGCCCAGAAAGCGTCGGCAGCCTCCCATACCCCTCGCTCCCACCTGTGCAGGTGCCGAGGGGCCCAGGTGATGGGTTCTACACCTGAGGGTCCCAGAGCTCATCACTCATGGACCTTCGCCGTGTCCTCCACCAGGGCAGAGATCCTCACGCAGTGCCTGAGCTGGAGAGTCTTCCAAGGCAGCAAGTCCCCTCCCCAGCCCCAACTCCCTTGCTTTCCAGGAAGGAAAATCAGGCCCAGAGAGGGGAAAGACTTACCCAAGTTCTCCCAACCACTCAGGGGCAGAGCTGGGTTGAGAATCCAGGTGGTTGGTCTCCAGGTAGCTGAGCTTTCGCTCCCCAGAGCCGGGAAGGGGAAGGAAAGGGACACTGCATCTCTGCATGTATCAGAATATGGGGGCAATGCAGGGTTTAAGAGGCATATTTAGGGATAGAAATGTTCCAAAATGACTGTGATGATGATCGCACAACTCTACAAATTTCCTAAAAATCACTGAATCGTACACCTACAATGTATGGTATCTATATTAAACCTCAATAAATCTGTAAAAAAGGAAAACAGAAACCAAAGACATTATAACAGCTCTCGGGAAAACCCATAAAGAAACCTACATTTTTGCCAGTATGCATTATCAGAAGTGAAGGCTTTCGTTAATATTGCTGCTCAGTGAGGTGTGGATTTAAAAAGGTGGGGCCCCTTGGCAGCCCATTGGGGCCTCCCTTGGGCAGAGAGCACTACATTGAGGCAGCACCAGCAATAGATGGGTTCCTCTATGCCTGCCTACCCTCTTTCTGCCCTCAAGGAGCCCCCAGCAGGGGGGGAAGGAGGGAGGGAAGGTGGGAGATAAGGTGCAAACAGAAGTGTCAGGAACGCCAGGGACATTGTGGAGCGACAGGGAGCAGCACTGCCAGGGGGAGCAAACCAGGTACCGGGGACTCGAGGGGAACTGGTGGGAGACAGGGGGCCTCGGCACTTGGGCCCCAGTCCCCAGCCCCCAGCCCAGTGCAGAGAGTGCCCGCCCCCGTATTAGCCCTCTCCAGCTGGCAGCCTGGGGGGGGGCGGGCTGTGCGGCTGGACCTCCCCCTACTGCTCTCCTTCTATCCCTCCTTCAGCTCAATCCATTACTTTCTGTTTACAGCCTCTTCAGACAGTTTTCCTTGGCTTGATGCCAAGCCAATTTGAATTAATTTTCCAAGCATGACCCTGTGAGTCACTATATTAAATGCCTTCCAGATAGTTCTCATTGCTGCATACACACGGTGCATTTGGCCGGCCATCTGCAGTCACAACGACGTGCCCGGCCCCACGGTGCGGCACCCAGCGCGGGCACAACAGAGCCGACAGTGGTGCTGACGCAGGCCGGCTGGAGGCCGACCCACGGCCCGTGGTCTCCTGGGGGGTTCCTGGAAATGTAAAGGGATCAGTCAGCTAAGGCAGGGACTGCCCAATGACTGGCTTTCTTAAAAAAAAAAAGAATAAAATAAAAAAATCGCAGGTTTATTGACATATAGGTCACATAGCGTGCAATGTACCCACGCAAGGTGTACAATTCGATGATCTAAAGCCTCTTCGTGGATACGTGCTGCCGTCAGCATAGAACATTTCAGAACCCGGCTGTCACCCCTGGAAGCGGCCCCACCCCTTTAGCGACTACCCCTCTGTCCCCCCGCCCTGCCAGCCCCTGGTGACCGCCGCTTTCTGTCCCTAGAGTTTCTCTGGTCTGGCCTTGCAGATCAATGGGGAATGTGGACCTTAATGGTCAGCTCTTCCAAAGGACAATTGTCCAGGGGCTGAAGAGGGGGATCTGGGGACGGCGGTGGGATCCTCCTCGCTAAGGGGAGCACAGGGACGGGGAAACCGAGAGCCCCAACACCATCACTGGGGGTGCACTCAGAGGTGGGATGTGAAAGGGATCCCCCTGCTTCCTTCACCCCTCCCACCCAGACGCCCACCCCTCCCTGTGCCTTCACCCTGCCCCCCCAGGTTGGCTCCCCATGGGGCAGGGCTCTCAGAGAAGTGAAGGAGGGCTCCGTGTTTAATTCTCAGGAGGAGGCTGGAGGGAACCCCGTTTCGCTTGTGCCCCGGGGAGGAGAGGCACACACACGTGCAAAAACGGGCTGCGACCTCCCTGCCAACTCACGGAGTCCGAAAGCCTGGAAGGGGGGCCTGCCTCCACGTTAATTTACTGTCGGCCTCTTCCCTCCTCCTCCTTGCTGGAGCGGATTGGCCTCTCTCCCGTTCACAAGAGAGCACCGCGGAGGAGGACGTTGGCAGCCTCCCACAGAGCTGTCACCTGGCTCCCCGTGTAATCCATAAAACCCCGAGCTTCTCAAGGTTGGAGGCTTAGAGGCGTCTGGCCCAGATCCCTGTGTGGGGTGCGCACTGTGCCAAGGGCTCATCCAGGCTCTGCTTGCACACCTCCAGGGACCCGCTCCTCACTACCTCGAGAGGCAGCCCATTGCCTCTGCGGGGAGCCCTGTAGAAAATTCTCCCCCACATCTTTCTATGGCTCCTATCTTTACCACCCAGGCCTAGGGAGGAGAGTCTAACTCCCTTTCTCCTTGAGAGCCCTGAAGGGATATGAAAACAGATACCAGCCCCCACTCGAGTCTCCTCTTGCTCAGGATGAGGAAAACAACCATGGCACAACCTTAATTACAACAGCACTGCCTACATTTATGAAGTGATCCCTTGAACCCCTCTCACAACTATCCTGTGAGGGTGTATTATCAGACGCATTTGACCCACGAGGAAATGGAGGTGTGCAGAGTTTCAGCAGCCAAGCCAAGGATGTGTGGGTCTTGAATCCAGGTCCCTCTGACTCCAAAGCCCATGCCCTCAACCTTTGAACCCACCACTATGGCTTCAGTGCAGCTCTTGCAATTTGATTTTATTGAGCGAGAATTCATAAACCGTGACATTCACCCTTTGAAGTGGACAATTCAATGGGTTTAGTGTGTTAACAGAGTTGTGCAACAATCACCACTATGTAATTCCAGAACATTTCATCACACCCAAATGAACTCTCGTGCCCATTAAGTGGTCGCTCCCCATTTCCCGCTCCCCCAGGTGCTGCCAGCAGTCACTAATCTAATTTCTGTCTCTTTATGGATTTTTCCTTTCTGGACATTGCATATAAACGGAACCATACCATATGCAGCCTTTCGTAACTGGCTTCTTTCACTCAGCATGATGTCTTCTTCATGGTTCATCCATGTCGTAGCATGACCCAGCACTTTCCCCTTTTGCTGGCTGAATAATATTCCACAGAATGCATACACCATAATTTGTTTATCCATTCATTTTTTTCAGATTTTTGAAAGATGTTATTTATTCATGAGAGACGGAGAGAGGTAGAGACACAGGCAGAGGGAGAAGCAGACTCCCCGTGGGGAGCTTTATGTGGGACCCGATCCCAGGACCCCAGGACCACAACCCGAGCCGAAGGCAGATGCTCAACCACTTAGCCACCCAGGCATCCCCCTCCCTCTTTATAGTAAACTCTACACCCAACGTGGGGCTCAAACTCAATATCAAAAGTCTCATACTCTACCGACTGAGCCAGACAGGCGCCCCATCCTTTCATCTTTTGATGGATATTTAAGTTGTTTTTACCTTCTGGCTGTTGTGGATAGTACAGCAATGAGCATTTGCACACAACCCATTGGTTTGAACACCCGTTTTCAATTCTCTTAGATCTATACCTCGAAGTAGAATCGCTGGGTCATATGTTAGTTCTATGTTTAATTTTTTTGAGGACCTGCCAATCTGTCTTCCACCATTGCTGCCCCACTTAACCTTCCCACCAGCAATGCAGGAGGATTCCGGTCGTTTGCTCTATAGTGACCTTTGAAACACAAAAGCTCTACATTTTGATGATGTCCAATGTATCTACCTGCTTGTCGGTTGCTCGTGCTTCAGGTGCCGTATCTAAGAGACCCTCGTGCTTCAGGTGCCGTATCTAAGAGACCATGGCCAAATCCAAGGGCATCCAGATTGACATCTATGTTTTCTTCTAAGATGTTTATACATCTCATATTTACATCTCTGGTCCATTTTGAGCTAATTTTCAAATATGGTAAGAAGTAGCAGGGTAGGGGGAGTCCAAACTCACTCTTTTGCATGTTGCTCTCCTGTTTTCCCGGCACCATTTGTTGAAAAGACTACTCCTTCCCCCATTGAATTGTTGTGGCACAATTGTAGGAAATCAATTGGCCATAATGTGAGAGTTTATTTCTGGACTCTCCGTTCTATTCCATTGATCTCTATGTCCAGTCTTATGCCAGTACCATGCCTGTGCAATTTTTTATTCGGGGCTGGCTATTGAAACAATATAATAGCAAGGAAGTATCCTCATCAGAATGTATCCTTGCCAGGATGTATCCTTTGAAACAAATGTTTTTGATTTTGATGGAGTCCAATTTATTTATTTTTTCTTTGGTAGCTTGTGCTTCTGGTGTCATATCCAGGAAACCACTGCCGTGATCATGACAATCTAGCTCTGAGTGTCCTTCTAAGAATTGTATACTTTTATGTTTGTAGCTCTTATATTTAAGTCTTGGGTCCATTTTGAGCTAATGGCAAACAGGACTGATTTGCTTTATATTCTGTCTGGCTCAAGGGCTCATTTGTTAAGGCTGTTGTTTCATTTTGAGCTTCCAAATGCAGAGCTCAGCCAGTGCTCATTCTGCAACAAACAACTTGATCAAGAGGCTTGGCGAAAAAAGTAAGACCCCATCAGCAGGGCTGGAGGAGCCTCTCACCCCATCCTCCCCGTTTTGGAGAGAGGGGCTGAACACAGGGATTTTTCACAACATCCCCCCCCACCTCTAGCCCCAGTCCTCTTTCAAATGAAAGGACTTGGGCTCTAGGAGAGGCAGCTGGCTAAAGGTCACACAGCCAACAGGTTCGCAGCTGAACTGCAATTATTCGTGTTTTTTGACTCCAAATCCCATATTCTATCTATTCTGTTGTGATGCCTGCCTGTAATCAAACAGACAAGAATCAGCTAGGGACAGAAGGCCAGGGGGGAGAAGGAAAGAAGGAGAGCTTGTGGCAGGTCACTCAGTGGGTATCTGTCAGCAGTGATAGGGTGGGCACGGGAGACTTTAGGGGGTCTTTAGGAAAATCAGAGTAAAGTTTGCTGCAGTGTGGGTAATTCCCAAGGATGGCAACCTCGCAGAGAAAGCAAAGGAATTGAAGAGATTTCTCCTGCACAAAAGGTGTAAGTAGATTAATGGTGCCTCTCTGGTCTATAGGTGTTCCGTTCTGAAGCTATTATACACTTGCCCTAAGAACCAAACAAGCTTGCAACATGGTAGGAGAGGTTGAAATTAGCTCCAAAGAAGGGATTCTAGGAGTGGAGTTGTTAATTAAGGATATTCTTTAGTTATGACCTTGAAACAGCCTGTCAAGTAGGACCCTTTCAAATTGACTTTCATCTTCTGGGGCAAGGACCCAGTCAGCCTTGAGCCAGTACTTACTAAGCACGTAGCATATGCAAAATAGTACACCTGGACCTGAAGGCACCAATTCCTCCGGTCACCGTTGGTGGAGATCCTGTGCACAGAGAAGCAGATATACCTCATGGCATTTCCAAATGAGAGAATCATCTACAGAACCCACAGGATGAGTCTCAGTCTCCTCCTTTCCTTTCTCATGGTGGTCCCCTGAGATACTCTGCATCAAATGCTCTATCTAGGGGTGCCTGGGTGGCTCAGTCGGTTAAGTGTCTACCTTCGGCTCAGGTCATGATCTCAGGGTTCTGGGATCAAGCCCTACGTTGGGCTCCCTGCTTAGTGGGGGGGGGTCTGCTTCCCCCTCTCCCTTTGCCCTTCCCCCTACTTGTGCTCGCTTTCTCTCTCTCAAATAAAGAAATAAAATTTAAAAAGCTACAAATGGGGATCCCTGGGTGGCACAGCGGTTTGGCGCCTGCCTTTGGCCCAGGGCACGATCCTGGAGACCCGGGATCGAATCCCACGTCGGGCTCCCGGTGCGTGGAGCCTGCTTCTCCCTCTGCCTGTGTCTCTGCCGCTCTCTCTCTCTCTCTGTGACTATCATAAATAATAAAGAAAAATTAAAAAAAAAAAAAAAGCTACAAATGCTCTATCTAAAAAGGAGCGTCACTGTGGTTGGCTGAATAATGGCTGGCCCTCCAAGATGTCCATTCCTAAGCCCCAGAACTTGTGACTATCTTGCCTTACATGGGAAAGGGGACTTTGGAAATGTGATTAAGTCAAGGATCTTGGAATGTGGAAATTATTTTAGATTATCCAGGTGGGCCCAATGTAGTCATTTGGGTTCTTTCAAGAGGGACGCAGGAGGGCCAGAGTCAGAGAGAGAGAGAGAGATTGGAAGATGTCAGGCTTCTGGCTTTGAATATGGAGGAAGGGGCCATGAGTCAAGGAGTATAAGTGGTTCTGGAAGCTGGAGGAGACAGGGGAGCTGGTTCTCCCCTAGAGCCTTCAGAAGGAATGCAGCCTTACTGACACTTTGATTTTAAGACTTCTGATATCAAAAACTACAAGATAAAAAATTTGTGTCATTGAAAGACCATGAGTTTGTGGTAATTTGTAGCAGCAGCAATAAGAGATTAAAACGTTCACTAAGCCAAAGATCAGCCTTAATACTACAGAACAGAACAGAGTGGGGATAAATACCAGTTATCTTAAAGAACTAAGTGTGGGTGATTTAGTAAACCTCAATTCCCTTGTTACATATGAACTGAATTCAAGTGATACCTTTAAGATATGGGTGGGATAAAACCAAATTATTTAAATGAAACAACTATGCAATAACAAGGAGTGTGAGACCTCCATACAAGCATAGCAGAATGGAAACTGTATGCTATGTGCTTATATTATATTCCATGCACAGATAGCATGAATTTGTAGCACATTTTTAAATAGCTTTGTTTTTTTAAGGTTTTATTTATTTACTCATGAGACACACACACACACACACACACACACACACACAGACGCAGAGACACAGGCAGAGAGAGAAGTAGGCAGTAGGGAGCCTGATGCAGAACTGAATCTCAGGACCCCGGGATCATGACCTGAGCTGAAGGCAGACACTCAACCACTGAGCCACCCAGGTGCCCCGTTTAAATAGCTTTATGATGATATAATTCACACACCACATACATTACCCACGTAAAGTGTACCATTCAATGGATTTGGATATATTCACAGTTGTGCAACCATCACCATGGTTAATCTTGGAACATTCTCATCAACTGTACCCTTCAGCTATCATCCCTTGTCCACACCAGGCCCCTGCAACCACTAATCTAATTTCTGTCTCTATAGATTTCTCTGTCTTGGGCTTTCATATGAATATAATCACACGATGTGTATGTGGTCTTTTGTGTCTGGCTTCTTTCAAGTTTGCAGGAACTCACCGAGATATATCCATGTTGTAGCGTCCATCAGTACTTCCTTCCTCTCTTAGACCAAAGAATATTCCATTGTATGGATCTGCCTCAGTTTGCTTCTCCATTCATCTACTGATGGGCCTTTGGATTGTTCCTACCTTTTGGCTCTTAGGCATAATATCGCTATAAACATTAGCACACAGGTTTCACTTGATCTAAGTTTGCAGCAGAAGAATATCCACCATGGCTGACAGCCCCAACCAGCTAGGCCTACTTGACTGAAGCCAGCCAGGAGACTGACTAGCCCAAGGGATCTGGAGCTGTATACATTTCTTCATCTACCATTAGCTGGAGGGAAGGGCCATTGAACCTGCCTTGGATATTCAGGCAGTCCTGAATATCCAAGCCCTGGAGGTGGCTATTGCTTATCCTAATGTTCTAGCTAGCTGAAGGAAGATAAACACAGTTGACACTAAATGGGAAGAACAGTCATCTTTGCCTCAAATGATCAAGATATTACCAAGGCCGTTATGGGTTAAATCGTGTCTCCCTGAAAGATATGTTGAAGTCCTAATCCCTGGCACCTGTGAATGTGACTTTACTTGGAAGTAGGGTGTTTGCAGACATAATCAAGTTAAGATGAGTTCATACGGATTAAGGTAGGCCCTAAGTCCAATGACTGGTATCCTTGTAAGAAGGGCATGTAAAGAGACAGGGACAGAGAGACACAAGAAGAAACCCATATGAAGACAGAGGTAGAGGGGCAGCCCAGGTAGCTCAGTGGTTTGGTGCCACCTTCAGCCTGGGGCGTGATCCTGGAGACCTGGGATCGAGTCCCATGTCAGGCTCCCTGCATGGAGCCTCCTTCTTCCTCTGCCTATATCTCTGTGTCTCTCAAGAATAAATAAAAAAAATCTTTAAAAAAAAGACAGAGGTGGAGATTGGAGTGATTCATCTACAAGCCAAGGAACACCAAGGATTGCTGACAGCCACTGGAAATTAGGAAAGAAGACTGAAGAGATTCTTTCCTAGAGCCTTTACAGGGATCATGGCCCTTGATGAAGATTTAGTGAACGAATAAGCAAATATAGCTCAAATTTTAAAACATGTACAGTGGAGGGCACAAAATAGAAATTCATGAAGGTTTGTTGATTGCTACACAAGCCAAGAGATGCCTGGGAAAAAGCCGCTGGATCTAATCATTTCTTGGAGAGTAGGTATGTTTAGACAGTGAAAGAACACTCCATTTGACCACATTCTGCCCTGGCAGGTAGGGCACATGGCATTGTCAGATACCTGGACAGAGTTGGGCAGGACAGGCTCTGTCTGTAAGCCCATGCTAAGGGAGCAAGATTCTGCACACTGGGAAGCTGGTCTGCCAGGACTGAAGCGTGAGGCCCTCCACCATGCCTCTTGTAATCCGAATATTCCCGTGAGTTCCAGAGCAGCCAGGGCACTGCACAGAAAGAAACCCAGGCCCATGTTGACTGTTTTTAGCAAGTAGTAAATGGCCACTCCTGAGCCTGCTCCTGAGCCCAAACTTTTGTAACTACAGTACCTTCTCAAAGCCTATCACACTGGAGGAGGGGGGGGGAGGCGGATTGCATCCATTCGTTTTGGCTGTTACAATAATTTGCCACCAACTTGGTGGCTTCAGACAACACACATTTATTTTCCTACATTTCTGTAAGTCAGAGGCCCAAAATCAGTTTCACCAGGGCTGAAACCAAGATTTTGGCTGGGCCACCCCTCATCATGGGGCTTTAGGGGAGAATCTGTTTGCTTGCTTTTTTCCGACATCTGCAGGTGCATTCCTTGCATTCCTTAGCTCACAGGCCCTACCTCCGTTTTCAAAGCCAACAGCAGAGCATCTTGCTTCAGTGGTTTCAGTTGCCTCTATGTGCAAGACAGAGAAGAAAAGACTTTGTTTGGGAAGGAATGGTGAGGGAAACTGTCCTAAAGGAAGCAGCTCCTGGGAACCTGTGTAGAGAGAAGGATGGACCATGAGTTCTGGAGCCAGAGATACTTGTGCTCACATTCTGGCTCCAAGTGTTTGCTAGGGTGCTATAACAAATCACCTACTTCGTGACTTAGAATGCCACACCTTTATTCTCTAAGAGTTCCGGAGGCCAGAATGCCAGAATGGGTCTCACTGGGCTAAAATCAAGGTGGTGTTGGCAGAGTTCCTTCTGGAGGCTCTAGGGGAGCATCTGTTTCCTTGCCTTTTCCAACTTCTAGAGGCTGCCTGTATTCCTTGGTTCATTCAATATTCATCCTTTTGTATCTGGCTTGTTTTCACTGAGCTTCATGGTTTCAAGGTTCCTCTGCATTGCAGCACATGCCAGGACTTCATTCTTTTTATGGCTGAATAATATTCCATTGTATGTGTAAACCACATTTTGTTCATCTTTTCTTCAATTTTTTAAAAGATTTATTTATTTGAGAGAGAGAGCATGCATGAGTTGGGGAAGGAGCAGAGACAGAATCCTCAAGCAGGCTCCCCACTGAGTGCAGAGCCCAGCGCAGGGCTCCATCTCACCACTCATGAGATCACAACCTAAGCCAAAACCAAGAGCCAGGTGCTTAACCACCTGAGCCACCCAGGCAGCCCTGTTCTTCAATTGATGGACATTTGAGTTTTTTCCACTTTGGCTATTATCAATAATGCTGCTATGAGTATTCATGTACAAGTCTTTGTGCAAACATGTGTTTTCATTTCTATGGGCAGATCCCTAGGAGTCTGCTGGGTCATATGGTAACAGTAGGTTTTAGCAAGATGTGCCTTGTGGTAGATAGAATCCAGTACATCAACTGTGGATCTTTGTGTTGATGGAGGATATAGACAGCCTAGACAACAGGGATCTAAAAGCAGTTGAGGGGCAGCCCGGTTTAGGGCTGCCTTCAGCCCAGGGCCTGATCTTGGAGACCGGGATCGAGTCCCACGTCGGGCTCCATTCATGGAGCCTGCTTCTCCCTCTGCCTGTGTCTCTGCCTCTCTCTCTGTGTCTCTCATGAATAAATAAATAAAATCTTTTAAAAAAATAAAATAAAATAAAGGCAGTTGAAAAGATATCCTTTTGAGCTCATGATTTCCCTTTCTTCCCCTCCCCAGACTGCTACTGGGCCACCAGACGATCCCCGCAAAGCTGATTGCAGGTACATGTGTATGTTGGGGGGTTGATGCGGAGTTAACTTTGGCTATTTATTATCTTTTATTTATGTTTGTTTGTTTTGAGAAGGAGAGAGAGAGAGAACAGATGGGGAGGGGCAAAGAGAGAGGGTGAATCTTAAGCAGGCTCCACACCCAGTGTCACGGGGCTCAATCTCACAACCCTGGGATCAGGACCTGAGCCAAAACCAGGAGTTGGATGCTTAACCGATTGTGCCACCCAGGCGCTCCCTGTTAATTATCTTCTAAATCATCGCTTTCCAGTAGAAAACTCTTTGCCTTCAGACCTGTTGGGCAGGAATCTAAAATCAGCCCATGAAAGCACTGCTCCACAGACTCCCTATAGGGGAGTCATATATGGTGAGATCATGTCCGCACTTAATGCACAAAGAGCTATTTTGTTATTGAATGTTCCTCAACCTAAGTCCATTCAAGTGAATCTCTTTGAAGGCATACCACCTACAGGTCAGGGTAGTTCGACATCAGTTGAACTCTTTCCAAGTACAACCTGTGACAGTTTCCTCATTTTTCAATATTTGCTCTTTGAAACAGGACTTGAGCTTGTGCATTTAAAGTGGGGAGTGGGATTTAGAGAATGTCAAGCAGGTTAAATGGTTCAGGTTGGTTCGTTCTGTCCTGTGTCCATGAATAGCACTTGATTCATGGACTACAGGTGAAACTTAGGACAGGATGGCTCAGCATACCCTCCAAACTTCCTCTCTGACTAGATGGGCAAGTCAAACTGAAAATAAGCACAAATCTTCTGGTAAGGGTAGTATTGTTTGCACTTCCAAACGACCCACAGGAAATGGTGCTAAGAGAAGCAGCATTACTTGTGAATCACAAGCATTAACTCACTAACATTTAAATCAGCAATTAGCACCCCTTCAAATGCTGGGCTCCATTGGACAGTGTCAAATTGTCCCTCTGTTGGGTAAGTAGCTGGTCCCTCCTGTGGTTTATCTATAAGTGAGAATCCCACTGCTGGTTAGAAACCATTCTGCTTGATTTGAACTTGGCAGAAGAACCTCGTACAAAAGAAAGGACTCCTTTGAGCTGAGAGAACAAGGTGGCATGAGTGGCCCCCCAGGAGGCCACTGAGAGCAGCTGCAGCCCTGGAGGCCACACCACCAACTCCACATGAAGGCAAGAGGCCTATAAACAGGGCTGCTGGACCAGATAAGACCGAAGGAAGGAGCCTTCTGTGCTCGTGGGCTATGCTTGGAAAGCCTCCCACATGTGTGCCAATGCCCATCTGAGTAAAGAACTCTGTAAGGGCGTGGATCACATTTAAATGCCAGGATTTCATTTTCAAGAGGCAAAGGGGTACACTGAGAAGTGCCCTTTTAGAATTGTTTCTCCGGAAAGGATTGCCCGGGTACCAACTCATCAGCTAGACCCTGGCCTCGATGTAGATAGAATCCTAGGGATTGTCTCAGTGTGCTTCCCTGCCCCCCCCTTCATTCATTCGTCCTGTTTCCAAACACAAAACAGACGACTGAGAGCTCCTGGCACAAGCTCACAGTCCCACTCTCTCCCCTGGGGTCACAGGGCAAGGGTGGGAAGGTGGGCAGGGAAACCTCCCTCATGTTCAGCTTGGCCACACACAGGAGTCTCACGGGTGTGTCTCAAATTTGGGCTTAGACTAAACACAGAACCAGCCAAACTCTCTCTTTGCTTTGCTCTAGCCATTCTGGAGACCAGCCTTTCACTATTTCCCTGGCTCCAACCTGGTCAGGGAGGTGAGTGAGTCATGTGGTCTCCAGGTTGGAAGGGACTTGAAAGGGGAACTACAGAACCAGGTCTAGGCATCCGAAGAGCCCAGCCAGCTCTTCCGGCCTGAGGTTGTTCTGCCTCTTAGAAAGTTCCAGAATCCATCACTGTGTAGCTTGTCCCCTTCATCCTTGTTCCCACACATTTAGGCAACACAAGATGGATCAAATTCCTCTTGAGCTCCCTCCAGGACTCCCCCTCACCACCCTTTTCCCTTTGGTGCGCTCAAGTCATCTTCTTCTCTTGTCTCAGCACTGCCCAAGATTGTTCCTCGTATGAAAATTCTGAGTTCTCTGTGACATCCCGGTCACTGGCTCCCGGAGCAAGATCAGCTTGTTCGCATGTCTCAGAGAGGTTACCAGTAGCCAGGGCAAGGCATGCGGCCAGGGGACAGCAGGACTCCCGCCTCCCTCCTTCTAGATCTGAGCCAGGCCCCTGGAGAGGGCAGAGGGAAAATGATGTCAAGATATTTCTCCTGTGATTTGGGAAGTATCTATAAGCCAGATGTTTCTCGGATGGTGCCTCATTCCTTTCCCACGTGCTTAGCCAAAATACTAGTTAAGACCAAGTGGAAAGCTCCTACTGTTGAGAGCTTGCTGTGTGCCAGGAACTGTTTCGTGGACTTTCTGTGTGTGTTCCCGTGTTTACTCTCTGTTTGCTGTATCCCAACACCGAGGTCCAGAGACGCAAGGTGACTTGCCCAAGGGCATACAGTAAATGCTAGTGAGTGGCAGGGTCAGCCTGGGATGCCAGAGCTGGCTGGCTCCAGAGCCCATGCTCCCTGCCTTTACCTCTATGGCCGAATGCTATCCTCTGAACCCCAAATGAACCCACACCTTCAGTCTCCCACTAGCGATAGGTGGTGCCAGGCTCCCGTACTGACTTCCCTCCGCCTCTGCTCCATGTTGAAGCTCTGGCATGACCAGAGGCAGAAGTCTGACCCCGGCATCAGGAAAATGGAAGGCCAGGGATATGCACCCTGGCTCTCTCCTGGCCTTCCAGGGTGGATCCCCTGCTGGGCGGGCTTGGTCCCCTGGCCAAAATTTTAAGACTGAGGCTAGATGGAGGGCAGCCAGTTCCTCTGGATGAAGGCAAAAGACCCTTCCCATTGACCAAATCTTTGTAAATAGGATATGGGAGCCTTATTCTCCCTGGGACAGGCAACTAGTAGGGGTTCGGGACCCCTCAAATCCCTCTTCTGGTGTGCTAATGAAGAACCAAATATCCCTTTTCTGACCACAAAACTTGCAGCACACAGTTGTCTCCATGAAAAGCAGCCAAATGGCAGGGTTGGCAGGCCAGTCTGCCCGGGTTCACACCCTGGTGCTGCCACTTATGGGCTGAGTGACATTGGGCAAGCTGCTTTACTCTGCCTCAGATTCCTTAGCCCTGAGATGAGTATAAGCATGGCACCTCTCTGTCTTAGCCTCTGCTGCTAGAGCAAAATAGCACAGACTGGGCAGCTTCAACAACAAGACATTTATTTCTCACAGATCTGGAGGCTGGAAGGTCCAAGATCAAGGTGCTGGCAGGGTTCAGTGTCTGGTGAGGACTGCCTTCCTGGCTGACAGACAGCTGGCTTATTGCTGTGTCCTCCCAGGGAGAAGAGAGACAGAAAGAAACCTGGTGTCTCTCCTTATAAGGGCACTGATTCCCCTCGTGGGGGTTCTACCTTTGTGACGTCATCTAAACCTAAGGACCTCAAAAAAGCCCCACCTCCTGACACCGTCACACTGGGGGTTCGGGCTTCAGTATGTGAGTTTCACATGGACACAGACATTCAGTCCATCACTCTGTCTGATGGGGTTTCGATGACAGTTATGGAGTTAAAGCCTTCAAAATGCTTACTCTGGGGACACCTGGGTGGCTCAGTGGTTGAGCATCTGCCTCTCACTCAGGGCATGACCCCGGGGCCCTGGGATCAAGTCCTGCACTGCGGTCCCCGCAGGGAGCCTGCTTCTCCCTCTGCCTGTGTCTCTGCCAATCTCTCTGCATCTCTCATGAATAAGTAAATAAAATAAAAAATAAAATAAAATAAAACACCCAAAATGCTTACTCTGTGTTGGTTACGGAGTGACTGCTGAGCACACACTTGCCAATTCATTCCTTTCTTTTTTTTTTTTTAAGCAGCTTTCTTGACATACAGTTCACATGCTACATAACTCACCTTCAGAGTGTCCAAGTCAGTGTATTTAGCCTATGCATCAGGCGATGCAACCATCACTGCTATCTAAGCCCACGACATCTTTAAGACCTGGGAAAGAAGCCCTGCCCCTCTTTGCCATCACCTCACGATCCCCCTTGGCTCTCCCACCCTAGACCTTAGGCAACCACTCATCTCCTTTCTATCTCTATGGGTTTGCCTATTTTGGACTCCTCACGTGTACAGAATCATGCCATACGTGCTCTTTTGTGTCTGGCTTCCTTCACTCGGCATCATATTTTCAAGTCTTGCCCACGTTGTAGCATGGATCCATACCTCATTGCTTTTTATTGGCTCATGGTATTCCGTGGTATGGATATACTACATTTTCTTTACCCATTTGTCAGTTGATGGACACTTGACTTGTTTCTGCTTTGGCTGTTAGAACAATGCTGCTATGAACACACAGGTCCAAGTTCTGCAGGGACACATGTTTCCATTTCTCTTGGGTATATACCTAGGCATGAAATTACTGAGTCTGTGGTTAACTCGATGGAGAAACTGCCCCCCCAAAACAGTTTTCCAGAGTGGCGGAAACATTTTATACTTGCTATAGACTGAGTGTTGGTGTCCTAACCCAGGTGTGATCGTACAGGGAGGTGGGGCCTTTGGGAGGGGATTAGGTCATGAGGGAGAGCCCCCATGAATGGGATTAGTGGCCTTATAAAAGAGAGCCTGAGAGCTACCTATCCCTTCTGCTGTGCGAGGACATGGCAAGAAGACAACTGTTTATGAATCAGAAAGATGGCCCTCGCCAGAACCCAAGTCTGCTGGTGCCTTGATCTTGGACTTCTAGCCTCTAGAACTGTGAGAAATAAGTATCTGTTTTTATAAGCCACCCAGTCTATGAGACAGTGAACATATGATGGTTCGAATTTCTCCATACTGTCACCAACACTTAATACCATCTGCCTTTTTGATTATAGCCTCCCTAGTGGGTGTGAAGTGGGATCGGATCTCTTCATGTCCTATTTCTCTCTTTAGAGAGTATTTATTGGTTTCCTACTGGGGCAAAGCCCCAAGGTGGGAGGAGGGCTGAGGAGACAGGGCTTGGAGAGGAGGTGAATCTTTTGGGATTTGTTGCAAGCGGTCAGAAGTTTCAGGAGTGGGGAATTGCCTGGATTGAGCCCCAGAGGCATCGATAAGTGCGGTATCTAGAGTCATAGGAGTTATGACAGGGCCTGACACCCAGGGTCAGATGGTCAGGTCACCCGGAACGCCACTGTCAGAAGTTTGGTTTTATCCTAGAGACAAGTTGCCATTCGTGAGCTGGGGAGCGAGAGAAAAATAATCTGTTTCAGGACAGCCACCCTGACTGTTGTGCAGAGGGTGGATTCATGGGGCCAACAGTGGATGCGGCGGGACCAGGGAGCAGCTGGTGCAGTAATCTTGATGTGACACAGTGACAGCTGGAACCAGGGCAGAGCCGGTGGTGGCAGTGAGGAGGAAGCAGTCCTAGAGGACACAGGGAGCAGATCTCTTGAGTGGGGTACTGTCACTCAGTTCTTTCACAAGGTTTTGCCACAGAAAGATCATCCTGGAAAAATTCAAAGGTCAAAGTTTCTAAGCGAAAATACCCATAGATAACAGAGGGAGAGCTACTGACCTCCCCATGCCCTGGGCCAAGGGCCAAACCCTCTGCCAGAGTCTGATGGAAAGAGTCAAGGTAGCAGAAGAAGGAGGGATCCAAGTGCCAGGAATACCAGATAATTCGATGTGTCCCTTCTCTTCACCAAGGCAACTGGGCCAATGTTCATTTCATACCAATTACATGCACAGCAGAGAGAAATAGAAAATAAGATGGGTCTCTGGCTTCCAGAAGCCTTCCCTCTAGATATTACTCAGCCACTAGAAACGACAAATACCCACCATTTGCTTTGATGTGGATGGAACTGGAGGGTATTATGCTGAGTGAAGTAAGTCAATTGGAGAAGGACAAACATTATACAGTCTCATTCATTTGGGGAATATAAAAAATAGTAAAAGGGGGATCCCTGGGTGGTGCAGCGGTTTGGCGCCTGCCTTTGGCCCAGGGCGCGATCCTGGAGACCTGGGATCAAGTCCCGTGTCGGGCTCCCGGTGCATGGAGCCTGCTTCTCCCTCTGCCTGTGTCTCTGCCTCTCTCTCATCTCTCTCTGTGTGACTATCATAAATTAAAAAAAAACTTTTTTAATTAAAAAAATAGTGAAAGGGAATAAAGGGGAAAGGAGAAGAAATGTGTGGGAAATATCAGAAAGGGAGACAGAACATGAGAGACTCCTAACTCTGGGAAATGAACTAGGGCAGGTGGGCAGGGGGTGGAGGTGACTGGGTGACGGGCACTGAGGTGGGCACTTGACGGGATGAGCACTGGGTGTTATTCTGTATGTTGGCAAATTGAACACCAATAAAAATAAATTTATATAAAAAATCAACATTGGGGTATATTTGAAGAAGAACAATGCCCACCCAAGGTGGTAACATAATTCCCTGCTGAGTGGATAAGATTTGACCGTCAAAGACCTCCAGAAAGAGACGTGTGAGGACCTTGGGTGGAGGGGGACATTAGCCTTTGGATACTAGGATGGAGAGGCTAAGGGAAGCCCAGTGGGAAACAGAAAGCTCAGGTGAAGAGGCAAGGAGACAGAAGGCACAAGGCCCTTTCAGGGGGCAGTGAGGTCACCTGTTGGACCAGAGGTCCTAAGGCAGGGCAGGCCAGGCATCGAAGGCCAGGCAAAGGCATGTGGCCTGATTGTGTAGGCGATGGGAAACCAGTAGAACAACATATCCAAGGGAGGAGATGGTTAGGGTAGCAGATGCTTTCAAGGACAAGCCACCACGAAGTCAGCAGAGGAAGTCCACCTGCTTTTTGAGAACAATCAAGATGACTAATCCCAGGGCTCCATCAGAGCATAGCCAGAGTGCATGGAGGAGTAAGATGGCAAGTGTCACCCCCTAGGGCTCTGTTAGACCAGGACAGGGGCCGAAAAGTAGTGATAGGAAGCTGGGACCTGTGATCACAAACAGGCTGGGTGTGGAGGACAAGACTAAGAAAAGAAGATACTGGGACTTGAAAACCTCTTTCCCTGAGGACTCTGCCTAAGTAGAAAACAAGGGGTGAAACCCTGGGGGGTGGTGGAGAGTCAGCTTCTGGGAGAGCTGCACAGAGAGTTTTCAGCGAGTCAGTATGCCTGCCAGGGAAGCTGGCCCCATAGTCATTCCAGTGCATTCCAGAGGCATTCATGGGAGGCAAGGTGAGGCGGCAGGAGCTGTGCCCAGCTGACGGTCCTACATTTTCTCCTCTTTCCTTCAAGCTCTCAGGGGTTTGTTTTCTTTTCAAACAGTTTCTTAAAATCATGGTAAAATATACATAATATTTATCATTTTGACCATCTGTAAGTACACAGTTCACTGGCATTAATTACATTCACAGTGTTGCGTAACCATCACCACCATCTGTATGCAAAACTTTTTCATCATCCCCAACATAAACTCTACCCATTAAATAATAACTTCCCCTTTTCCCCTCACCCTCAACTCATGGTAACCTCTACTCTGTCTCTACGACTATGCCCATTCTAGCTTATGTACTTCCTATACATGGGACCATATAGTGTTTGTCCTGCTGGGTCTGGTTTATGTCACTGAGCATAATGTTTCCAAGGTCCAGCCATGTTGTCTGACCTCTCAGAATTGCGTTCCTTTTCATGGCCGAATAGTATTCCATCATCTGCATATGCCACGTTGTGTTTATCCATTCATCAGTCAATGGACGCTTGGGTTGTCTCCACTTTTTGGCCATTGTGAATCATGCTGTTGCAATCATAGGTACATGGACATCTGTTCCAATCTCTGCCATCACTTCCTCGGGGCACATACACCGGAGTGGAATTGCTGGATCCTATGGCAAGTCTGTGTTGAATTTCCTGAGGCACATAATGCCGTACTGTTTTCCACAGTGGCTGCACCGTTGTCATTTTGTGTTGATTAATTTTTTTATTACAGTCACCCTAGTAGGTGTGAAGTAGTATCTCATTGTGGTTTTGGTAGTGACTAGAAGAGTTGAAGAGTCTTTCATGTCCCTATGGGCCTTGCACACCTTTGGAGAAATGTCTCTTCCAGCCATTTGCCCATTTTTAAGTTGGGTTGTTTGTTTTGTTGTTTTTGTTGAGTTGTAGAGGCTTATAGCAATCTCTTGTCAGATTTATGATTGGCAAATATTTTCTCCCACTTGTAGGTTGTTGCTTTTTCACTGTGGACAGAGCCCTTATTGATGCACACAAATTTTGGGGATGAAGTTAAATTTATTTTTTCTTTCGTTGCCTCTGCTTTCGATGTCAGAGACACCAACATGGCTAAATCCAGTGCCATGAAGATTTTGACCAATGTTTTCTTCTAAGAATTTAGTAGTTTTAGCTCTTAAATTTAAGTCTTTGACCCATTTTGAGGTAGTGTTTGTATATGGTATAAGGTAAGGGTCATGTGGGATTTTTGGATGTCTCTCTCTCTCTCTCTCTCTCTCTCTCTCTCTCTCTCTCTGAGAAGGGAGGTGTCTAAAGGATCTAGAACTAGGCATTGGTTCCTAAGTCACTAAGGAACTAGCTATGAGGGTAACTGGTCTCATGGCATGAGAATGGGCTTCAGCTTTCTCATCCATAGACTGAGAGTAATATTGCCCCTGTAGCAGGCCAAATAGCGCCCTCCCAAAATTCATGTCTGCCAGGAACCTCAGAATGAGATCTCATTTGGAAATATGATCTTTGCCATGGGATTGAGTTAAGGGTCTCCAGATGAAATCCCACTGGATTTACCACAGGCCCTAAATCCAATGATTGGTGTCCTTATGAGAAGGCTGTGCAAAGACAGAGCCAGAGATTGGAGCGATGCTCCTATAAGCGGAGGAACACCAAGGATTGCCTGGCAGCAATGGGAAGCTGGAAATGGTGAGGAAGGAGCCTCCCCTAGAGGCTCCCGAGAGAGTACAGTCCTGGTGACCCCTTGATTTTGAGCTTCTTGCCGCCAGAACAGTGAGAGAACAAATGTGTGCTATTTTCAAGCTATCAAGGTTGGAGGTAATTTGTTACAGCAGCCATAGGAAACTAATATCCTTCCTCACAGAGGACTGAAATTCTTAAATACGATCCTACTCTAGTGCATATCACAGTGTCGAGTACGCTGCCTAAGGCCTCTCAAGAGATTCTTCTTGTCTTGGGCACCACTCCAGCTGCCCACATCCATGACATAAAGCAGAGCCAGCCACGACCCACCAGTGTGCCCTCCCTTCCCCAAGCTGCCAAGTCCTCTGACACTGCATGGGCTACACAGCAGGCACCCAGCACATCTACTTTGCCAGAGGGAATGGGGTTGGCTGTGCTTGAGTGTGAATGCTGGGCAGGCCCCTGGCTGGCCGGGGAGACTTGTGGTGCCATCTGAACAATGATTCTCCTGATGGAAATGGAACCCTTCTCACTGGGCTGCTGGGAGGACTCTACAGGGTGATGCAGGTGACAGGGTGTCTGAGAACTCAGAACTGCAAGGGGACCCCAGAGACAGTCTTCCAACCCGCTCACTTCATAGAGGAGAAAGAGAAGGACCAGAGAGGGACAGTGGCCTGCCCAAAGCCTCAGAGTGATCTCCCAACACCGCCCCCACAGTGCCCCACTGGCATCCGTATGAGGGGGGTAGAAGTGCCCCAGCTTGTGAACACTGGGCACCATGGACCCCCCACCCCAGGGCTTCCCCCAGCTCCAAGAGGGAGTGGGTTTCCAGCAGTCAAGTGAAGGCAATACTCCAGGCAGCAGAGAATGGTCAACCATGCCTGCTACTGCTGACAGATAGAGCAGACTGCTTCTATAAATGGCCAGATTGTAAATATTTTTCATTTTTGTGGGTCCCGCAGTCTCTGTCACAACCACTCAGTCAGCTCTGCCCCAGGAGTGTCATAGCACTCATAGCCAATAGGTAAATGAGAGGGAGTGGCTGTGTGCCAATCACATGGTATTTATGGATATTGAAATTTGAAGGTCCCATTATCCCATGTGTCACAAAATACTCTTTTTAGTTTTTCTCAGTCATTCTTAGCTGGCAGGCCGGATGAAGACAGAGGGTGGGCAAGACTTGGCCTACCCATGGTCTCCATCGGTGGTTCGCAGCCTTACCTGGGCATTAGACTTGTCAGGGGAGCCTTTAGAAAAACACTAATGCTGGGGATCCCTGGCTGGCTCAGTGGTTTAGTACCAGCCTTTGGTCCAGGGCATGATCCTGGAGTCCTGGGATAGAGTTCCACATCGGGATCCCTGCTTCTCCCTCTGCCTCTCTCTCTTTCTGTGTCTCTCATGAATAAATAAATCAAATCTTAAAAAAAAAAAAAAAAGAAAAACACTAGTGCCTAACCCCACCTCAGGCCCAGTACAGCAAAATCTTGGGGAGTGGGGCCTGGGACGGGGCAATTTTAAAAGCTCCCCTGACATCCAGCAATTCAGGTACAAACCTCAGAGAAATGAAAACATATGTTCACACAAAAACTCCTACGTGCACGTTCATAGAAGCATTAGTCACCAGAGCCCCAAACTGCAAACAACCCAAATGTCCAACTCTTGATGAATGGATACACAAGATGGGGTTTATCCATACAATGGAATATTGTTCAGCCAAAAAAGAAATGAGGTTCCAGTCCATGCTACAACCATGGGGGAGCCTTGAAATCATGATGTTAAGAAGCCAGACACAAAAGGTCGCATATTGTGGGATTTTATTTGTATGAAATGTCTCAAAGACACAAATCCACAGAGACAGAAAGGAGATCAGTGGTTGCCAGGGGCTGAGGGAGGGGAAATAGGGAATGACTGCTCATGGGTATGGAATTCCCTCTTGGGATGGCGGGAATGTTCTGGAAGTAGATAGTGATTAGTGCCAAACTGCGAATGTGGCAAATGCCACAACACTGTATACTTTTGAAGGGTGAATTTTGTCTCAATTTCAAAAGGAAAACAACCTTCCCCGATGATTCTTTTATGTCACCAGGGTTGAGAATCAGAGGACCAGGGGAGGCAATGGCAGATTTCAAAGCGGCAGGCCCAGGGCTAAGGTAGAGTCCAGCACAGAAGCTGTGGGAGTAGACAGGATGGGCCCCTAGCGCTCCCTGGGCTGGGGGGGGGGGGGGCGTATGTTCTAGTAAAGCCTGAGGGATAAACTGGGGCCAGCCTGGCAGAGACGGGAAGGAAGGTCGCTGCAGACCATGGAAACACACAGGACCACCTGGAGGCGCCAAGCAGTAAGGGGGGCTCGGGCCAGACCACGTAGCGCTTTGTGGGCCACAGACAGGGATCCGGATTTGCTCTGAGTGAGATGGGGGGCCTCTAACTCGAGGTTGATGGGTTGTGAGCAAGAGGATGGGACATGATTTAGTTTTGAAGAGGCTCCCCCTGGCTGCTGGGTGGCGAATGGGCAGAGGCAGCTGTGCAGGGATTCAGGGCAGAGACGGGCGCACACAGCCAAGCGTACTGAGAAAGCAGAGTTCGCAGGACCGGGTCACGGAGCGGGTGAGACCAGGAAAGGGGTCAAGGCTGGCCCCTAGGTGTGCGGCCCTAACAACTAGGAGATCGGTGGTGCCATTTACTGAGACAGGGAGCACGTAGGGGGAGTGGCAGGGTGGTTTTGGGGACAAGGATGAGCAGCAGCTCTTATTTGCATATTGCAATGCCTCTGAAAAAGCGTGAGACAACGGAGAACAGGCATTCGGAGGTCCATGTCTGGGTTCCCAGGAGAAGCAGGGCTGGAAAGGTAAAAGCGGGCGCGATCTGCACACGAGTGTGGCTGTGCGGGCCCAAGGAGAGAGGATTAAGGCAGAAGGGAGTGAGACGTGAAGACACACTCCACATCACTCATCGCCAGGGTGATGCAAACCAAACCACAATGAGAGACCATGTCCCACCTGGCAGAAAGGCTAAAAAACGACAACCCAGGAAACAACAGGTGTTGGCGAGCGTGTGGAGAAAAAGGAGCCCTTGTGCACGGGAACACAAAGTGGTGCGGCCACTCTGGAAAGCAGTACAGACATTCCTCAAAATGTTCCAAAGAGAACGACCCTATGATCCAGTAATTCTGCTACTGGGTCTGCACCCAAAGAATACGAAAACACTCATTCGAAAAGATATATGCGCCCCTGGGTTTAGTGCAACATTATTTACAACAGCCAAATTATGGAAGTGGCCCAAGTGCCCATTAACACACGAGTGGATAAAGAAGATGGGATATACACTACGGAATACGACTCAGCCATCAGAAAGAATGAAATCTTGCCATTTGCAACAACGTGGATGGAGCTAGAAAGTATAATGCAAGGCAAAATAAGCCAGGGAAAGACAAATACCAGATGATTTCACACAAACGTGGAATTTAAGAAACAAAACAAATGAGCAAAGAGAAAAAGAGACAAACCAGGTAACAGACTCTTGACTCTAGAGAACAAACTGATGGTTGCCCGAGGGGAGGTGGGGGGGCAGGGGTGAAATGGGTGACGGGGATGCAGGAGGGCACATGCCACTGAGTAGCGCCTAGAATTGTTGGATCACTATATTGTACCCCTGAAACTCATATACCACTGGATGCTAACTATGCTGGAATAAAAAAAAAAATTCCATCAATAAGAAAATTTGAAAACCACTGATTGACTTAGTGAAATAAAAACATAGTTTATACCAAAAGAAAGAGAGAGAGAAAGAGAGAGAGAAAGAGAGAGAGTGAGAGAGAGCAGAGGGACAGCGTGAGCAGGTGTACAATATAGTGAGGTCATCCGGGGCCAAGTCTTGCAGGGTCTTGAAGGCCGAGCTCAGGAGTTTAGGCCGGATCCCAGGAATAATGGGAAGAGGTGACTGGGGGCTTGAGCAGGGGAAGGCTGTGCGATCCGACCTAACACTTCCAGGAGATCCTTGTTCCCCTAGTGTGAAGAGCTCACAGGCGAGCGGGGAAGAAGCACGCGCCCCATTTCAAAGAATCATGTAATCGAGGCCATGCAGAAAAACTTACGCAACTGTAGAAAATAGCACCCCACTAACAGTCACATCACTGCGTCACAAAATATTATTATTCCTCTGCTTTCTCACAAGAGGTCCTCAGGTGCTCCCTGGTGTTGGGTGTGGGGATGGAGAGAAGGGGGTGCTCTGAGAAGTCTCGAGGAAGTAGAATTGGGGCATCTGGGTGGCTCAGTGGTTGAGCATCTGCCTTTGGCTCAGGGATCGAGCGTGGAGCCTGCTTCTCCCTCTGCCTATGTCTTTGCCTTTCTCTCTGTGTCTCTCATGAATAAATAAATAAAATCTAAAAAAAAAAAAAAGAAGTAAGATTGGCAGGCACTCAACTGATACGTGTTAATAAATTTTTGTTGAAATTCATATAACCAGTTAGAGGCAGATCCAGGCTGCTCCAATTTTCCTCTGCCTCGGTTTACCCATGCCGGGTGAGAAAACTCTGCAAACTGGTTTGATGTTTGCATATGAGTTAATGGAGTTGAATGGTCATGTTGGATGGGCTGGGGTTGGGCTCCTACAGTATCCAAATACATGTACACTAGCACCCTACGTGTGTGTGCGCACACGTGCACAGGGCTATGTGTATGTATGTGTGCGGGGTGAGGTGCTTGATGTACTGGTGCTCAAAGGGGCGGCAAAGCTTGTTGAAAACCGCCAGGGGCTATTTTGTGATGCAGTGATATGACTTTTAGTGGGGCACTATTTTGTACATTTGTGTTGTGTAAGTTTTTCGCCGCGGCCTTGATTGCATGAAAAGACCTGAAGAGGCCACACATTGGTTTCTGTGGTTTGAGTCTCCCAAGTACTTCAGGAAGACTTCACTGGGGAAGTAAAGCAAGGTCCTCCTCCTTTGCATTTGAGGGGCAAATGTTAAGTCCTATTCCTCCAGAGGTCAGGATTCAGGATAGAAAATGAAAATGCTGCTTTGGAAATATTACAGAGACATAAGTTATTTTTTGCCAAGTGCTTATGCAAATTTCCTATTAACTCGACTGAGCACTAGAAAGAAATTTGCAGAACAGTCTCTCACATTAGGAAAACATGCAGGTATAAGGTTTTGCCCTGCTTGACTTGGCACGCAGGCTTCCAGAAGACGGGTGGGTGTTCTGCATTTAGATTTCCAGAGAAGAGGACTCCTTCTCATGATAATGAGACTTGAAACCAAGTTGTGACCCACTGGCATTTTGCACCTGTCTTCTTTTCCTTCTGTGTTGTTCTCCTCGTGGCCATCATTGCCAGCATCCTCACCGTTGTCTGCTCCTTGGTGTGATAAGAAAACACCTCAAATCCCAAATGGGAATTCTAACAGGAATCAAAAAAGGTGGGGTTATTCATATGTCATGGAATTTGTTGCACCGGATTAAAAAATGCTCTGGCCAAAGGGCCCCTTCTGGGGCTGAGCAACTCTTCTCTCTGCCTCCGCACCCACCAGCTCCGGGGCTCGCCTCCACTCTCCCCAGGCAGATGCTGGGCTCTGCAACACAGTCCTGAGTTTTCTCGAAGAAACAGATCCCAGATCCGTGACAAGTCTGGTCTTGTCACCCTGCAGCCTCACCCCAGCCCCCATGAGAACTCCTCGGGTGTGCTTGGATGCAGTTCAAATCCCACCTGCTGATCTGTGAGCCCTGATTCTGGCCGACTCAAACTCCCTACGTGGGGCACTCATTTCTGGGCTTTTCTCAGACACCCGTCCCCGCTCCCACCCTCACACCCCCATCTATCTGCACTGTGGACCGCTTTCCAGTCTCTCTGCCAGGCCTAAAACCCCTCGTGGCTTCCCTTTGTTCTCAGGATCAAATCTTTGTCGTCAGCGTGGCATTCAGGGCTCTGCCTTCCTAGAGAATCCAACAGAGGAGAGAATAAGAACGCGGTGGCCAGGTGGAGGGGACTGGGGGATCATTTGCCTACAACAACAAAAAATGTGAGGGAACGTTGTTTGAGGGTCCATTTTCAGGGCTCCTGTTTACATGTGGGGTGTATTCCAGAAATTCCCCAGATGGAGGGCCCTGGGTGGGCTGAATGTAGCTGGTAGGGCTGGTGGTTCCCAGACTTGGACATTCACTGGGGTGTAGATTTCCTTTTTCTGTTTTTCTCCTTCCTCCCTCCCTCCCTCCCTCCCTCCCTCCCTCCCTCCCTCCCTTCCTTCCTTCCTTCCTTCCTTCCTTCCTTCCTTTTTCCTCCCAATTTGGGGACAGAGAGGGTTGCCAACTTTTTATTTTGCAAAGTAAGCACCAGAAACAAAGCACTAGCATCTCTTCATGAAATAAAGGACTTTTGTATACCACACAGAAATCCACGATTTCAGAGTAAAGGTCAGTACTCTAACTTAACGGGGTGGGGTGTGGGGGGGAATCTTGCCACAGCAACCTCATTTTTTTTTTTTTATTTCGCCTGGGACTGGTAAAGACTTGCGTCTGCTGTCAGGCATCTGGGGAGCTGCCCACGGGGCTGCCCTCCCCGCAGCTAGCTGTTTGCATTCCCCATTGATATGCATGGACTCTTTGTCTGGAAGCTGGCCTGCCCCGCGGGGAGTGGGAGGGCAGAGGGTGGCAGTCCCTTTGCCACCTGCTCTGGAGCCAGGCCCTACAAACCCGCCTGCTCTGAGGGATTAGAGCCCAGGGCTGGGGGAGGAGAGAGGAAGCCATGGAAGGTTTGAGCCTGAGCCCAGCTGAGCTGCCTTGGGTCCCAGGGACCAAAGGGTGAGCTTGAGTTGGGGCGACCACTTTGTCCTTGCCCCTGCGACTATGTGAACTCCCGCTCCACTCTGGTGCCCCAGAGATCAGTGTGTGTGTGTGTGTGTGTGTGTGTGTGTGTGTGTGTTTTGGGGGGTTGGTACCAGGAAATGGTGCTCCTGTCATGGACAGTGGTACGTGCCAGATGGGTGTCTTCACCAGGGGTGGAGGTGGTGGCTAGGCCATTCCAGTGGCCCTGGTGAACAGGTTCCACCAGGTGGGGTTGATTTTGGCCACCCATGGGGGAGGCCCCCTTGGGGGCCTTTGCAAGGAGGGGTTTGTGGTGCTTGGGAGCAAGAACAGGAACTCTGCACCAGTGATAGTGATGTAAGAGCTCTTTTGGAAGTTAGAACACATCTTCCCAAGGATATGGTGTGCAATGAGGTTGTGGGGGCACAGACGGTTGGGAAGTGGTGGAATGACAGGCTAGTGTCGGCTGTCCCGGCCCCACTTGTGGCCTCTCTCGTTCCCCCAGACCAGCCTGGTGGCCATCTGTCCACGCCACACTTTTGTGCCTGGGTGAGAGCTGTGGAAGGGTGAACATTTCAGGAGAAGAGCTTGTCAGGCTTTCCAACTGGTGACAGTTTTAAGGATATAAGAAGTTTGGGAAGGGGTAAAGAGTAGTAGGAGGGTGGAGTCAAGGGGCCGGTTTGGAGACGAGGCTGGCTTGGCCAGGAGATGGTCCCAGCAGCCACGTGCCATGGTAGGTGGGAGCGGATGTCCGCATATATGGTACGGGGTGGTGGGTGCGCAGAATCATGGTGTCTAAGTGTTCAATATCCTGTACGTAAATCAACTCCATGTTCCATCGCAATGCAATGGAGTAGCAGCTACCTGACTGAGAGGCTCACCAAATTTCAGGCGGGACCCCAGCCTGGCAGGATCAGGGCCTCGGTGACATCACCCCTTTCAGACTCACCCTCATCTAACCAAACCAGATCCCAGATGAGTCATTTTAATAGGGAGAGTTATCTGATAGAATAACTGACCTCAGACACTTGCAGTATTTTGATTAATGGCTTTTTATTTTTTTGAGTGGGTGTCTTTTGGCGCATGGTAAACATCATCCTTTTCTGTTGGTTCTTATTCCTGTGTCATCTCCTGTGCTCACTCCCTGTTTTGGAGAAGCACACTCTTTAGGACCCACACCATCATATATTAATATTCATCCTTGGGGTGCCTGGGTGGCTGAGTGGTTGAGTGTCTGCCTTGGGCTCAGGGCATGATCCTGGGGTCCTGGGATGGAGTTCCACATCGGGCTCCCTGCAGGGAGCCTGCTTCTCCCTCTGCCTATGCCTTTCTTTGACTCTCGTGAATAAATAAAATCTTAAAAAATATATTCCTCCTCACTATAGCTCAATCTACTAGAATGGAGCCTGGCAAACTTTTCCTGTAAAGGGATGCGTGGAAGAGATTATGGGCTTTGCAGGATCCATGGTCTCTTCTGCAATGAGTAGACTCTGGTGTCGTAGCACAGGAGCAGCCATAGACAATACAGAAATGGGTGGCTGTGGCTGTTTCCAAAAACTTATGGACCCTGACATTTGCATGTGTCACATGCAAAATAACTTTCCCGTGTCACAAAATAACCTTCTTTTGATCTTTTCAACCATCAAAAGACACAAAAGCCACTCCTACTTTGCAGTCCATACAGATAGGCCGGTGGGCTGGATTTGGGTCACAACTACCCCTGAGCTGGAGAATAGTTTTGCTGCATGTTACAGCATGGCCAGTGTCTTGCTGGTGGGACTTGGGCATCTCCTCACCTCCTCATGCCTCTGCAGGGGCTCCCCAGCATATACTGCCTTCCTGGTATGGATGGGAACACTGAGGCCAAGGCACAAGGGAATGGCCTAGAATATCACTGAGTTGGTGGGAAAGGCGGGGGCATACCTGCAGCCTGGAGTACACAGCAACCGTTCAACGTCGCAGTAGCCAGGATTTCTTTAGGTGTTACAAGACTGGCAAGAATGCCTCTCTGTGCCATGTGTCTCAGGTCCCCCAGTTTCCCCCATAGCAATAAATCCTCAGCACAACCTTCTGGGGTCCAGCCAGTATCTCCTCTCTGGGTGGCTCCAAAGCGCATGTTCTTAGCCATTCACTCACTGGGGTTCCTAGGGGTCCTCTTGTGTCCTTGACACTGTAGAACTGTAGCTGGTTAACTCCAGAAATCTCCGGTTTGCTCTTTTCCCCATTGATCATTGAGGTGGTACAGGAAGTTGTCAGAAAGACAAAAGAAGGATAAAATGCCTGGACTGAACCGCGTACATAGTGCGTTCAGCAACTCCTAGCTATTTCCCTTAATTCTGCAGGTAGTTAGTGTCACAGAATAAGTAACTGCCTGAGAATCGGAACACTCACTACCCCCTTAAAGGTTTTGTTTTTCCAGTCCCAGGATGCAGAGCAACCGATGCTGGAAGTCACGGGGAAAGATGTCGGCTCTAAGTCAGGGAGACCCCCGCCCCCCTGGTACGGCTCACTCCCAGGGGCGGGGGCCACCGGTGCGGGAGGCGGGGGGCTCTGGAGGTGCTGGTGGTGCAGATGGGAGCTGGGGCACACCGAGGGGAGGTGGCGGTAGCCGCCCTCTAAGGACGATGGGGCTCAGGGCAGCCTTTGCCAAATAATGGGGGGGGGGGGGTAGCAGCCGCCCCCGAAAGGAGGACGTGGCCCACCTTGCCGAGGGAGGGCAGGGGCTGGCTCGACGCCGCCGCTCTGCCACTCTGGCGAGCAGCGGAGCTCTCTCTTTGTCCTGGAAGGCTGGCTGCAGCTGGAGCCCTCCTCGAGGGCGTTCACGTCAAAGGCTGCGGCGGGCATTTTGCTGTTCAGGGCAGTGTTGGAATCTGATTTCGCCCAACCCTGGAGATGGACTCCGTTTGCGGGGGTTCATGGGAAAGGACTGCAGCGCGTCTGTCGATCATTGAGCACGTTTTCGACTCTGCAGATGTGAACTTGCGCTTTCAGCGCATTCATCAAAGCCTCCCGGGAGCTGACCCTGTGTCTGCCGCCCCCCGCCCCCCGCCCGCCGCGCTGCGCCTCCAGGCCGCCCCCACCCCCCCGCCTCGCCGGCCCCGACGCCCCCGGCCTCGGGCTCATTTCCTCGAGACGTGCTGCTGTTTGCCAACAGCGGGCAGCCACGAAAACGGCCCTTTTCTTTCATCTCCGGACGGGGCTCCACTAGTTTCCTGCAGGGATCAGCGAGTGGGCGGGCAGCCAGCCGGGTGAAAAGCAAGCTCAGCCACAGCGGCTGGGGCAAGGGCACGGGTGCTGCGTCCCGGAGCCGCGGCCGGAGGGGCTCCCGGGGAACAGCCTTCTGCCGGGAGGACGCCAAGTCCAGAAGGGGAGCAGCCCCGTCCAAGGTCACCCGCTGGCAGAGCGCACCTGGCGTGTGCGCCGCCTGGGGTCCGGCCGCGGGCCGGGAGGAGTGTGGCGCGCCAAGTGGCGATCGCCGCGCGCCCTGGCCGCCAGCCCGCGCCTCCGGCTCCTGGGTTGACACACTGCTCCGGGCCCGCAGGCTCGCCCCTCGAGAACTGGGGCGGGGGGGCGGGGGACGGGGCCTACGGGCCCCCCCCGCGACGCGCTCGCGCTCGCCCCCGCCGCAACCAGGCCGCCCCACCCTCCGGGCGCCCGCGGGCCCCGCCCCTCGCGCGCCGGCCCGCCCCCCGGCCGCGGCCCCGCCCCTCGGCCGCGGCCCCGCCCCCCCGAGGCTGCGGACTCGCTCCGCCCCTCGCGCCACAGTCGCGGCCCCGCCCCGCCTCACCTGGCCCCGCCGGCGCGCCCCTCCCCCGCTCCCCGGGCTGGGCCGCGCGCGCCGGCTCTGGGCGGGGCCCTGCAGTGGCGGCGGGGTCCTCCTCCTGCGGCTCCGGCTCCTCCGTGCGCGCGCCTCCCCGACCTCCCCCTCGGGCGCTCGCGCAAACCGCGCTCCTCCGCGGCCCTCCGCCCGCTCCCAGCCATGGTGGTCTGGCGCTCGGCGGTCCTCATCTGCCTCGCTTTCTCCTTGGCCGCTCTGGTCCAGAGAGGTAAGGCGGGCGGGGGGCGCGCGGGGACCCCGCCTTGTGGGCCCGCGGGGCGGGGGCTCGGCGCCCCGCGGGCCCGTGGTGCGCATGAGCGGCCCGGCCCCCGCCTCGCGGGCCTGCGGCGGAGACTGCGGGCGGGTGGGCGGGGCTGTGCGGGCGGTGGGGGCGCGAGCCCGGACCCGCGGGGACTGACCTTGCCGCGATCGGGGTGGTCGGAGGGGGGGCCGGGACCCCTCCTGGTGCTGGGCTACAGACCCCAGGATAACTCCCCCCCTCCCCCTTAAAATCCTGAACTAGCTGTCACCACCGGTGACAACAGCTGTTCCCAGGAGATCGCTGTTGGGAAAGCCTCGTTGAGAGCGCACTCCTTGCCTTCCGCGGGGCTTCGCAAAATGTGTTTTGAGGCCACCTGCAGCAGAAGCACCTGGGGAGCTTCCTGGGCGCGTGCCCACTGCCTTTGTCAGGCTGCCTGCGGGGACGGGGTGGGGGCGGGGTGCAGCGATGTGTGGTCGGTCTCACCGCTCCCCGGGGGCTTCTGCTACCCGCCCCAGCTTTCTAGCCATTGGCGATGTTTGCCAAGGAGGTGGAGAGCGAAACGCTGTGGAATCAGGGGGGCAGGTTTCCTAGACCCTCACTACTCCGAGTGTGGTCCAGGCCCCTCCTTGGCATCACCTGGGACTTGTAAGGAATGCGGCATCTCCGGCCCCGCCCCTGACCTACTGAGTCACATTCTGCATCTTAACTAGGACCCCGGCTGATTCGCATGCACAGGGAAGTTTCAGAGGCATCTTAGAATAAATGCAGAGCGTGGTTAAAAATAGGACCTCCAATGTGTACAGATAGAATCTTCTTACACTTATTTATATCCCATCTCCACATCAGAAAAAGGTCTGAGGAAAACACTGCAGTTGAGCACAGGGTTGTGCTGAGCTCCCTGACAAGGCTGGCAAATTCAGCTCATGAAAAACATGAGCTCAGCAAAAATAAAAAAACAAAAACAAAAACAAAAACTTTGTCCTTGCAGGGGGTGCTGGTGAGATTTATGTTACAGTATAGGGAGCACTGGAAAACGGTAGCCAGTCTAAGGCAGTTTTGCAGAAGATGCAGAAAGTGTTTCTCATGTGGGCAGCCATCCTGGACTTGATAACAAGAAGAGCCATTCAGTGTTCTTCAAAGGTGTCAGGCTCTGTTCCAGACGCTGATGATGCAGCAGTGAACAAAGCTAAGACTCTGTCTTCATGGAGCTAACTTCCTCATGGGGGGAGAAGACAGGCACAGACATCCCAATCTATGTTGTCAGTGCTCTGAAGAAACATAAAGCAAGTCACAGGGTTGGTGAATTTTCTGGTTCATGTTTCTTCTCTGGGGTTAACCTTTTAATTCTGTTACAACGCATCTGTGGGAAAGACTGTCACCTGGTTGGCTCCCATCTAAGGATAGGGAAATCTGGCAAGTGGAAGCACAGAGAAGTGAGAGAAATGATAGTCCCTTCAAGGCTACCTTCTGGAAGGTCTTCAACATGGTATGTGCATTGAGAAAGGGAGGAATACAAATGAACGGGTCTCAGATTTTCACCCTCACGTGTCATAGGAGGTGATTTAGGAGGTGGTGGAGGAAACGGAATCATTTTCCAGATGAAACAGAGGCACAGAGGTGTGAGGTAACTTGCCTCAGGTAGCAGAGCTGAGATTTGACCCCAGGCTTGTCTGATTCCACAGTCCTTGCTTATAAGCACCTGGAGGCTGCGCTCCTGCCTTGGGAAATTTCTCTGAACCTTGCTTGGTTTGCTCGCCCTGTTTATCCCTAACAACTATCAGGCATCTTGAGGGGACCCGGAGAGCGTCACTGTCAGATCTGGGTGCCAGGAGCATCACAGATCTGATTTTTGGTTGCCTCAGCAGTTTCGCTGATTAGGTATTAATGACAGGTCCCTGGTCACATAGCTAGGAAGAGATGGAGCCAGGATCCCACCCAGCGAACACTGCTACCTAGCGATCTTTTTACTTGTAATTAAGAGAACTGAACTGGAAGAAGCTTTTGCTTCAACGAGGGGAACTGCTTTGTGGCTCTTTTGTGCAAAATAAGATGACAGATATGGGCTTTGAATTGCTGGTCTCCGGACAGTTACAGTTTGCTGCATCAAAATGAACAAACACAAAGCAGGGGCTTAGTTAGGCATCTGCTGCCTCTCCTGGAGCCCCACAGTGGTGGATTGGGTGGGCCTAAGAGCCACTTTAGTCCTGGTCCTGGGTAGATGCACAGCCGAGAAAGACCAGCAGCCCTCAGAAAGCACATAGAACCTTGAAGCAGGACTCATTCGTGAAATCCCTTCAGGCTCTGGCAAGTTGAGACAGACTTCAGGTTTCTAGGAGTTTAAAAGGATAGTTACCAGGTCACTCCTGTTCTCATTTTGGATGGCTTTTTAGTCCAATGTGGATTTTCCTAGCTCTGAAAAATCCTCGGAGGACAAATGTTGCCTGTAGGCACCTACAGAAATAGGAAGCTGATCTTTTGTGCCGTGGGGAGGAGAGTCACAGTGGTGCAGGTGGGCAGTAATGCTAATGCAATTTCCATCTTCTGAATGCCTTCCACGCACCGGGTCTTCAGCACGCCACACATATTTACCCCTCATAACCACCCTGAAGGGTTGGCACCATGACCCATTGCCTTTCCTTATGTCCATAATGGACATTTGCATATGGCCTTGAAAAGTGGTGGGGCGTCTGGGTGGCTCAGTTGCTTGAGCGTCAGACTCTTGGTTTCAGCTCCGGTTGTGAGATCGAGCCCTGCGTCGGGCTCAGCACGGAGTCAGCTTGGGATTCTCCCTCTGTCCCTCCCCCGCCTTGCACGCGTGCACATGCTCTCCCTCTTTCTGAAATAAATAAATAAAATCTTGAAAATAAAAAAGTAACTTGGTGGTAACCCATTTTCCCAGATGAAAAATGAATAGCCTGGCGAGGTTTCAAACTTGAACTCAGGTTTGTCTGAGTAACCAAAGCAGAGGTCACGAAGGTAGATACCTCCAGGGATGGGACAGGTCATAGAAGTGTGGAAAGTGGCCGAGAATCAGTGTGATTGATGGGTGTGTGGGCGAGTTGCCTGCTGCTGAGTACCTGTTCCCTTGAAGCGAAGTAGCCCAGCTGACAGAGGGAGAGTGCGGGCTGTGGCGCAAGCTTGCCCAGCACTACTGTGACCTGGGGTGAGTCACTTAACTGCTCTGTGCCTCAGTTTCCTCATTTGTAAAAGGGGGATAACCACACCGTCCCCTGCATGGAGTTGTCATGAGGACTGAATACAGATGGATAAAGTGCTTAGCACAGCACCTGGCTCTCAGTGAGCTCTGTTGGTGACTATTATTCACATTACCCAAAACATTCCAAGCCACGTTTTAAAAATACACCGTGCAAACCTTGAAAATTATATGGTGAGTGAAATAAGCCAGACACAAAAGCCCACATATTATCCCATTTATATGAAATGTCCAGAGTTGGCAAATCCATAGAGGACAAAAAGTAGATGAGTGGTTGCCAGGGGGTGGGACCAGGGAATTGGGGGATGGGGAGTAGTAGGCTCATATTTCCTAGTAGGCTCAGTTTCCTTTTGGGAAAGAACATGAAAATGTTCTGGAACTAGGTAGAGGTGATGCCTAGTAGTAGTAGGGAGTGACTGCCTAGTAGGCTCAGTTTCCTCTTGGGAAAGAACATGAAAATGTTCTGGAATTAGGTAGAGGTGATGGTTGCCCAACCTTGTGAATGTACTGAGAACCATTGAATTGTACGCTTTTAAAGGGTGAGTTGTATGGTGCATGAATTGTATCTCCATTTGAAAAAAAAATCTCTGTAGTTCAAGCAGAACAAATGAGAATGGAGGCAGCCTGTGATCCCTGGGGCTTTGTCGGGTAGGGAAGCCAGGGGAGCAGAGTGGCCCCAAGTGCTGGTGGTGCTGGGATCCAGGCAGAAGCCCTGTGGGCCTACTGGGGATATTGGGTGTGAGCCAGACAGGCCGCAGGGGCATGTGCAGAGTTGGCCCAGTGCCACATAGCCCCCCTACCCCCAAGTCTGGGAATGGTCCCCTGGGAAAACGCATCCTGCATGGGGGACTTCCCTTTCCTGGATGGCTCAGGGTTGCCATCATGTGCACCAGTTGTTGCATTGGACAGGGTCTGGGGATAATTTGCCTTTTAGCGTCACATGTTTTGATTGGTTTTTGGTCCCTTCCTTGCTGTCACAGGTCACGTCCCCATCCCCTCCATCATTTTGGACACCAGGTAACTAAAACATGTTTGTTTAATGCCCCTCTCCCACCTCCCTTCTCCTCCCTTCTCCCCCGCACCCTGAAATCACCCAAGAGCCAGCCTAAGCAGGAACTGAGGAAGGGCCTGAAGCTACCTTCAGCAGAGATGAGGATGAGGAGGCCTTTTGGCTGCTCAGAGGGGGGTGTGGGGAAGACCTGGTTCTGATTCTGGTGAGTTCAGGAAAGATACCTTCCAGGTGCCCCATCTTTCTGGGTTCTTCCACCACTCGGTGTTGGTGCTTTTCCTGCTGTGCATCCACTCCTACTCTTTGCACTTGGCACGGCATCCTCTGCTGCTCTCGGGGCGCTTGGGGAGGCCTGGCTGCAGGGGGTCCTGTCTCCCCACCCAGACTTGGCTCTCCCTGAGTCTTGCTCATAAGTTCGCTGATTGGTCAGTGCTGGTTCGCATGTAAAAGCACAAAGTCATCCTAAACGTGTCCCAACTGAAACGTGTGGGAAATACTTTGATGAAGGTAAGTGTTCCAGACGGAGGTGGGTGGGAAGCTGCGGTAGGCTCCCACAGATGTCCGCGGCCGAATCTCTGACACCTGCGACTGTTAGGTTACACGTGACGGAGAATTAAGGTAGCTAACCAGCTGCATTTAGATAAGATTCTCCTGGGTCATCGTGGCCAGTTGAAAGACAAGGATCCTTTAAATATGGAAAATGGAGATAAAGGAGTCAGAGCTAGTCAGCGAGGTGATACAAGATTGGACCCAAAGATGGAAGGGCCGGCAACCAAGGAATGCACACACAGTTCCGAGAAGCTTCCAGAAGGAATGTAGTCCCGCTGACACCCTGTTTTTAGCCCAGCGAGACCTCTGTTGGACTCCTGACCTCCAGAACTGTAAGATGAAAAAAACCAAAAGTGTCTTTTAAATCCGTCGAGATTTGTTGTAGCAGCAAGAGCAAACTAATAGAAAAACCGAGGGGTAGATCCTAGCCTCCTCTTCATCCTTTGGAAAAAACCAGGTCGTGATGTTTCCCTACAGTGTTTCGATTTTGCTATCCTAAATCAATTGCCAATATGCTCCGAGGTCAGGAGTTTAAACATGCAGCAAATTGGATTGCAGCGATGTTCTCGGTGTGGCAGTGGACGTCGAGGAGCACCTGAGGGCCCTGGGAGACCACTACATTCCTTTTGCTTGGGTTTGATTTTTTTTTTTTAACTACTTCCCAAGGAAATGGGAGCCCGTGCCAGCACTGCCCACCCCCCAGAGGCCTTTTCCATCTCCCCCCCCCCCGCCCAGGCCTGGTGGCTGCTTGAAACAGAGTACAGTCTGGGGCTGCCCAGAGGACACGCAGGTTTCCCATCCGTCCCGGCCACACCTGCCACTTGGCGGAGGACGCGGTGTGAGCCACCAGCTTGCCTTTCTGGCTGCACCTGCCGGCACCCTGGCCTCAGCTCAGGGTGCCTGCGCCCTCCCTCCCGAGGCAGGTGGGGACGCATACCAGCGCGGGCACGGGTGGCCCTGGGCCTCCGCCCCAGCCTCAGCCGGTTTTGAGCTCCGTTCTTATTCATTGTCTACCTACAGCTGCTCTGCTTGTAAGAAGTCACAGGATGGTTCTGGAGCTTTAAAGCCAACGAAAGCACTTGGAGAACCGTGGTTGAATTCCACGGAGAGTGGTGCCCCTGCTCCGTGAACATCTGTTTAAAGGAGAGGCTAGACAACATCTGGCTGGCAGTGCCAGGTGGTTCATTTGGGATGACTTTCCAAATCAGAGCCGGTCCCCTCAGCAGGGAATACCGTTGCGGTGCGGAATTCGTTACCACCAAAATAGTGCCCGGGCTCATTTCGACATTCTTCTTTTTATTGCTGCTTCAGCTCGCCTGGGATGATGGAATTAACCCAGAGCCTGCATTCCAGCGTGACCCCACCGTGTGCTGGTGACAGTTGCCTCATCTGCACCGAGGGGCTGCTGATCTGTGCTTTGTTGGCCTCACAGAATTGTGGGAGTAGCCAATTCATTGCTAATGCAAACAGGTGGTGTGTTGTCGAGGTATTATTAGCAAAGTTCGGCTCCCTCGGCAGACCCAAGAAGGGAAAGAGGCCACCTGCCTTGAGGGGTTCTGTGGGAATTAGGGGGTTCACGTTTCCAAAAGCCTCTACTTGGCCCGGACTAAAATGCCCCTGAATTCGGGGGTGGGGCTCAGAGTCTGAACATGGAGCTCTAATTCAGTTGCTCTTTGGAGCCCTTTGGCGGCCTGCAGAGTCCTGGGCTCTTGGGCAGGAGCAGTCCCTTTTTTACTTTTCATCATCCACTCCTTTGGCTCCTCACGCCCCAGCTCAAAAAATTCAGGAGTCCAAAGGAGTCCCTAAGAAGAAACCAGCAAAAAACATGTTTCAGTCTCTTATTCCTCACCTACAACATACCACGTGGACTCGCAGCTTGGGGGCTGCCTGCCTCTCCCCTGAAGGTGCGCCTGGCCAGGGTCAGCAGTGGCTTCCTGTTGCTAAACCCGAGGGACACCTGCCACCCTCTGATCACGCCCTCCCCCTGGAAGCGCTGTCTCCCAGGCTCCTTCCCTCTGACCTCTGGGCCTTGCGGGAGTGCCTCTGGTGTAGTCCTTGGTGGCTTTGTTTTTGTTTTTTTTTTGAAGGTTTTATTTATTCATGAGAGACACAGAGAGGCAGAGAGAAAAGCAGGCTTCCTGCAGGGGAACCCGATGTGGGTCTCGATCCTGGGTCTCTAGGATCACACCCTGGGCTGAAGGCAGGCACTAAACCGCTGAGCCACCCAGGCTGCCCTGTTTTACCTCTAAGTAGAGGTGGTAAAACTCTACTTAGAGCACTTCCCCAGTGCTTTCACCAGTTTTGTGGCTTCAACTTAAATTCCATCTGCGTGCTTGTGAGTCTTCTGTTTCTGTCCCCAGCCCTGATAGTGCTTTGTGTCCGTCGTCTCTGTGGCGGTGGCAGGTGCCCTGCTAGTGATGAGGCTCTCGAAGTCCTCTAGCTCAGGTGGCCCCAGCCACCCACGGATCCTGCCCCTGCCCCCAGGGCCCCAGGCCTCCCCATCCTCCCTGTAATCTGGCAAGCATGGGGTTCATGCCCTGTGCAGCTGTGTTAAATTATTTTGACTTTTACCCCTGCTGGCAGGCATCTCAGAAGGACCCTGTGCACACCTGGGCTTCCGCTTACCCCCTCCCACCTGAGTAACTGGCAGCCCCATCCTGCTGGTGGCTTTGGCCAGTCCTCCAGAGCCCTCTGTCACACCCCATATCTGATCGGTCTGCAGATTATGCTGCCGTGATCACCCTTGGAATCATTCAGACTCCCACCTCTTCTCTCCTCCTCCCTGGCTCCCTCTCTTAGCTGGGCCACCAATCTCCCTTTGGAGCCCTGGCAATGACCTCCCAAGTGATGTTCACTCCTGTGCCCTACATTTTGGTCTCCACGCAGCACCCAGGTGATCCAGAAACCTAAGTCATCCTGTCCCTCTGCCCAGAACCTTCCTATGGCTTTGAACTGTAATGAAGATCAAGTGCAGGCCCTTCTTGTGGCCTACAGGTCCCAACAGAACGGGGCCTACTTGTCCTCTGGCCTCAGCTCCCACCCCTGCCCAGGGCTGGCTCTAGTAGGCCAAACACTCCTCTCTGCTAGAAGGTCCATCCTCAGATAAGTGCATGTCCTCTCTTTCACTTCTTCCTAGACGCCCCCACCTTAGGCTGACCCTGACCCCATACCCTTGTACCCCCTGCCGGCTTGAGTTTGCTTTTCACTTGTCATCCCCAGATGTTCTGTCTACCTGCTCCCTTGCCTACCATCTTGTCTCTGCCACTAGACTTTTCCTCCATGAGGGAGGGGACTTGCTTTTTGTCTGCTTTGTCCCCAGGATCTAGAACAATCCTTGGCACAGGGACTGGGCAGGAAATGGATGGCATGCTTGGACACAGCAATTGAGCATCTAATTAAAGGGCTATTTACAGGATCTAGGTGGCGTTAAGGGAGGCCAATGAAGGGTGATGAAGCAACACAGGGAGTGTTTGCCACCTGGGGCATCAAGGGGAGGGGGCGGTCCTGGCATCCGGGGCCCATGACGCTGTAGAGCTGGGTGGGCCTCCTGCAGGTGGGAGCTCAGACAGCAAATGCTGCATGTCTCCCCCCACCCCGAGTCTTAGTTTCTGCCCCCCGACCTCGTGCCTAAACCCATGGGTCCTGTGCTTGTACACAGGTGCCGGGGACACCGCAGCAAACTCTGGGTGATGCCACCGATAGTTTTAATCTGAGGAAAATGCATCATGTGTGTCAGCACAGAGACTACCACTTGGAATGGGTTGGAACTCAGTACTTCATAAGCAGAGCCATGTGGTATTTCTTCTGGTTTGGGGGTGCAGCGAAAAAGCCGCAGAGGGCAGCTGCAAGGAACTTACAGACCTGGGAGCAACTATTCGTGGTGCCCGTGGCCTGTGTTCTAGAAGTGGCACCGGCACTCCGTCGATGCCGCAGTGCTGACTGCCTAGAAGGCCCTCAGCCCCCTTCTCCCCCTGCTGAAGGCTGTTTGCCCCCCCAGGGCAGGTGGCTGCCTCCACCTGCTGGGGTCCCAGTGCCCCACATGGGCCCTGGCCGGGTAACCGCTCATTCGTGGGGTGGCAGAGAAGGCCTCCCTTGTGCCCTGACTTCTGGTCTGCTTCGGCCCTTCGGGTCCCTTGACGGCTCGTGGTTTTTTTTCACATCGAGAGGTGCTGGTGTGTCCATCAGCGGATGGACGCTTGGGCTGTTTCTACCCTTTGACCACCGAGCATCGTGTTGCTATGACCGTTTGTGTCAGTGTGTTTGATCACCTGCTCTTGGGTCCGTGGAGTGTGTCCCCAGCGCGTGGCCTTTGAGGACCTAGCCTGGGAAGTCGCGCAGCGTCCCTTTTGCTGCACCCTGTGGGCTATGAGTCACTTAAGGATAGTCCACATTCAAGGTGAGCACATCTCTCTCCCTTCTTGTTGGGAGCACATCAAAGAATTTTGAGCCACGGTTTAAAACTGCCACACAGATGCACTGGGGTTTCGAGATCCCGATGGAATGCTGCCTCCTTCGTGGAGATATTAACTGCTTATAGCTCTGTCATGACGCGTCCCTCTCCGACTTCCGGTTCTTTATGAAATAATTGCCATTTTGCATGTCCTCGTGCTTTCCCCTCTGCATCTGCCTCTTCCGTTGACGCAACGCTGCTGTCATGTCATCGGCTCTCAGGGTGTTTCTGCACTGAGGGGGCTGGACTAGCTGGCTCCAAGGGTCCTCCCCGCCCTGATGTTCTGGCAGCTTGACCTGACCCTATTTGCACAGGCTTTCCCGGTGGGAGGGGGAGCTCAGTGCCCAGCCTGCAGCTCCCTTGGAAGTGCTTGCAGAATGGGAGATTCAAGGGCTTTGGATTATCTCCTTAAGGCAGGCCAGCCTGGGCATTTGCTTTTCTCCCCCTCTGACTATTTCTACTCGGAGAAGAGTCACAGGGTTGAGTGCTTTCTGTCCTGGGTAGACTGTTGAGCAGAGTCCACCATGGCACCATTGACATTGGAGGGGGATGATTCACTGGGAGTGGGCTGTGCTGCTCATTGTAGAATATTTAGCAGCATCTTTGGCTTCTGCCCACTAGATGCCAGTAGCACACCCCACCCCACCCCCAAATCTTGCCGACCCAAGATGATTCCAGACATTGCCCAATGTCCCCTGGGGGCAGAACTGTCCCAGGTTAAGACCCACTGCCTGCTGTAGAGACAGACATATTCTTTGTAATTCCACCCTCTGTTTTCAGTATTCCTCATGAGCCCCTAAAGTTTTCTGTCCTTGTCATGTGGCTTCCATTTAGACCTGTTGGAATCAATCTGATCACAGCCAATCTGTGGATTGGTGTTCGCTTGAGCTGACTCTAGGCTCATCTCAGCTATATCAGCTCTGTCACCAGTCTCCTTAGGTAGTTGCTGTGGGCACAGATTTCCACAGGTGGCTCATCCCATCCAGTGTGTGTTGATTCTCATTAGTTGCAGTTTTAGTTGGTGACCCTGTCTTTTTAAATACGTTTTAGTTTTCAGAGAACCGGCAAGGTGCAAATGAACAGAAAAATGAGCCGAAGACTTGACCAGGGAATTCATAAAAGAGGAAATCAAATAGGACAACAAACATATGAAAAGATGTTTAACCTCATTAGTAATCATAGAGCTGCAAATTAAACTATAATAAGATAAAATTACATACCCTCCAGTAGGCTAAAAATTATAATAACGTCTGACAATACCAGGTGTTCACATGGTTGCAGGAGTGATATGTGTTCTGTGGTCAACTCGGAAAGTACAGAAAAGTGTAGAGAAAATGCAAACCCTGTAACGTAGGGGTAGGCAGTGTTATCCTATTGGAATATAGCATTTAAAAATATCTACTCTGCCGAAATACAAATTGCATGCTTTTGGTATTGAACCATGCATATAGCTATTACCTTTACTGTGAAATATAATGTAGATACAGAAAAATGAGTGGGGCCTTTAATGAGTGAGTATAAAGTGAAAATATCTGTCCTCACCAAGCGGGCTGAGAAACAGAATGTTGACGAGATCCTGGTAGGCCTCCGTGTGCCCCGTCTTGATTACAGTCCCTACTCCCCAACAGAGGTGACCCCTAGCCTGATTCCTATGCAGTCATTTTCTTTTATACTTCTGCCACCTGTGTCTGTGCCCCTAAATAATACAGTTTAGTTTGGGGGGCCTGGGTGGCTCAGCATTTGAGCATCTGCCTTTGGCTCAGGGCATGATCTCGGGGTCCTGGGATCGAGTCCTGCATCAGGCTCCCCACAGGGAGCCTGCTTGTGTCTCTGCACCCCCCCCCGTATGTCTCATGAATAAGTAAATAAAATCTTTAAAAAAATACAGTTTAGTTTGGCCTTTGAACCTCACAGAAATGGAATCACACTGTATGTCGCCTTTTGTGTTTTGTTCCCCCCCCCCCCACATTGTTAATGATCTGTTGTGTGTGTCTGTAGTTCTTTCTTTTTCGTGGCTCTGTTACTTTGCTGTTTGAATATACTGTAAGTTTTTGTCATGCATTGTCTTATTGATGTATATTTAGAGAATTTCCAGTTTTTGACCACTTCAAGCAATGCTGCCATGAGCATTCTTGGGCAGATGGATGAAAGCTTCTCTGGGAACGTGGTTCTCAGACTGCGGTCTGGGGATTCTTGGAAGGCCCTGGAGACGTTTTCAGGGGGTATAGGAGTTCCACTTGTTTTCACAGTAACAGTAAGATGTGAACTGCCTTTTGCACCCTCCTTTTCTCATGAGTGTACCGTTGAATTTTCCAGAATTGATGTGACCTGCGCTCTCATTGCTCTGATGGCTAATGGGATGTGTTTTTGTGTAGTCTTGTGTTTTAAAGTTTCTCAGCTTCAATTTCTGATATCCCAAATATCAATGGATATAACCCCCTTAAGCACAATATTTTTCAGATTCTCATTTTTTTTTTTTTTAGTACATAGAGTCCACCAAAAAGTCTGAAAATTGCTGTTCTGAGGTTATACTTAGTAGCATTTCTGGGTTATATAGTATTTGTAATTACAGTGTTACAGGTGATGCTACATTGTCTTCCAAAGTGGTTGTACCAGTTTATCTTCCTATCAGTGGTGTATAAAAGTTTCTGTTGTACCAGCGTCACCAGCGCTTGGTATTGTCAGACTTCAGTATTACATTAACTACTAGTGAGTCTGTAATTTAATATTATTGTGGTTGGATTTCCGTCTCTCTGTTTACTAATGAGGTTGAGCATCTTTCTGTATATTGCCCAATTTGATTTCTTCTTTTATGAACTGCCTGGTCATTTCTTGGCTCATTTTTCTATTTTTCTATGGTTCTCATGATGCTTTATTTCCTCTTGTGCTTGGCTATTCTTAGCTGTCTACTTACTGCTTATTGTCCTTGAAATATATATGTGAGGATTCTTTGAAGTCTAGGATAGATGTGCCTTCTCACAGAGATTTGTATTTGATTTTTGTCAGGCGCCTTGGGATGTTCTTAACCTGAGATTCTCCTAAAACTAGTTCCTTACCTTTCCCCCTCCTTCCCCCCAGCACTGACGCAGCCTTTCTTGCAGTCCTCAGGAGGCTGAACCTAGGAAGGGCAATTTTGTTTCTGAGTCACCCTTATCTCAAGGGCGTAGCCCTTTGGGGTCCCAGTTTAATGTTGGGAGAATTTTCTGTTACATGTGCTTGATCTGGGTGGCCACAGGGCCAGGCTAGAGACCCTTTTGCCTGACTCGAAAGACTGTGGAAACAGCGAATTTATCCCAACGGGCAAGTGCCTTCAGGGCAGACAGTTGAGTGCATGTGGTGGTTTTTACCATCTTGTCAGTTCTTCAGTGCTTTTAAGGGGATGGTTTTTTAAACATTTATTTTAATTATTTTTAATTTATTTTCTTAAGATTTTATTTATTCATGAGAGACACACACACACACAGAGGCAGAGACAGAGGGAGAAGCAGGCTCCCTGTGGGGAGCCCGATGCGGGACTCAATCCCAGGACCCCGGGATCACAACCTGAGCCAGAGGCAGATGCTCAACCACTGAACCACCCAGGTGCTCCTTAAGGGGACATTCTTAAAATCAACTATTTTGGTTGTTTTTAACTGGAAGGTTAGTCCAAATAATCTATCCTGCCATTACTAGAAACGCAAATTGATAGGTATCTCGTGTGTGTACGTTTATCTTAATTATCTACATAACCTTATATTTTCTTGAATAAAGGTGTTTTGAGTGTCTGATTTCTGATTGATCTTGCCGTGGGCTCCAGGTCTTTGCTGTGACAAGTGACACATCAGTAAATACCTGCATATGAGATATTGGGCCCAGGATAACAGCACCTGACCTTGGCATGGCCGGGACAGGCGGGAGAGACCAGGGCTGAACTCGGGGCTCCGCTGGTGCCAGTGGCCGTGACTGGTGTTGCCCACGCAGGTGGAATGACCCAGGTGTGTGCAGCTGGCCTGTCCCCCCACCCCTGCCTCAGTCTCCTCCGTGGGGGGGGCGGGAGACGGGCGCTCGCACCAGGCGTGTGAGCCACCGGCTGGATGGCGGGGCTGGAAGGAGTTGTGCCGGAACCCAAAGGAAGCCGGTGAAGGAAATCTGGGTTCCTGGGGCCCCCGAGGGCCTGGCCCAAGTCCCACCTGCCCGCGCCCGCGATCACCGCAGTTTGAGGCCTGCGGCTGCAGCACAACCGTGCCCCAGGACGCAGCCAGCACCTGCCGGCCCCCTCCCTGAGGGGCTGCTTGGGTGCAGGGCACCCTGTCGGGGCTGGGCCAGCGAGATGACCCAGGCCCTGCTTGGCTGCAGGGCGCTCCCAGTCGATCGGGGCCGGAGGGCGTGTTCTCCTGCCAGCCTTGGGGATGGGCAGGGACAGAGGACGGAGTGTCGGGACAGGGGTGGACGGTGGCGGCTGGAGCCTCTGCCGCGACCGAGTGGGGACTGTGCCACATGGCAAAGGAGGAGGAGTTGGCCAAAGGCCCCGAGGAGAACAGGAATGGGTGGCACAGGGCTGGCCAGCAGGCTCTGCAGGGGGGCTGGCCTGGGGACTCAGGCCGGGGCCGAGAAGCCCCTGGACAGTGCAGTTTCCACGGCAGGATGCACGCGTTCTTGTCCAGAGCAGGCATGGGGTTACCTTTAGTAAAGCGAAGGGGTCGAGGATGTTTGGGACTAGGGAGGAAGTGAAGGGCTGAGGGCAGGATCTGGAGGGTCCCTGGGCCGCAGATGCCAGCCTGGGGCCTAGTCCAGGGCGGCTTGGGAGAAAAAAGAGAACGTAGCCACTGCCAGGCAGCTCCACTCTGCTCCATGGCTAGGAGGGAATGTGCTAGAAACCAGGAGAGGACGGCCTCCAGGAAAGACGCAGCAGCTAGGTTGACTGCATGCAGCCTCAAAAGAAGAGGGAGGGCGATCTCAAAGTGAGGGTGGTGGTGGGTGTTTTGGGTGGCCCCGATCTTCCCTCTAGAGTAGGAGACACGGGCAGAAAATCCCAGAGGGACTTGCATGTGGCCACAGTTGGGACCTTTACGTCCGCTGCCTTTGAAGCCCAGAAGCCTCCATGTAGCGGCCTGCTTGCTCTTCTCCTGCATTTTAACACCGTTGCGTTTTTTCCCCATACCACACAATTGAGTGGTTTTAGTATATTTGTAGAGTTGAGCAACCATTAGCACTACGGAATTTGGGGAACACCTTTTTCTTTTCTTTCTTTTCTTTTCTTTTCTTTTTTCTTTTCTCTTTTCTTCTTTTCTTTTTTCTTTTTTTTTTCTTTTCTTCTTCCCTCCCTCCCTCCCTCCCTCCCTCCCTCCCTCCCTCCCTCCCTCCCTCCCTTCCTTCCTTCTATTCATGAGAGACAGAGAGAGAGGGGCAGAGACACAGGTAGAGGGAGAAGCAGGCTCCCTGAGGGGAGCCTGATGCGGGACCCGATCCTGGGACTCTGGGATCACGCCCTGGGCCGAAGGCAGATGCTCAACCACGGAGCCACCCAGGTGCCCTGGGAATACCTTTTCACCTGGAAAAGAAACCCCATACCCATTTACCAGTCCCTTTCTGTCCGCCGCCCGCCCTGGCCACCACCCATCTCTGTGGATATCTATCTCTGTCTCAACATTGCACATAAACCGAATCATCCGATATTTGTCCTCTTGTAACTGGTGTCTTTCCCTTAGCACAACGTTGGCCAGGTTCTTCCACGTTCTAGCATGCGTCCGCACCTCATGCCTTTTTATGGCTGAAGAGTATTCCGTTGTGTGGGTGTTCGTTCTCTTCATCTCCTGGCTTATAGACATTCGGGTTTCCACTTGTTGTCTGCGAAGGATGCTGCATCCTCTCACATGCTTATTGGCTCATATCCTTGAGTGGAAGTCCCGGGCACAAAGGGTGTTAAATTGGGGAGCAGGAGGCCTGGAGCGAACCCTGACCCTACCCCAGCTCCCGGTGGGTGCTTCCCATTTCTTTCCTTGATTCTTCTCACTCGGCTGAGAGCCTGCTCAGTTTTGCCTCTACCCTGCAACAGCTCTGCCCCCTGCCTCCCCTTGCAAACAATATCCCTTCTCCTGCCTTCACATTTCTACTCTCTGCACTTCCTGGATTTTTCAAACTGGAATGTGGCTTCTGTCATCTGCCCTGCCCGTGTAGTGAAGGGTTTCACTAAGGCCACCAGGTTCCAAACCACTGATGCTGGAGACCTGTCCCGGGGGAGTGGAAGGAGAAGGAAGAGGATGACTCTTCTTTTTTTTTTTAAAAGATTTATTTACTTATGACAGAGACGGAGGCAGAGACACAGGGAGAAGGAGAAGCAGGCTCCCTGCGGGGAACCCAATGTGGGACTCGATCCCAGGACCCTGGGATCATGCCCTGAGCCAAAGGCAGATGCTCAACCACTGAGCCACCCAGGAGCCCTGAGGATGACTCTTACAATGGACTTATTTGGGAATATGCGTACAGGGAGCCTCTTGAATTAGTTTAGCAGAGAAGCGGCCAGTGGAAGTAGTGGGGCATAGAAGTGATAAATGCGATGGGTGGTGTGAAATGTTTAGCTGAGTCCCGCCCAAACCATGAGCCCCAAAGGCCTTTGGATTGATGTTGGGGATGAGCATTGTCGGTGATGCAACTGGGTCATTCAGGTACTGCAATTTAAAATGTATTTAGATGTTGCTCTGATTTAAATATTGCAGAAATTGCAGAATCTGATAGAGCAGGTCTTTCTTAAATTACTCTTTTTGTGAAATGTCCTATTTCCCTGTGTGTTCCATCCATGTGTACTTTAGGGTCAACTTTTCAAATAAATGATAAAAAGTGCATTGGGATTTTGATTGGAATCGCATTGACTTGGAGAGCCAATTTTTATTTCTTTCTCTCTTTTTTCTTTTTCACAGCACTGAATTTTCCAAGTCACACAAGGCATCCTTCTCTATCTAGTTTCGTGTTCTGTTTGAGTTTTATAACTTCATGTTTATGATTCATATTTCATGTTACTTATTCCCGAGTGCTTTATAGCATGTCCTCCTTGTAAATGGTGTCTTCTTTTCCCATTAAATTTCCTAAGTGATGGTGGTTGGGATCTGAGAAAGCTACTGCTTTTTGTATATGTTTTCATTACCAGCCACCTTCCCAAACCATCTTTTTATTTCTTCTAGGTTTTCTTTCACTTGACCATCTTGGCATTTCTACGTATATAATCCTATAATCTACAAATAGTGATGGCTTTACCTCTTTTTCAGTATTTCTTTTTCTCTCCCTTGTGATCTCTTATCTGAATTTACTGGCTAGCACACTCAGGAGCTAAATAATAGTAATGCTAAAGAGCCTCCTTGATTGTTCCTTATTATGGCTAAGGATAAATCCTTACTCCTATTTTAATAAGGATTTGGCCTTTTAAAAACATCAGAATTAAACACTGAATTTTGGGGATCCCTGGGTGGCTCAGCGGTTTGGCGCCTGCCTTTGGCCCAGGGCGCAATCCTGGAGTCCCAGGATCGAATCCCACGTCAGGCTCCTGGCATGGAGCCTGCTTCTCCCTCTGCCTGTGTCTCTGCCCCTCTCTCTCTCTCTCTCTTTCTCTCTATCATGAATAAATATATCTTAAAAAAAAACAATGAATTTTATCAAGTGATGTTTTGGCATATCCTAGAACTGTCTGTTCCCCTTTAACCAATTAATATAGTAAGTTACATCACTAGATCCCTCCCTTGCAAGCATCCTAGTGATCCTTGACAAGCCCACAGTGGTTTGGAGGTCCTGTTTTTTAATATCTGACTGGGTTCCATGGGCACCTGGGTGGCTCAGTGGTAGGGTATCTGCCTTCAGCTCAGGTCATGATCCCGGGGTCCTGGGATCGAGTCCTGCATTGGGCTCCCCGTGGGGAACCTGCTTCTCCCTCTGCCTATGTCTCTGCCTCTCTCTCTGTGTGTCTCTCATGAGTAAATAAATAAAATCTTTAAAAAGAAATGTCTACCTGGGTTCCATTTGTGTATACTTTGTCTTTTTTATTGATGTAAAATTGGTATATAACATACATCCTCAATCAGTATTTGTTTACACTACAAAGTGATCGCCAGGATAAGTGTAGTTACCATCCTTACCATACAGTTGACCCCTTTTCACTCACCTTGTTCACCCTTCCCCTCTAAACAGATAATCACCAATCTGCTTTCTATATCAACCAATGTGGTTTTGTATTGTTTCTTAGATTACACATGTTAGGGAAATCTGTATTTGTCTTTCTCTTGTCTGAGATACTTCACTTTGCGTAATATCCTCAAGGTCTATCCATGTTGTCATAAATGGTAGCATTCCTTTTTTATGGTTGAGTGATATTCCTCTGTGTGTGTGTGTGTGTGTGTGTGTGTGTGTGTATGTGTGTGTGTGTATGTATCACCTTTTTTATCCATTCATCCATCAGTGCACACTTGGGCTGCTTCCATATTTTGGCTATTGTAAATACTGCTATAAACATAGGGATGCGTATATCTTTTCGATTTAGTGTTTTCATTTTTTTTTCAGATAAATATCCAGAAGTGGAATATTTGGATCATAGGGTATTTCTATTTTTAACTTTTTGAGGAACCTCCACACTGTTTTCCAGAGCGGCTGCACCAATTTACATTCCTAGCAACAGTGCATGGGGGGTTCCCTTTTTTCCACATCCTCAGCAACACTGGTTATTTCTTAGCTCTTTGATACTAGCCAGTCTGACAGGTGTGAGGTGGTATCTTATTGTGGTTTTGATTTGCATTTCCTTGATGATGAGTGATGTTGAACATCTTTACATGGATCTGTTGGTCATCTGGATTTCGTCTTTGGAAAAATGTTTATTTAGATCTTCTGTTTTATTTTATTTTTTTAAGTTTTTATTTTAATTCCAGTGAGTTAACATATAGAGTGTCATAATACTTTTAGGTGTGCAATATAGTGATTCACCACTTCGTACATCACCTGGTGCTCATCACAACAAGGTACCCCCTAATCCCCATCACCTATTTCACCCAACTCCCATTCCCCTCCCATCAGGTAACCATCAGTTGGTTCTCTATAATCAAGAGTGTTTCTTGCTTCATCTCCACTCCAGTTTTCTTCCCCGTGTTTGTTTTGTTTTTTAAAGTCCACATGGTGAAATCATTTGATGTTTTTCTCTGACTTATTTCACTTAGTTTGTAGTGTTCTTTTTCTGTGCTGCCTTTTCCAGATGTCATTAAAAATGGGAAGTTTTTCTCGTTTCTCTGCTCTAGAAAATTTGACCAGTAGAGAAATCATCTGTCTTTGATGATTGGGAATATTTGCCTATATATTGAGCCTGGTTGATTCTGTTAGAGGGACAGTTCAGACACCTTTTCCCTTGCTCCTTGTTGTGTTTGCTCTGTTTAGATTTTCTCTTTCTTCTTCACTAATTTTTGAAAACTTGCATAGTTTTAGAAGAATATTCTTTTAGTCCAATTGAATATAAGCTCCATAAAGGTAGGATTTGGGGGGTCTGTTTTGTTTACTGTTGTATTCCCCAGGATCTAGAATAAGGTAAGGTGTATAGACAGTGCTTATAATTTTTTGTCAAATGAATAAGAGGGAATCCATGAATAAAGCCAGGTTTTTATATTCTCTTTTCTCATTCCTAATTTATGTATTGGCTACTTTCTCCTTCTTTCTTGATTAGGTTAGTGAGTGATCTATTTTGGTGATCAGTTTTTTAAAGATGCGAGTCCCCTGTTAGGGGACAAGAAGCCAGATTCATTTCACCCTTCTCCATGACAGTGCTGGATATCAGAGGATATCACGGCAGGAGCTCTACATAGATGTGAGGGGAAAAGTGTGTGATCCAAGTTGTCAGTCTGACAGGCAACACAAAGGCATTCTGAAAAATGTAAGGGCTTCCTGTATAGGGATGTCAATAGCAGCTTTATTTGTGATTACCAAATACTGGAATCGTTTGCTGTCCTTTGATGAGTGAATGGATAAACAAACTGGTCCCTCCACCCCATGGAATCCTAGTCAGCAATAAAAAGGAACAAAGTACTGCTATACACAACAACCCGGGTGAATCTCAGATCCATTATACTGTGTAAAAGAAGCTAGTCTCACAAGAACACATACTGCATTATTCCATTTCCAGGACATTCTCGAAATGTCATTAGAGATGGAGAACAGATCAGTGGTTGACAGGGGTTACGGGAAGGTGAGGGGGAAGAGGGAAGGTAAGAGAAAGATAGATATAGTTCTAAAAGGGCAGCATGATGGATCTTTTGTGGCCATGGAACTGTTTTTTATCTTGACCAAGGTGATGGTCACATGAATCTACAACTATGATAAGGTTATAGAACTTAATACACCCAACGAGTGCAAGTAAAAATAGGAAAACCTGAATAAGATAAGTGGATCATATTAATGTCGATATCCCAATTCTGATCATATACTCTCATTTTGTGTAATATGACTTTTGGGAGAAAGCGGGCGCAGTGTACACGGGACCTTTCTGTGTTATTTCTTGAAACCCTATATGGATCTATAATTATCTCAAACATTTCAATTAAATGTAATGTGTTTTAGGAGCTACATATTCGCTCAGGAACCCTTCTGGAGACATCTACTTAATAACATAAAACAGTCAAGCAAGAGGTGATTTAAAATAATGACTCAGGAAAGGGGAGGCCAAGGAAGGGAAGAGTTAGTTGGCAAGAAACCCTTTTGGCAGATCTCAGGTTCCAAGGCTCTGTCCCTCTGCTCCCAGAGGATGTCTGCTCACCTTTCCAAACCTAGCTCCCCTTCCACCCCTCCCTAAATCCTGCCAGGCAGGGCAAGTGACCTCCTTCATAGATGTCTCTGCCTCAGGACTGAGGTCAAGAACACTGCATTTATCCACTTTCTCTCTGGTCTTTGGTACCAGGTAAGTCTTCAATGTTTGGTAAGTCATCCTGTGCTAACTTTCTGGTAACATAGTCCTGTAAAAAGCATTCACTGAAGAATTTCCTTTAAATGAAAGCTCCCTAGGTCATTGAAAATATGATTGGATTTGCAGAGATTTGAATCACAAGCAGCAGGGTCAGGACACTTCTTTTGTGTTTGAGCAAGACACACACCAGCTCCTGGAAGCACACTCTGTTTCATGTTTTGGCAGCCAGGCTCAGGCCCTGATTAGAGGCCAGATGTATTTATAGTGCGCAGGGCCTCTGCCCTATCCCTCCTCCTCATGCCCTGGGTGCTTGCTTGCTTCCTTCTCGCTCTTTCTGCCTCGCCCCATTATGCAGGCCAGCCGTGGGTAAGGGACAGGGCAGCTGGGCTCCAGTCCCGTTCCCTGCGGTCTCTGAGTGGGATCACTTTCACACCGGCTTCCCTGTGAACATATCATCTTGAAATGCAGTTTAATTATTTATGGCTTTTAAAAAAATGTAAAATTCAGCCTTTTTAAAGTATACAATTCAGTGGCATGTGGAATATGCACAGAGTTCTGTGACCATCACCCCTAATTCCAGGACTTTTGCCTTGCCCCAGATGCAAATGGAAGGCCTGTAGCTGTCAGCCGTTGGCCTTCATTCCGCCCTCCCCCGCCCAGGCACGCACGTATGCTGGATGCGTTATATCCGTGGAGTCATGCAGCATGTGGCCTTTTGTGTCTGGCTGCTGTCACTGAGCATAAGGTTTTTTTTTTTTTTTTTTTTTTATTTATGATAGTCACACAGAGAGAGAGGCAGAGACACAGGCAGAGGGAGAAGCAGGATCCATGCATCGGGAGCCCTACGTGGGATTCGATCCCGGGTCTCCAGGATCGCGCCCTGGGCCAAAGGCAGGCGCCAAACCGCTGCGCCACCCAGAGCATAAGGTTTACAAGGCTTGTGTTGGTTGTCACGCGGCTCAGGCTTTCGGTCCTTTTTATGGCCACATAATATTCCATTGTACGGAGAGACCGTTCCCCTGGCATGCTGCTCTATGAGGACCCCACGCGTAGTTGCCTTGGTCCAGGAGATTTCCTGGGGTGAAGACCAGCGCTGGGCCCCTTGTCCTGCTCATCGATGACTATTTGGACGAATGGAAGGAAGTGGCTGGTTTCCCCCAGTGTCTATGGGTTGTTGGTGTCTCCTCAGTGGACACTGAGCTGGGATTCCTCTCCACAGGCTGGGAGGCGGGCTGCAGGCCAGGACGTTGGGAGTGAGCCCAGTGTGGAGGGGCCAGGGCTGCAGGCTGGGGCGGGCCAGGTCCCTGGGTGGCTTGGGCTGCCAGCTCCTTGCCAGCTTACTCGCTTTCTTTAGAGGGGAGATGTCAGGCTTCTCTGCAGCGAGGGGTGGGGGTGTGTAGGAGGCAGAGGGGAGTCGCCACTTCCTTAGACCCTTGCCCCCCCTTCCCCTGTCCTCCCCTCACCCTGACATAAAGAGGGGGATCACTGGGGCTTCTACCCAGGTTCCACCTCTCCTTCTGGATAGCAGATATGCGCCTGAACTCGGCTCCTTCCAACATTTTCTCTTGTTACTATTTTTACTGCAAACATGTCCTATTTATAATTTAACATTGGGGGATAAAAAAGAAATTAACATTGGGAGAATTGACCTCTTTACCATAGGGCATCCTCCCAGCCACGACCTTAGCATGCCTTTTCACTTGTCAGGGTCGTCCTTTATGTTCCTCAGTAGTGTTTTAAGTGTGTGTGTGTGTGTGTGTGTGTGTGTGTGTATAAAAGATTTTATTTATTCATGAGAGACACACAGAGGCAGAGACACAGGCAGAGGGAGAAGCAGGGAGACAGGGAGCCCAATGTGGGACTCGATCCCCGGACCCCGGGATCACGACCTGAGCTGAAGGCAGATGCTCAACCGCTGAGCCACCCAGGGACCCCCTAGTATAGTTCTTAAGCATCTCTCTTTACGGAAGTGCAATTGACACTTGGGAAATGCTCCAATATTCAGATTTTCAGTGTTCTTCAGCAGCATTTAAAGCCTTTTCTGTACTCAGTTTTAATAGGGTTCTTAAGGATTTCTTTTATTGAGGTATGAGTTACATATAGTGAATGCTCAGTTCCCTTCCTTCCCCTGCCAGCCCCCTTGCCCCCAGCCTCCCCTGAAATAGCTGATCTTTTATACCCTAGGTTAGTTTTCTTTTTTTTGAATTTCATGTAAATGACATCATACAATATTTACTCTTTTGCGTCTGATTTTTTTTTTCATGCAGCATAATGTTTTCAGGGTCCATCCACATTGTAGTATGTATCTGCCAGGTTCTTCTTCTTGCTGCATGGCTCGCATTATTTGGCTACAGCACACTTCGTTTATCCATTCTCCTGTTTGGGGACATTTGGGTTGTTTCCAGTTTTGTGCTATTACAAAGCAAGCTGCTAGGAACGTTTGTGTTTGAGGCTTTTTGTGGACACGTGTTTTCATTTACCTTGCTTGAAGCTCTAAAAGTGGAACTGCTGACTCCTAGGGTATGAACATGTTTAGCTTTTTTAAGAAACTGCTAGAGCTTTCTAAAGTGGTTGTACCATCTCCCTTCCCATCCATAGGCTAGGGCAGTTCCAGTTCCCCCACATCTTCTCCAATATCTGCTGGTATTCAGCTCCCCCAATTTTGATTTATCTGTTCTAATCTTCATTCTTTGTATTGGCAGTCTCTTCCCTACACCCTCCTCCCAATGCTTTCCTGAATGTAGTCACTCATGTATTCATTTTTTGACATTTCCCAGGAGTTTCAAGAGCCCGGAGACGGAAGTCTGCTTGGTCCACCATTGGAAGGAGAAGTCAGGGCAGATTCTTTGGTTTTTTGAGCAGTCTCTAGTGTGGCATGTTAATCTTGAAGGTCTCTGTTGAAAATCAAAACTGAAATTGTCCTTCTGTCTTGTCATCTCCCTCTTTTCTGCATTTGTTTTCAAAGTAGCAAAGGACAAAAATCATCATTTCTGTTTCCTCCAAGCCTTCTGATAAAGGAATATTAACCTTTCAGCCTAAACTTTACTGCACGTCCAAGAATAACTTAAGAGGAAATGGGACTATTGACATTTTACATGATTTCAAATGTTAAAGATCATTTTCTGGGCAGGACTTAATGGAAAAACTGTGTGAGATGAAGGGTGGAGGTGGGGGGCGAGTGGGATCATTTCACTCGGTCCCCAGCCTGCACATCAGACGCATGTGACTGGGACCATCCCTTTACTCAGGAGTATGTGTGTGCATGACCTTGCTTGTCACATCTTCGGGAAAAGAACTGCTTGATGCCTTTTCTTCTCTCTTGGAGCAATGCAGGCTCTCCTCGGAGGGTCAGGAGCCCTAGGACTGGTAGGAAAACGGTCAGGTGGGGTGAGGCAGTGGTTCTGGCTGTCACAGCCCCATCAGAGGGTGTATGAGGTGGGGCCTTTTCGGTGGCAGTAATGCCTGGGTCTTTGGGAGAATATCTGGGAAGAACGTCCGTTGCGACCAGGCATTAAAACATGTTTCATAAACAAAGAGCACAGTCCTGGGGTTTGATCTATTGTTTAGGTCCTCTTTTCAAAAATAGTGTATGAGACTTCTAGAGTGGGATGGACAAATTTGCATGGTACTAAGCTGCTGAGAAGCAGTTTCATAAGCTAGGAGGCATTGCTACGTTTTTGTTCCCTCCTCTGAAAGCATGGTTCAAAACCTCTGGACGCTACATAATTCGTCCGCCTGTCTTTGGTTGTCTTTGGGTCCATCAGGGATGTGTTATACAAGCATGAACGTGCTTTCAGAAAGGAATATTCCAGCCCAGGAGGGAAGTGCACACAGCCTTCCTGGACTGAATTTCTCCTAGCCAGAGAAGCTGAGCTGGGGGTGGGGAGGGTGGGGAAGAAACCTAATTATGCAAATTTTGATCTTAAAGCTTTATTCGTATGTTTCCTGGCAGGCTGTTCTTTAATCTCAAGAGCAAGATTGCTCAGAATTACCATATATTCCAGTTAATTGCATTAAAATTATAGCAAAGGTTGTTTTCGCTATAATCAAGAATGATTTTGATGAATACTTACAAAATCAAATGCCTCCCCAGTGGTGGGAATGAGAACATCCTTCTCCTTCATCCCTCCCCCTTTTCCAAAGGCCAGAGGTGCAAACATATTTGAAAGGGTTTTCTTCTTTAAGTCTACTTGCCTCTATGGGTAGTCATTTTTTTAAAGAAAATTTCTCAGGCTGAGTATTTTCCTCGGTCTTTAATGCAAAGGTTATGAAAGAGTTCTATTTTGAGGAAGGCAAAGGTCTGAGCAGAGGTCTCAGCTGGTGACGGTGACATGAGCACATACCATCTGATTGGCAGAGATTCGGGGTGCTGGAAAAGGTCTCTTCTGTTGGATCAATAGAGGTCCATGGAAAGATCCAGAAGAAGCCTAGTGGGAGAGACATTAGAATTACAAACAGGAGGGACGCCTGGGTGGCTCAGTGGTTGGGTGTCTGCCTTTGGCTCAGGGCATGATCCCAGATTCCTGGGATCGAGTCCCACATTGGGCTCCTTGCATGGAGCCTGCTTCTCCCTCTACCTGTGTCTCTGTCTCTGTGTGTCTCTCATGAATAAATAAAATCTTAAAATTAAAAAAAAGACAGGAGATTAAAAAAAATGCAGTAATTAATGATAAGACAAGGTACACACGAGGTGGTTATTAGTGAAAGGCCCAAGGTGGTGGCACTGGGCAGGAAAGGAAGGCCTGGACTTGAGATTTTTCTGTTGAACCGGTGGGTTGGACATGGGTGGTGGGGGGCAGGAGGAATCAAGGGTAATGTCACACTCAGCAGCCAGTGGTTCTGCTGACCCAGAAGGCAGTGATTTGGGGGAATGTGGTCTGGGGAGGGCAAAAGGAGGCAGCCTTTTGAGCCAGCCGGGAGCTTGAGGCATTCCACGGTGTGCCCTTTTACCCCGGGGCTGGGGCTGTACCCCTCTTAACCTAGTCACTCCCCGGGAAGTGTTTGCACTGGGCAGAAATGGTTGTGAGAGGCATCCGGTTTGTGATAGATGCTGTAGACCACAGGCATGGGGGCAGCTGACTTCTTCCAGGGCCTTCCTGCCGTAGTTAGTGACAAACCTCAAAGGGAAGATTGCCCACCTTCCCCATCAGCAGAGAGGTCGGGACTTGCATGGGGGGAAGGACACCTGGAAGCAGCGTTTGGCCACTGGGATGGGCACACTTGAGGATGGCTTGGGTTGGGGCACCTTTACTTTTCAGGTCGTCCTGTATGTGTTGTGTGACTTTGATAGTGAATGTGTCCTTTGTGAGGATTAGCAGAGCAGGGCTACTATCCTCATTTACAAGATGGAGAAGTAGGGGGGAGTCTGGGAGGCGGGGGTGGTGGTGTCAGCACTGATAGAGCCGTGAGGAAGCCGAGTCTCAGGAGTGGTGGCCTGGAACCATGAGTAGGGGAGGGGGTCTCAATATGAGATGAAAGCTGGGTCGTCGGCCCTGGACCACATCACCCTGGGAGTGGGCCAGGGATGGAGGAGGATGGCAGAGAGAAGGGAGGGACAAATGCCAGTAGGAGGGCGTAACAGCATAGGAGGTGATGCCAGTCAGGAGTCAGCAAAGGGGTAGCTGGCCAGAGAGGTGGAAGGAAAATCTGAGGACGCAGAAGCCCAGGTGGCGTGACACAAAGAGCCAGGAGCCATGTCTTGAGCTCCAGCTCACATCCCTGAGAACTGTTTCTGGGAGTGGTGGGCAAAGTCAGCCTGCCTCCGGTGCGGGTTGTGGGGGTGAGGCCAGCCTCAGGAAGGGGGCCTGGGGGCCCTAATCCCACCTGGGAGGGGTGGGAGGACAGACAGGGCAGTAGTGGAAGGGCGGCAGGGCTGGGGGGACTTGTGCATCTCCCAGGCTGCAGGAAAGGAGCTGGTGGAGGTGGAGGTGGAGGTTGGGGGAGGCTAACTTTACAGGATCGGGTGCCCCAGGCACATCCACTTCCACACCCAGGAGTCATCTTGCCTTCCATTGGCCTTAGCAGGTGCAGTCATGAGCCTCACAGAAAAGGAAACGGAGGTTCTGGGGGAGGCAGCACTGGACTTTGAGTGCACTTGACCCAGGAGGCCCTCGGCTGGGCTCCCTGGTCTTCCTTTCCTGCACAGGGCACGTGTGATTTTTTTCAGACCAGCTCTCCCCTCCTTGGTTGGGCTGCCTTCCCCTTCCCCACCTGGTGGCCGCAGCAGCTGTGAGATCAGCTACTCCTCTGTGATCAGTGTTAGTCACAAAGCTGGGAAAACCTCAGGGCTGAACTCTGGGACTCGGGGGGTGGGCGGTGGTTCTGTAGCTACTTCTGCGGACCTCTGTGTCGAAGACCACTTAGCTCCACGCATGGGCGCCTGGACTAGCAAGTGGCTGCGCCTCTCCTGCTTATCCCCAACCCAAACCCTGGCAGCTAGCTGCTAGGTCCAGATCAGGAGACCCTTCCCTGGTGCTACCCAGCCCCATTACAGCACAGCTCTGTAAGGGAGCTAGAATCTTCCAAATTGTCTCATCACATCCTTGCACTTTCACTCTCTTCCCTGTCTTCAAATCACATCTGTCACTACATCCTGTTGATTGTACCTTAGAAACCTGCCGCCCCCATGTTCCCAAATCCGTTGCTGAAGGTCCCCCCACGCAATCACATTCTTTTTCTTTGAGATAAGATTTGCATGCCATATAATTGACCCTTGAAAGTATTCAATTTGGTGGATTTTGTTCAGTACATTCACAGTGATGTGTGACTGTCACCACCATTGAATTCCAGAATATTTTTGTCACTCCAAACAGGACCTATGCCAGTGAAGCAGCCACCCCTCCCCGCCCCCGTGTTGCCCTCTCCCCAGCTCCTGGAAACCACTCATCTTTCTGTCTCTGTGGACTTGCCTGTTCTGGATATTTCATATAAATGGCACCATGTAGCACATGGACTGTAGACTTGGGCTTTTTTCATCTAGCATGATGTTTCCAGGGTCCATCTATGTCATGGCACATGCCAGTACTTAATTCCTTTTTTTCATGACTGACTAATATTCCATTGTATGGATGCACCACTTTTGATTTATCCATTTATCTCTTGATGGATGGGTCTTTTAAAATATTAACATAAATGTCCTTATACTCTGTATCACTGTTCCACTTGGTGGCGTGTCTTGAGGATCTTTCCATGCAGGTCTCTGTCACTCCTACAAACTGCTGGCCCATACCCACACTACCGCCGGACCCGATTCGACGGAGGCATTTCTCTGCTGATGGTCATTTGGGCTGTCTCTGGTTCTCCATGCAGCAGCGCTGCAATAGGCATCCGTCTCTGGGGCTCCCTGCGCACATGTGTGAGGTGGATGCAGACAAGTGCTTGCAAAGTGGCGGGAATTGGGTTTCACATTTTCACAGGTGCTGCCAAGGTGTGCCCCATCCCTCCAGCAGCAGTGTGTGCTGAGGCACCGCCAAGACCATATTTCTCCTGCAGTTGATGTTTTTAGTAACTGCTCTTAGGATTTTTGTTCCTGTATTTTTCTCCTATTTCAGTTTAGCTTCCTGAGGGCAGGGTTGTCCCCTCTGAGCAAAATTAGAACTGCTGATCACCAGAAGCAAGGCTGCCGAGGAGGCCAGGTGAATTGCCCGTATCATGGAGGTAGAGCCTCAGTGTCTGCAAGAGCTCAGATCTTGCTTGAGACAAACAGCAGAAAGAGGTTCCTTTGGCTCTTCTTAGGCTAGATGGGACCCGATTCAAGCCTTGTAGACTTCCCTCCTTGCAATGAGAGAACCAGACTCTTGTTCATAAAAAGTCCCCTCGGGGACCCAAGAAGAGGCACAGGAACCATCAGGAGGCCGTCAGGACGAACTCATTCCGAGAAACATTCACCTGATCATCCAAGAAAGTCTCATGCATTTGCCTTGACCACAAGAGAGCCTATGGAAGAGCAGAGAATCCGGCGGATTACAAAAGAGAAGATCATAGAAGCCCAACTGTTTCTTGATTCTTTTTTTTCTTAAGATTTTATTTATTTATTCATGAGAGACACAAGCAGAGACACAGGCAGAGGGAGATGCAGGCTCCCCACGGGCAACCAGATGCAGGACTTGATCCCAAGACCCCAGGATCATGACCTGAGCCAAAGGCAGACGCTCAACTGCTGAGCCACCCAGGCGCCCCAGTTTATTGATTCTCATGCGCGTGACTCAGTTTGAATTATTTTCTGCCATGAGACCTTCGCAGATGTGCTGCCACGGGCTCTGTTCGAAGGCATGAAGTCTCCATGGGAAGCCACCTAACTCCTTGAGCTACTGTTCTCCTAAACTCAGGCTGAGGGACACCTGGGGAGCTAAGTGTCTGCCTTCAGCTCAGGTCATGATCCCGAGGCCTGGGATCAAGCCCCACAGCAGGCTCCCTGCTCAGCAGGAAATCTGCTTCTCCCTCTCCCTCTGCTTGTGTGTGCTTGCTCTCTGTCTCTTAAATAAATAAATAAATAAATAAATAAATAAATAAATAAATAAATAAATAAATAAATAAAATCTTCAAAAAAAACAAAAAAAAAACCCAAAACCCCACCCAGGCTGATAAATAGGAGCCAGCTGAGAGTTCCCATATGCCCCACACCCAGTTTCCCCTATTACTGGCATCTTACGTTAGTGTCTTACATTTGTCAAAATTAAGCGGCTAGCACTGATACATTATTATTTACGGCCCAGACCTTATTCGTGTCCTGGCAGCCCGCACCTCCCACTCCCCTTCACCCATTTTGCCCATCCACTCACTTCCTTCATCTTGTTTTTTTTTTTTTTAAAGATTTTATTTATTTATTCATGAGAGATACAGATAGAGAGGCAGAGACACAGGCAGAGGGAGAGGCAAGGAGCCCGACGTGGGACTCAATCCCGGGACCGCGGGATCACGACCTGAGCCAAAGGCAGGCGCTTAACCACTAAGCCACCCAGGCGTCCCCCTTCATCTTGTTTTATGTTCATTTCTACTCCCTTTCGTCCTGCATCCCCGCTTTCTTTCCATTCCCCTCATTAAGCAGCGGTCTCAGTGCGTGTCATTAAATATGCACGTGTCGCCGTGACATACACAGAGAGCATGTATGACTGCACAGATCACGCCGTGCCCTTCTGTTCCTTATGGTTTGCATTCAGTACCCTGATCTTAAGGTCTTTCCATGTTGCTCCTTTGGAGCTGTTGCTTCCAGCGGCCTTAGGGCAGGACTGTTTCTTTGAAAGGGTCCATCGTGTCATACCTCGATGCCCTGCCAGTGACGGATACCCGCCCATGTTGCCTCTGGTTTTCCACCCCACAGTTGGCACTGCAGCGAGCGTCCTCCTGTGTGGCCCCGGGCCCCATGCAGGAGCCTCTCTTGGGCTGTGCGCCCAGGATTGGGGCTGTGGGCCGTGGGGTCCCCACAGGCAGATTCACCCAAGTGCTGCCGAGCTGTTTCCACGACGGCTGCACTGGTTCCGACGCCCACCGGTGGGGCCCATGGGTCTCCGTGGTCCCACATCCTTTCCCAATCTGGGTTTTGTCCATTGTCCTAAGCTTGCCCTCCTCGTAAATCCAAACTGGTAGCTCAGATGCCACGCATTGTACCTTGTGCACGCACGTGCAGGTGCCTTGTTACCTTCTGGCTGGGGCGGGATTCTGTTCTGTGGTTGTATGTCCTTGGTCCCCTGCCCTTCTCCCCCCCAAGCTGTGTTCTTCCTGCTTTGAGAAGCTTCTGTTAAGCTCACAGTTCCTGGGAGGTGTTCTGAGTTAACCCTACCTACTCTACTCCTAACTCTGGATTATTCTAGAATGCTTAGGTAATGTATGCTCTTGCTTTCCTGAGGCTGCTGTAACAAAGTCCCACAAACTGGATTACTTAAACAAATGTATTACAAATACAAATGTATTTTCTCTCCATTCTGGAGGTCCAAAATCAAGGTGTCAGCAGGGCCATGCTCCCTTGCTCCCTCTTAGACTCTGGATAGAATCCTAGCCTCTTCCTACCTTCTGGTGGTGGCTGGCAGTCTTGGGCGTTCCTTGGCTCACAGTTGCACCACTGCAGTGTCTGCCTCCGTCTTCTACGGAATTCTCTCCCTCCTTATAAGAACACTAGTCATTGGTTTAGGGACCACTGTAATCCAGTACGAGCTCATTTTAATTTGGCTACATTTGCAAAGATCCCTTTTCCAAACAAGGTTGCATTCGCAGGTTCTGAGGACATAGATTTTGGAGACTCACTATTCAACCTAGTACAGTGCTGTGGACAGATTTTAGTACCACAAATTGCAAATATACCAACAATTACCAAGAGAATGTTCATGTCCCCAGGGTGAGGCAGCGTGGAGGCCCGCATGGCTGCTCTTCCTGAGGCAATGCTTCACGATCCTTGTTGAATTCTTACTTCTTGGCTTGATGCCTTTGGCTTTGGTCTTCTCGTCTGAAACTTTTGGGTGTCATCAGCCTGCCTTTACACAGGTATTGTAATAATTGGCAAGACTAGCAAATAAAGTTCCTCTTGGGTCAAGTCGATACCCACTGGAATGAAGCCCTTATCTGTGTTTTGGGGTACAGTCGCCAGGTGTGTTTTCTCAGGTAAGTAAAAATCTCTGGTAGCTGGACCACCATCGTTTGTCACCTCACCTTGCACTGCTGCCCTTGCAGGTACAGTAATTGGGGAAAGCTGCACAAATGATGGGACAGTGGTGTGATGTTCACAAATGCCAACTTGTAGCAAAGATCTAATGATATACTGGGTGTGAATTATGGACCGTAATTAGGCCTTTGTCAGTCATATTACCCAATTAGAATACATACATAATTATAAGTAAGACTTTTTTTTTTAAGAATAATTGCTTCTTGAAAGTGTGACATTACAGAGTTAGCCAACTAAGATCTGGAAAGATTTCCAAATGAATGCTACAAACTTGTTAAGAACAAAGGTGGACACTTGGTCTCCTTCAAATGGGTGCCAGCTGCTCGGCAACTTCTCTGGAGTAAGAGATGCACTGTTCTTGCTATTCCCCAGGTCTGGGATGATGTCTGGCAGAGCAAATGCCCAGCAAAGGATTGTTGGCAGATGAACGCGCACTTCCTTCCTTCCTTCTGTGTATATCAGTCTCCTGTTGCCGCTGTAGCAAATCACCAATTTAGATTTAGAGACTTAAATTTAGAGACTTAAAGCAACATAAGTATATTCTCTTATATTCTGAAGGTTGGAGAGCTGATCAGGGTCTCACTGGGCTAAACTCAACGTGTCAGCAGGGCTTTGTTCCTTCTGGAGGTACTAGAAGACCATCTGGTTCCTTGACTTTTCCAGGGTCTGGAAGTCCCCTGTATTCCTTGGCTCATGGCCTCCTTCCTGCTGTCACCCTGACTGACTCTGACCCTTCCTCATCCTTTTTTTTTTTTTGGATTATTAGAGAACCCTTGTGATTACCTTTGGTCCAACCAGGATAGACCAGGATAATCTCCCCATCTCAATATCCTTAACTTAATCACACATGCCAAGTCCCTTTTACCACATAAGGTAAAATTCACATAAGACCCATTCAGAGGTTCCAGGGGTTAGGATGTAGACATCCTTGAGGATGTCTGCCTACCACAGGGGGTATCATATGGTTGTTACTACTTATTTTTTTAAGACTTTATTTTTAAGTAATCTCTACACCCAACTTCAGGCTAGAACTCACAACCCTGAGATCAAGAGTCATGCGCTCTACCGACTGAGCCAGCCAGGTGCCCCTACCTTTTTTTATTGAAGTGCAATTATCATACAATGGTAGTTTTAGGTGTACAACATGAGATTCAACAATTCTTTAAATTAGTGTTCACTACACTGTGTAGTCTCCATCTGTCACCATATGATGTTATTACAGTATTATTGACTATATTCCCTGTGCTGTACCTTTCATCTCGGTGACATGTTTATTTTATAATTGGAAGTTTGTACCTTTTAATCCCCTCCATCTATTTTACCCATCTCCCCCACCTCCCCCACCAGTTCTCTGTATTTAAGAGTCTGTTTCTTTGATTTGTTTTTTAGATTCCACATATAAGTGAAATCATAAGGTTGGCATTTCTTTCTCTGAGTGACTTAATTTCACTTAGCACTATACCCTCCAGGTCTATCCGTGTTGTTTGCAGTTGGCAAGATCTCATCTTAATGGCTGAGTAATGTTCCCGTGTGTGTGTGTGTGTGTGTGTGTGTACACACACCACATCTTCATCTATCAATGGACACTTGCTTCTAGAATTTGCTTCCAGAATTTGGCTACTGTAGGTGATGCTGCTCTAAACATAGGGATGCATATCTTTTTTGAGTTAGCGTTTTTGCTTTTTTTTTTGGGTAAGTACCCAGCAGTGGAATTACTGGATTGTATGGTAGATCTATTTTTTAAATTTTTTGAGGAACCTCCATGCTGTTTTCCACAATGGCTGTTTCAGTTTGCATTCCCACCAACAGAGCAAGAAGGTTCCTTTTTCTCCACATCCTCACCAGCTCTTGTTATTTCTGGTCTTCTTGATACTAGCCATGCTGACAGGTGTAAAAAGATACCTCATTGGAGTTTTGATTTGCATTTCCCTGATGATGAGTGGTGGTGAGCCTCTTTTTATGTGTCTGTTGGCCACCTGGATGTCATCTTTGGAAAAATGTCTACTCAGGTCCTCTGCTCATTTTTAAACAGATTGTAGGGGGGCTTGTTTTTCTTTCTTGGTGGTGTATAAATATTTTTGTTCTGGATATTCACCCCTTATTGAATATATCATTTGCAAAGCTCTTCTCCCATTCACTGGGTTGCCTTTTTATTATGTTGGTTTCCTTTGCTGTGCAAAAGCTTTTTATTTTGATGTAGTCCCAGTAGTTAATGTTTGCTTTTGTTTCCCTTGCCTTGGGAAACACATCCATAAATAGGTTGCTGAGTGTGGTGTCCAAGAGCTGACTGCCTATGTTATCTTTAGGAGTTTTATTTCTCACATTTAGGGTTTTGGCTGTTATCTTTGAATTACGTTGTTTAAAAAAATTTTGTCTTTGAATAGAAAATTAATAGTCTCAGAAAATAAGATAGGCATTACCTCTGGGTAATTACCATGAGCATTTTGGTATATATTATTCCAGATTTTATGAAAACAAGAAATGAAAAAATCCTAGAGGAGGTGGGTGAGGTGGGTGGGGGTAGATCCGTAGGGCCTCAGAAGCTATTGTAAGGATTTAGGCATCCCCCCCCCACCCTGCCCCCCGGGTGTATATCTTTTTTTAATTTTTTAATATTTTTATGGAGTTCAATTTGCCAACATATAGTATAACACCCAGTGCTCGTCCTGCCAAGTGCCCCCCTCAGTGCCTGTCACCCAGTCACCCCAACCCCCCGCCCACTTTCTACTACCCCTTGTTCGTTTCCCAGAGTTAGGTGTCTCTCATGTTTTGTCACCCTCACTGATATTTTCACTCCTTTTTCTCCCCTTTCCCCTTTATTCCCTTTCGCTAATTTTTATACTCCTGGGTTTATATCTTGTTGTTGTCTGCCTCAGCCTCAGAAGTTTCCTTGTGTCCTAGGAATCTCTCTCTGTCCTTCTTCCATGCCCAGCACCTACTGCTCTGTTTTCTATCACTACAGATTACTTTGCATTTTCTAGTGTTTTCTAAAAATGGGATCACACAGCATGTGTTTTTTCTTTTTGGTCTGGCTTCTGTCACTCGGTATAATGATCCTCAAGTTTCTCCATGTTGTGCTGTGTATCACTCATACCTTTTCCTCTTTGAAATGAGGGAAGCCTCCTTTTTGAAGGTGATACTGGACAAAACACCTTTTGGTGTTACTGGACGAAAATACTGGGCTAGGTGATGTCACTTGACAGAGATGGCACAGGCCCCCTGAGAACTCACCATGTCTGACCTTACTTCAGGTGCCATGGAGGGGAGTAGGCCCAAGAGCCGGCCTCAGACCTCCCAGACCCCCTTTCTCTGGAGAAGATTGCCATAAACGGGAGTTAGAATTCAGTTCGCTGGACTTGTTTCCTTGTTTGACAAGGGTGCCAAGACCATTCGGTGAGGAGCACTGTGTTGCAACATCAGTTGTGATGTTCATGTCCCCTGGCTGCCTGCATGTACTAGGTGGGGGATGCAGAATGTTTCCAACTGTGGGGTCAGTGTCTGGTGCAATTGGGGGATGGACATGGTCTGTCTGTAGAATTGCTGAGGTTCTTAATGGTGACTGTTGTCACTGCTGAGCCTGGCTTGGTTCATGCTTTAAGGGACACATTAGAAATGACAAATACCCACCATTTGCTTCAACGTGGATGGAACTGGAGGGTATTATGCTGAGTGAAGTAAGTCAATTGGAGAAGGACAGTGTATGTTCTCATTCATTTGGGGAATATAAATAATAGTGAAAGGGAATAGAAGGGAAGGGAGAAGAAATGTGTGGGAAATATCAGAAAGGGAGACAGAACATAAAGACTCCTGACTCTGGCAAACGAACTAGGGGTGGTAGAAGGGGAGGAGGGTGGGGGTGGGGTGAATGGGTGACGGGCACTGAGGGGGGCACTTGACGGGATGAGCACTGGGTGTTATTCTGTATGTTGGTAAATTGAACACCAATAAAAAATTAATTTATTAAAAAACAAAACAAAAAAAAGGGACACACTTGGATCCGAAAGAAGCTTAAAAAGTAAACAAGTTGGATTCTGCTCCGTGACACAGGAAACTTGCTTTGCATGCCTCCCTCTTCCCTCCAAATTGAATGGGAATGTTCAACAATGTAGACTTGTAGGATGCTTGTCCTTTCTAATGGTCTTTGAAAAATTGTCTTGTATCCCCAAAATATCTACGTCCTTAGCACCCTCCACTGGCTTGCATACAGAGTGGTAGAAAAGGTCAGCTGAACAGCTGTGATTTTATTTTGCCCAGTAGCTTACTTAATTTATATTCTCTCATAGAACTGGCTGATTTAGGGATTCTGTTAGCCAAATGAAGCACACACACAGGCCAGGATGTATGTGTTCCTTGAAATTGCCATATAGCCCAAGACCCCAGTCTCCTCTTCTCTGCAGATATGAAAACCCAGGGGTGGGGGGAATGCCTGTCTTCTTTTGAGCATTTGTGCTGAAGGATGAGCCAGACTGATTATCTGCTTCAATGAAAAGCTATCCCGAGAAGGAGGTTATGGAGCAGGATGTATTTATACCCACAGGTTGGCTCTCTCTGGTTTCTGACATTGCTCCCCAGATTGCTTTGTTAGTGTTTACGAGCACCACGCAGGTGCCAAGGGTTATCAGGGCTCTGACCCCTCATTGTGTATACAGCTGTTGAATAGAAGCAACAATCTGCCATTGGGTATATCAGGGAAGGGAGTTAGAGCCAACCGTTCCTTGCAAATATGAGACGCACGAACAGGGTCCATGGAGAGAAGTCCTACCAGTGAAAGGGAGGAAGGGATTGAGGGAGAAGGTGAGGGGTGTAGCAGGAGATCCCTGGTACTGACAGCTGGTAACCCTCATCATAGGACTTGGATGGCTGAACGACTGTCTTGGGCAACAGGGGACAGACTTATTCTTTGTAGGGCCAAAGGATCAAGGCCACTTTTGGGGTCCACACGAAAGAGACCTTTCCAACAACCCAATTCTTCCACTGTATGACCTTAAAACCACCTGCCTGGACTGTTAACCCTGGTGCCTCTGAGAGGGAAGAGGTTCCTAAGCTTGGTCAGCCTGTCCTTTCTGGCTGAGAACTCCCAAGTCACAACCTGAAACATCACCTAATAAAACCATCCTTTAGAATACAGCAAACTCACCACCGTGTTGACTTCATTTTTGTGAAGTTGGTTTTTAAGAAACCATCACTTGCTGTCACTTTGTACAATTTTTAATTGGGGGAAAAGCCCTATAACCCAACTTTTACGGTCTTAATCACTTGTAGGTTGAACAAAGTGAGTCGTGTTAAGCATATTCACATTGCTGTACAGCCAATCTCCAGAACTTCTTCGCCTTGCAAGCACGAAACTCTACCAATTAAGCAGCAACTCCTCATTCCTTTCTTCCTGGTCCTGGCAACCACAAATCTACTTTCTGTCTATGAATTTGATTTCTGTAGGGACCTCCTATAAGTGGAACCACACAGTATTTGTCCTTTTGTGACTGGCTGATTTCACTCAGCATAATGTCAAGGTTCCTCTATGGTGTTATCACTTGCTGATCTCTTATTTCTTGGTCACATTCTCCAGGATTTTCAGAGTGGACATACATGACCTGAAAACAAGAAAAGTTACATTAAGCAGAGACCTAGTACAAGGGCCTGCAGAAGAGAGGTGGGCAGTGGCCAGATCAGGCTAGGCCTTGCAGGCCATGGTTAAGCATGTGGAATTTACATTCTGTAGTGAAGGAGGTCTTTGAGTATTTTGAGCAGGGGAATGACGTGCCATGATGTTTATTTAAAAAAGAAGAAGGGTGAGTTTTTAGCTGTTGTGTCAAGAATGGGTTGGGGTAGAGAGTAGACCTGTATGGGCCATATGGATGGCTCTTGTGGTTGTCCAGGTAAGAGATGATGCCTGTGGTGGGGACATGGAGCAGTGGGTGGACCGAAGGTTTATTGTGGTAGACTTGACCATTCGTGATGATGGCATGGCCATGATCATGAGAGAGCTGCCCAGGATGAGGTATAGGTTTCTGGCTTGGACGGTGGGGTGGGTGGCTGTGTCATTCAGCAAAACAGAGGAGGAACCCAGGAAAAGGTCTGGGTTGGAGGGGCAAGTGCAGGTGGTTGGTTTTGGACATGCTCAGTGGGGATGTACAGTCATAAGAGGGTTTTCTAGTTTCAAATGGGGAGCCATTCTGATTTTCTAAGATTTTATTTATTCAGGAGAGACACAGAGAGAGGCAGAGAGATAGGCAGAGGGAGAAGCAGATTCAAGGCAATTCTAGACAAAACCCCAAAATTTTGTAGAAATTGACAAAGTGATCCTAAGATCCATGTGGAAAGAGTCTTTTCAGCAGCTGGTTCAGGGACAACTGGATTTCTGCATTAAAAAAAAAAAAAAGAAAAAAGTTGGATGCCTACCTCACACCACACGCACAATTAACTCAAAATGGATCCAAGCTCCAAAGGTAAGAACTAAAACTACAGAATTTGTGGAAGACGAAAACGCAGGAGTGAATCTTCATGCCCTCAGTTAGGCAGAGGCTTTTTAGATGTGGCACCAAAAGCCCAGGTGCTGAAAGAAAAGACTGAGCCCATGATGGGAGAGCACTTCTGCAAATCCTGGATCTGTTAGGACACTTCTTGCTGAATTATATAAGGAACACTTACAACTCCACAATAAAGACACAGAACCCAATTTAAAAAAAAAAAAAAAAAAAAAAACAAAACAGGAGAAGAATCTGAACCGACCTCTCCTCACAGGTCTTTTTTCTTCTTACTTGCCCTATGGCAAAAGGACTCCTTGGTAGGAGTTGTTTTCCCCTCTTCTAGGCCACAAGTCAGGGGGGAATCTTCCTTAAAAGCCGCTTCTGTTTTCTGACTGATCCAAAAACCAATTACCAGAAACAGCTGGATTCCCCAGAAGCCCTTCAGCTTGAGAGTTAGGGCTCCCGGTTAATTGTCTTCCTCACTTGGAGGCCTTCTCTTGTTTTAAAGTTCTTTCTCAGAACTTCAGTGCTTGGGGGACAAACTTCATGGCTTTTCCTTGCCAGAAGATTATTCTGTTCGCTGCTTTAAAGAAGGAGGTGTAAGGGTTGGTTCCCTGGACAAAGCTGGCCTTGGGTTTCCAATCGAAGCAGCTGCTAGGAGAGCTGTTAACTTGAGGCTGTGAACTGAGCGCTGCTGTGGACAAGGCCCTGTGGTATGTGGGGGCCTGCAGAAAGGATCAAGGCCCAGGCCTTGTCTTTAAAGAACTTAGAGTCCACTGTGTGGGTGACCGGTCCAGTTATATCTGTTTCACTTAGAGTGAAAGATGAAGCATGACCAGTGTGATGAGTTTTACTTGGTGGGGTGTCGGGTGAGCACCAGATGGACTGCATGGAGGAAGCACCCCTGAGGATGCTGAGGATCTTTATACAAAGCAGGGCGTTGAGGGGGAGGTTAAGAGAGCCATGGGCACAGAGGTGGCAAAGGACAGAGAATGGTTGGGTTTTGAAGGATAAGCACAGAGTGTGGACTTGATTCTCTAGGCAGTGGGGAGAATTGGTAGGCTTTGAGTGACAACAGTGACCCAAACCGAGCTTTGTATCACATTTTTTGGGGGTCGGCAGAAGAGGAACAAAAGACTCAAGCTGAGGAGGGCAGCTGGAGGGCTGATGATTTTATAATTGAGATGAGAAATTCAGGGAGTGACCACAGAAGTGGAGGTGATGGGATGGACAGGAGAAATATTTTGGTAATACAATACCTAGAACTTGGTCGTGGATGCATCACAGACGAAGGAAGGATCAGGAATAACAGTCATGCTTGTGACTCGGGCTCCTGGGTAGATGGAGACCCACCTGCCTGAGCTTTGGCCTACAGGAGGGGGAAGCCAGTCTCAGAAGGCGGGGGAAGACAGAGGCTAGTTGCACAACTTCAGGGGAGTTGTAGCAGTCTCCCCCGAATAGTGTGGCCTGCAGGACTGGATTTCAGGAGAAAGGTCTGGGCTGGGGACATACAGACTTGTCAAGTGTCCACTGCGATTCCACGTGTGAGCCTGCTCACATGGATGGGGATGGTCCTAGTTGATGCTGGACCTCGTGACATCAATGCTGCACTTTGCCTCTTGCAGTTGCTTAGTGGGTAGACCAGCTCTCTGCCCAGGCTGGCTCTACATGGGGCCACGATACAACCCAGGCTTCACCCAGACACATCTGTACTACAGGAACCGTCTTATAATGGGATTCTCCTGTTTTTGTTTAGCCGATGTGAAACAACCCCCCCCCCACCCTAAAGTAAACATTCTAATGGATAAACCTTTATCTCTAAAATGACTGGGTTGGACTAGATGATCACCGAGGTCCTGCTCAGCTACGCCTGGCTCTGACTTGGAGATTTCAATCGACGTGACATCAACCAGTGACAGCTTCCCACCTCGCTAAAGAAATTACACAGACACTCACTTCTATGTTTATGTTGGCTGCCGGGGAAGGAGATGCCACGTGCATGGTTCTTAGTCAAGAGCCTTTGGTTTAGAAGTGTCTGGGGTATGGCCGGTGATATTCTTATGCCATAAGCTTGGGAAATCAAGGCACCTGAGTAGGATCTAAAGGTTCATCAGACACTGGGTGAGTTCGGACCAGAATGTGGCTTTGTTCTCTCTGCATCAATTCAGCTTTTGAACATTTTAATAAGACTCTCCTGTAAGCTATTTATTCATGTGTGTTTTTTGAGGGCCTTCTGCTTAATAACAGATCGATTACTAGCTTTTAATTAATGCCAACATGAAGACTCCTAACTCTGGGAAACGAACTTAGGGGTGGTGGAAGGGGAATGAATGGGTGAATGGGGGTGAATGGGTGATGGGCACTGAGGGGGGGCACTTGATGGGATGAGCACTGGGTGTTATTCTGTATGTTGGCAAATTGAACAGCAATAAAAATAAATTTATTATTAAAAACCAACAATTACAGCTAATACTTGACAGATTCGTGTGTGTCAGATACTGTGCTAATCATGTTCTGTATCGCGACTGGTTTAAGCTTCATATCAGCTTAACTGCAGTGGAGTCTGGTGTTATCTCCATTTTACAGATGAGGAGACTGAGGCACAAAGCCATCTCTTGCCCAGGGTTTTTCTGCTAGTGAGTGGCAGAGCTGGAACCTCAGGTCCCAGGTTGTTTGGCTCCAAAGCTGGTCATCAGTACTAATATCCTCACATGTTGTCTTGGAATAGCCTTGGACCAGAGTTGGGCTCCACTTTTCTGGTTTTTTGTTTTTTCAAGATTTTTATTCATTTATTCATGAGAGAGACAGAGGCAGAGACACAGGCAGAGGGAGAAGCAGGCTCCCTGTGGGGAGCCCGATGTGGGACTCGATCCCAGGACCCTGGGATCACGCCCTGAGTCAAAGGCAGACACTCAACCACTGAGCCACCCAGGCGCCCCAGGCTCCACTTTTCGACGTGACCCCAGCAGTGTCACTCTTAGCAAGGCACTTAGTATCTTGCACTGCCCTGGAGCGCCCAGGGGGCTCTGTCCCTTAAACATCCGACTCTTGATTTCGGCTCAGGTCATGGTCTCAGAGTCGTGTGATCAGGGTCCACGCCCAGCACAGGGTCTGCTTAAGATTCTCTCCCTCTCCCTCCGCCCCTCTTCCTACACTCACTCACGCTCTAAAAATAAATAAAATCTTAAACAAAACAAAACCGTGGCCCTGAGAGCAGTGTTCCTCTTGTCCTAGGGCTATCCTAAGACCCAAGCTTCCTGGCACATGATGGTGGCACTTGCCCAGGGAGGCTTTATTTCTGTCATGTCATCCCCCTTGTTCCATCGGGAGATTGAGCAATCGGGGATGACACCTCCGTTTTCTGTATGGGGGCCAGGTCACTTCTGTGGCATCAAGTGAATGCTCCGGGGTCCCTGCCCAGCGAGTGACAGAGCTGTTACAAGGCAGTGCAGCTTCTGGCTCCAGGGTCTGGCTTCTGTTTCTGTGACCGAACGATGAAGTGCTGGGGCCCTCAGGTTCCCACCTGCTAGGGCAGCATCTGATCCCTGAAGTCTGTCCCGGGCTGCCCCCTGGCAGGGCTGAGTACTGGCGACAGTACCCAGAGACAGCTCCTGCCTCTTTTTTTCAGATGTTGTTCACATAACCTACAATTTGCCATTTTTAAGTCTACAGTTGCATGGTTCTTGGCATACTCACCGCTCTCTGACTGCACGATATTTCCACTCCCCCAGAAAGAAACCCCACACTTATTGGCAGTTTGTCCCTATTCCCCCCCTCCTGTGCCCCACTCCATGTTTTTCTTTGGCTGAGGAGTGCCCTAGCTCTGGAAAAGATTGCCCTCGTGGGTGTTCCAGGCACCTTTGGGATTCTCTCACAACAGCCATCACAGACCTCTACCTTCCCGTGGGGAAAGGTGGAATGAGAATGTCCTTTATTTTTTTGTTAGGATTTATTTATTTATTTGGGGGAGGGAGAGGCGAAGGGAGAGAATCTTCAAGCAGACTCCCCACTGAGCGCAGAGCTCGAAGCAGGGCCCTCTCCCAGGATTTGAGATCAGATTTGAGCTGAAATCAAGAGTCCCATGCTTGGGACCCCTGGGTGGAATGAGAATGTCATTTATTTTTTTGTTAGGATTTATTTATTTATTTGGGGGAGGGAGAGGCGACGGGAGAGAATCTTCAAGCAGACTCCCCACTGAGCGCAGAGCTCGAAGCAGGGCCCTCTCCCAGGATTTGAGATCAGATTTGAGCTGAAATCAAGAGTCCCATGATTGGGACCCCTGGGTGGCTCAGCGGTTGAGCACCTACCTTCAGCCCACGGTGTGATCCTGGGGTCCCGGGATCGAGTCCCACATCGGGCTCCCTACATGGAGCCTGCTTCTCCCTCTACCTGTGTCTCTGCCTTTCTCTCTGTGTCTTTTATGAATAAATAAATAAAATCTTTAAAAAAAAAGTCACATGCTTAACTGACTGCACCACCTAGGTACCCCCGGAGACTGTCCTTTAAACCAGCAAAGTAGGGGCACCTGGGTGGCTCAGTGGTTGAGCGTCAGCCTTTGGCTTGGGTTATTACCCTGAGATTGAGTTCCGCATCAGGCTTCCCACAGGGGGCCTGCTTTTCCCTCTGCCTGTGTCTCTACCTCTCTCTCTGTGGGTCTCTCATGAATAAATAAAAATAAAATCTTAAAAAAAAGTAAATCAGCAAAGTCACTTAAGCAATTTGTGAAAAAAAAAAAAAAACTCCTTCCACATTCTAAATCAAGCTGCTTGCCATGTACACAGGACACTCAGATGCTTCCTGGAGATACGTAAACAGACTTTTGGCTAGCACCCTACTTACCAAGTTCCCCATTTACATCAGGACCTGGAGCAAGGTGTGCCTGTGAGGACCTGAAATGAGCTGTCTGGGTTACACCCTGCAGATGTATGGGTAGTGGCTGCTTTGGACTAAAAGCCAGTCCCTGCCTTCTGGTGAACTCTACTGCCTTCCCATCCCTATTGTCCTCCCTGGGAGTGCTTTAAATTTATTCATGAAACTAGTGGGAGCTCAGGTGGCAATAGCTAAATCCATTTAGCAATCAGAATAAGAGGGAAACCATTTTCACGTTCCTTTGCAACGCTGCAGTGCTTAGCTAGCCCAGAAGATATTAATTACTCAGCGTGCTTCGAGGTGTAAAAGCATAAATTTCTCGAGACAGAGGTGTTTGAATCTAGATTGAGGCGGTGCAGAAATTCAGGGAAATCAGGGACTAGCCTCACTTTGCATTTTGGGTGTGCCCTCACCCTCCCTAGCATGAAGTTGAGAGAGGGGTGCCTACTTGTTTGGGTCAGGGAGAGAAATGACTTTCAGCAGAGACATTTGTGAAATGGGCCATGCGTGGCGGTGAGTTTGTCGCATAGATTTCCCACAAGCAGTTTTTTTCAGGGATGTTTCCATGGTAGGCAGCAGGGGGGTATGAAGTTGCTCCCCCAGCCCCCCGACCTGCAGGTTTTCCTTTTGGCACTCACAGCCCCAGCGGCACCCCCGGGGCGGGGCCGGGGAATCTACAAGCAGCCACATCAGATGAGGTCTTTTTCGTATGAACGTGGAGCATCCTTATTCCATGGCTTGTTTCCCGTTAAATCAAGCTGTACCCCCCCAGCCCCTCCTCAGTAGGCTCCATCTACTGGGATGGATTTTAGTCTTCTTTCCGAACCCAGGTGATCAAGGGGCTTGTGCCATAGTTCTGTTTACTGGGTCTTGGTTTCACCTCTCAGGTCCATGTTTGAGTCTGGTGCGTCGTCTAGCGGGTCTTCCCTGCATTTTGTCACTGGCCTCACTGCTGACTCAGTTTCCTCTTTGATAAGTAGCTCCGTTCTTTTGGAGTTGTGGTACAGATGCAGGTGCTGGCCCGGTGCTGGCCAGGTGGGCGTTGTCCTGACTTTCTAGGACAAACGCAAGTGTAGCATGGGTGTCTGTGGAAGCATCATTCCGACAAATGCAAAGGCCTGAGATGACGCATCCCTGATAGACCAGAGTCAGACGTTCCTTGTGATCTTCCTCGTCCACAGAAAAAGGAGGTCAAGCATTTAAAATCTGAAAACCAAAGCAGTTTATGTGGTACTCATTTACAATTTGTACTGAGTCCTTTCCCAAATTGCAAGCTGCTTATGTGTAAAAAGGAAAAAGAAGAGAAACCATCCTTTTTTTTTTAAATAAAGATTTTATTTATGAGAGAGAGAGAGAGAGAGAGGCAGGCAGAGATACAGGCAGAAGGAGAAGCAGGCTCCATGCAGGGAGCCTGATGTGGGACTCGATCCCGGGTCTCTCGGATCACACCCTGGGCCAAAGGCAATCGCTAAACTGCTGAGCCACCCAGGGATCCCCCGAGAAACCATTCTTAGAGAGCAGGGGGACAGGTGTGGCTGGGCACTTAAGAGGCACCCATTTCCCTGGGGGAGCTGTGACTTCATGTCCGAAATCTTTGGCAGCCAGGGCTCCAGGCTGCCTCTGCAGTCCCCTAATCCAGCAGGGAGCAGACACGGTCCCCTGCAGGGAGGCCTTTGCTCTTGGCATGAAAGCCAAATGGATTTGTCACGAAGCACTAACAGGTCCTCTCTACGGGTGATTCTGTGGGAACAGATCAAAGGTACTCTCGCAGCACCGAGACCAAGTCTGGATGATCACAGCGAACGCACTTGCAGGGCGTGCCTCCTTGCTGTCAGGCCTGTTTGGCATCTGCATGGCGATGACCAAGTCCAAGTCCCTGCTTCAGGCAGCTCAGTGTCTGGAGCAGCGCTGTCCAGTGGAACTTTCCGTGATGGAGGAGATGTTCTTTGGCGCTGTCCGACACCGCGGCCGCCAGCCACACATGGCTCCTGAGCACTTGGAATGCGGCTAGTGTGGCTAAGGAACTGCACTTTAAAGTTTTTATTGAATTTGAATTGACACAGCCAGATGTGGCTAGTGGCTACCGTGTTGACCAGAAAGGACAAACATCAGGGCGCCTGGGTGGCTCAGTCCGTTGAGCATCTGACTTTATTTTGGCTCACGTCATGGTCTCAGGGTTGTGAGGTCGAGCCCTGGTGTCCGTGCAGAGTCTGCTTGGGTTTCTCTCCCTTTCGCCCTCTGACCCTCCCCCACCCCTAAAAAGGCAAAAAAAAAAAAAAAAAAAAAAGGAAACCTGTAACTGGGATGGGTGTGCTTTCAGAAGGAGCTAAGTGGAACAGGTAAGAGGACAAGGGGAGGGAGTGATTAATTCATCAAACCCAAATGAAAGGCTACTAGGGGGCACATCAAGTTGGGGCGCTCTCATGGATCAGACATTTCAATCAAGGTTTTGGCAGGTGCTGGATCCCAGCCAGGTCACAGTGAGGTTCTC